>NW_027192855.1:0-361241 GCF_949987515.2 Delphinus delphis
AAAACCTTTCTCGGCAGAGGCAGGCACTCTCTCCCTTGTACTAGATAGCTCGGCAGAGCCTTCCGAGAAACATGCTGCGTCATTCAGCTTGAAAGTGGGACGCGGATGGGAGAGTACGCTTTCTCCCCGTTTGGAGGCGCCTTGCGCTTGGCTTCAAAGCGGCCCGAACAGCACCAGCGGCCCGACGTCTCTGCGCGGCAGGATTGTCGTTGTGGGCCAAGGCTGCGTGTTCTCCCAAAGCGACAACCGTGCTGGCAATCCCTCTCTAGGAACTCCTCCCACGGCACCCCAGGTGCAGCTCCGGCCAAGTGAAAGGTGACCTCAGGCCTCAAGGTTGAGTTCCAGTGTTTCACGTCAGGGGAGCTGGGTGTGCAGGGGTCTCCAATGAGGCCATACTCCATACTCCACCACGGAGTGCCTTAACCCTGCGACGCTCCTGGGGACACACAGGGTAGGAGCCCATTCACCAGTTTCGCATGATGACCTCTCTCCGTGCCGGAACGGCGGCCTCCGGCTTCTGAGGAACCTTCGTGTAAGCAGGCCCCTGGAGACAGCTCTTCACATTCGTAGCTAGGGCAGTGTACTCCTCTCGGGGCTGCCTAGGTGGAGTGCCCCCTTCATCAAAGAGACTCGCGAAAGCAGCCCTGGGCGGACTCCCTTTGCCGGTCGAACGGCCTCCTTGACTGAAAGAGAGCTGCAGTGCCAAAAGACACCGTGCTGACGACGGGCTCCAGGAAGAGACTCGGGACAGCACTCTCAGAGAAGCGAAAGCTAGGCTGTGGGCCCAGCCTGAGGAGCAGTACCTACGTTTGCCACACTTCTTTACACAGCTAGGCATGAGCCGGAGAGCCTTGGTCACTGAGGCCCACCTAAGGTACTGCCATACTCACCCCGTAGATCCCACGCAGAGGTCCCTGCGCCCCAAAGTGCCTCCACGGAAGGGCCCTGCTCCTCCCGTTGTGTTTCCTTGAGGTAATCAGAAACCGCTGAGGATCCCTAGGTGAGCTCAGGTTTGAAGCTGGGCGACCCTGGCCGACCCTTATTCCCCTCCGTGGCCGACGACACAGGGGCGGGTCCTAAGCTGCCTGAAGCACACTCCTCGCGCCCACCTTCTCTTTGCTGCCGGAAGGCCTCCCATAAGAAGTCTGAGTCTACTCGTGACAGCAGAAGTCTGAGTTTACTCGTGTGAGGCCTGCGGCTCTCTCTCTCAGTTCCTTGCTGGGAGCTTCAGCAGGAGCGCTCTGGAGCCCGCCGGCAAAAGAACTGTGAGTCCCCCCGCCCCACCCCGGCCTCAAGCAAAAGTCCAGGTTTCCCCCGTTAGGAACACCTCGGAGTGCCAGAGGGAGCGGAGGGGCATGCGATAACGGAACGCTTCAACCGTGTAAGGTATTTCACGAGACACTGTGCACTCACGTTCGTTGTAACAACTGTCAAAGGGCACTGTATGCCTTCCAACTCCTCGGCTGTGTTTGAGCCACAGGAAGGAAACGCGTTCGTTTGATTAAGCTCCGTGAATGTGCAACGATGATGGCGAAGCGCTGCCCTGTTCGCTCGAAAGCTCTCGTTTGTACGGCCTTCCCACGGCCTCGAGGCGCGCCGTTCTAAACAGCCTTACATTCCATGCCGCTGTGCCCCCCAATTAGGAATTGGGGCTCTTCTGTGAAACACCAATGTGCGTGCCAAAGGAAACCGGGGGGCTCCCCCAGGACGTCTGCCTACGGCAGTCGGTTGCCAGATGTTTACTTCCAGCCGGAGAAAGAGAAAAAGGACAGCTTTGCCAGGGACAATTCTGCCCCCTTGGGGCCATCCAGAATCACCAAAGCCTAAACTTGGCACGGCCTGGGGAACGCTCTTCCGCATGTCCAGCAATCCCCACGTCAAAACCTTTCTCGGCAGAGGCAGGCACTCTCTCCCTTGTACTAGATAGCTCGGCAGAGCCTTCCGAGAAACATGCTGCGTCATTCAGCTTGAAAGTGGGACGCGGATGGGAGAGTACGCTTTCTCCCCGTTTGGAGGCGCCTTGCGCTTGGCTTCAAAGCGGCCCGAACAGCACTAGCGGCCCGACGTCTCTGCGCGGCAGGATTGTCGTTGTGGGCCAAGGCTGCGTGTTCTCCCAAAGCGAGAACCGTGCTGGCAATCCCTCTCTAGGAACTCCTCCCACGGCACCCCAGGTGCAGCTCCGGCCAAGTGAAAGGTGACCTCAGGCCTCAAGGTTGAGTTCCAGTGTTTCACGTCAGGGGAGCTGGGTGTGCAGGGGTCTCCAATGAGGCCATACTCCATACTCCACCACGGAGTGCCTTAACCCTGCGACGCTCCTGGGGACACACAGGGTAGGAGCCCATTCACCAGTTTCGCATGATGACCTCTCTCCGTGCCGGAACGGCGGCCTCCGGCTTCTGAGGAACCTTCGTGTAAGCAGGCCCCTGGAGACAGCTCTTCACATTCGTAGCTAGGGCAGTGTACTCCTCTCGGGGCTGCCTAGGTGGAGTGCCCCCGTCGTCAAAGAGACTCGCGAAAGCAGCCCTGGGCGGACTCCCTTTGCCGGTCGAACGGCCTCCTTGACTGAAAGAGAGCTGCAGTGCCAAAAGACACCGTGCTGACGACGGGCTCCAGGAAGAGACTCGGGACAGCACTCTCAGAGAAGCGAAAGCTAGGCTGTGGACCCAGCCTGAGGAGCAGTACGTACGTTTGCCACACTTCTTTACACAGCTAGGCATGAGCCGGAGAGCCTTGGTCACTGAGGCCCACCTAAGGTACTGCCATACTCACCCCGTAGATCCCACGCAGAGGTCCCTGCGCCCCAAAGTGCCTCCACGGAAGGGCCCTGTTCCTCCCGTTGTGTTTCCTTGAGGTAATCAGAAACCGCTGAGGATCCCTAGGTGAGCTCAGGTTTGAAGCTGGGCGACCCTGGCCGACCCTTATTCCCCTCCGTGGCCGACGAGACAGGGGCGGGTCCTAAGCTGCCTGAAGCACACTCCTCGCGCCCACCTTCTCTTTGCTGCCGGAAGGCCTCCCATAAGAAGTCTGAGTCTACTCGTGACAGCAGAAGTCTGAGTTTACTCGTGTGAGGCCTGCGGCTCTCTCTCTCAGTTCCTTGCTGGGAGCTTCAGCAGGAGCGCTCTGGAGCCCGCCGGCAAAAGAACTGTGAGTCCCCCCGCCCCACCCCGGCCTCAAGCAAAAGTCCAGGTTTCCCCCGTTAGGAACACCTCCGAGTGCCAGAGGGAGCGGAGGGGCATGCGTTAACGGAACGCTTCAACCGTGTAAGGTATTTCACGAGACACTGTGCACTCACGTTCGTTTTAACAACTGTCAAAGGGCACTGGATGCCTTCCAACTCCTCGGCTGTGTTTGAGCCACAGGAAGGAAACGCGTTCGTTTGATTAAGCTCCGTGAATGTGCAACGATGATGGCGAAGCGCTGCCCTGTTCGCTCGAAAGCTCTCGTTTGTACGGCCTTCCCACGGCCTCGAGGCGCGCCGTTCTAAACAGCCTTACATTCCATGCCGCTGTGCCCCCCAATTAGGAATTGGGGCTCTTCTGTGAAACACCAATGTGCGTGCCAAAGGAAACCGGGGGGCTCCCCCAGGACGTCTGCCTACGGCAGTCGGTTGCCAGATGTTTACTTCCAGCCGGAGAAAGAGAAAAAGGACAGCTTTGCCAGGGACAATTCTGCCCCCTTGGGGCCATCCAGAATCACCAAAGCCTAAACTTGGCACGGCCTGGGGAACGCTCTTCCGCATGTCCAGCAATCCCCACGTCAAAACCTTTCTCGGCAGAGGCAGGCACTCTCTCCCTTGTACTAGATAGCTCGGCAGAGCCTTCCGAGAAACATGCTGCGTCATTCAGCTTGAAAGTGGGACGCGGATGGGAGAGTACGCTTTCTCCCCGTTTGGAGGCGCCTTGCGCTTGGCTTCAAAGCGGCCCGAACAGCACCAGCGGCCCGACGTCTCTGCGCGGCAGGATTGTCGTTGTGGGCCAAGGCTGCGTGTTCTCCCAAAGCGAGAACCGTGCTGGCAATCCCTCTCTAGGAACTCCTCCCACGGCACCCCAGGTGCAGCTCCGGCCAAGTGAAAGGTGACCTCAGGCCTCAAGGTTGAGTTCCAGTGTTTCACGTCAGGGGAGCTGGGTGTGCAGGGGTCTCCAATGAGGCCATACTCCATACTCCACCACGGAGTGCCTTAACCCTGCGACGCTCCTGGGGACACACAGGGTAGGAGCCCATTCACCAGTTTCGCATGATGACCTCTCTCCGTGCCGGAACGGCGGCCTCCGGCTTCTGAGGAACCTTCGTGTAAGCAGGCCCCTGGAGACAGCTCTTCACATTCGTAGCTAGGGCAGTGTACTCCTCTCGGGGCTGCCTAGGTGGAGTGCCCCCGTCATCAAAGAGACTCGCGAAAGCAGCCCTGGGCGGACTCCCTTTGCCGGTCGAACGGCCTCCTTGACTGAAAGAGAGCTGCAGTGCCAAAAGACACCGTGCTGACGACGGGCTCCAGGAAGAGACTCGGGACAGCACTCTCAGAGAAGCGAAAGCTAGGCTGTGGGCCCAGCCTGAGGAGCAGTACCTACGTTTGCCACACTTCTTTACACAGCTAGGCATGAGCCGCAGAGCCTTGGTCACTGAGGCCCACCTAAGGTACTGCCATACTCACCCCGTAGATCCCACGCAGAGGTCCCTGCGCCCCAAAGTGCCTCCACGGAAGGGCCCTGTTCCTCCCGTTGTGTTTCCTTGAGGTAATCAGAAACCGCTGAGGATCCCTAGGTGAGCTCAGGTTTGAAGCTGGGCGACCCTGGCCGACCCTTATTCCCCTCCGTGGCCGACGAGACAGGGGCGGGTCCTAAGCTGCCTGAAGCACACTCCTCGCGCCCACCTTCTTTTTGCTGCCGGAAGGCCTCCCATAAGAAGTCTGAGTCTACTCGTGACAGCAGAAGTCTGAGTTTACTCGTGTGAGGCCTGCGGCTCTCTCTCTCAGTTCCTTGCTGGGAGCTTCAGCAGGAGCGCTCTGGAGCCCGCCGGCAAAAGAACTGTGAGTCCCCCCGCCCCACCCCGTCCTCAAGCAAAAGTCCAGGTTTCCCCCGTTAGGAACACCTCGGAGTGCCAGAGGGAGCGGAGGGGCATGCGATAACGGAACGCTTCAACCGTGTAAGGTATTTCACGAGACACTGTGCACTCACGTTCGTTGTAACAACTGTCAAAGGGCACTGTATGCCTTCCAACTCCTCGGCTGTGTTTGAGCCACAGGAAGGAAACGCGTTCGTTTGATTAAGCTCCGTGAATGTGCAACGATGATGGCGAAGCGCTGCCCTGTTCGCTCGAAAGCTCTCGTTTGTACGGCCTTCCCACGGCCTCGAGGCGCGCCGTTCTAAACAGCCTTACATTCCATGCCGCTGTGCCCCCCAATTAGGAATTGGGTCTCTTCTGTGAAACACCAATGTGCGTGCCAAAGGAAACCGGGGGGCTCCCCCAGGACGTCTGCCTACGGCAGTCGGTTGCCAGATGTTTACTTCCAGCCGGAGAAAGAGAAAAAGGACAGCTTTGCCAGGGACAATTCTGCCCCCTTGGGGCCATCCAGAATCACCAAAGCCTAAACTTGGCACGGCCTGGGGAACGCTCTTCCGCATGTCCAGCAATCCCCACGTCAAAACCTTTCTCGGCAGAGGCAGGCACTCTCTCCCTTGTACTAGATAGCTCGGCAGAGCCTTCCGAGAAACATGCTGCGTCATTCAGCTTGAAAGTGGGACGCGGATGGGAGAGTACGCTTTCTCCCCGTTTGGAGGCGCCTTGCGCTTGGCTTCAAAGCGGCCCGAACAGCACTAGCGGCCCGACGTCTCTGCGCGGCAGGATTGTCGTTGTGGGCCAAGGCTGCGTGTTCTCCCAAAGCGAGAACCGTGCTGGCAATCCCTCTCTAGGAACTCCTCCCACGACACCCCAGGTGCAGCTCCGGCCAAGTGAAAGGTGACCTCAGGCCTCAAGGTTGAGTTCCAGTGTTTCACGTCAGGGGAGCTGGGTGTGCAGGGGTCTCCAATGAGGCCATACTCCATACTCCACCACGGAGTGCCTTAACCCTGCGACGCTCCTGGGGACACACAGGGTAGGAGCCCATTCACCAGTTTCGCATGATGACCTCTCTCCGTGCCGGAACGGCGGCCTCCGGCTTCTGAGGAACCTTCGTGTAAGCAGGCCCCTGGAGACAGCTCTTCACATTCGTAGCTAGGGCAGTGTACTCCTCTCGGGGCTGCCTAGGTGGAGTGCCCCCGTCGTCAAAGAGACTCGCGAAAGCAGCCCTGGGCGGACTCCCTTTGCCGGTCGAACGGCCTCCTTGACTGAAAGAGAGCTGCAGTGCCAAAAGACACCGTGCTGACGACGGGCTCCAGGAAGAGACTCGGGACAGCACTCTCAGAGAAGCGAAAGCTAGGCTGTGGGCCCAGCCTGAGGAGCAGTACCTACGTTTGCCACACTTCTTTACACAGCTAGGCATGAGCCGGAGAGCCTTGGTCACTGAGGCCCACCTAAGGTACTGCCATACTCACCCCGTAGATCCCACGCAGAGGTCCCTGCGCCCCAAAGTGCCTCCACGGAAGGGCCCTGTTCCTCCCGTTGTGTTTCCTTGAGGTAATCAGAAACCGCTGAGGATCCCTAGGTGAGCTCAGGTTTGAAGCTGGGCGACCCTGGCCGACCCTTATTCCCCTCCGTGGCCGACGAGACAGGGGCGGGTCCTAAGCTGCCTGAAGCACACTCCTCGCGCCCACCTTCTCTTTGCTGCCGGAAGGCCTCCCATAAGAAGTCTGAGTCTACTCGTGACAGCAGAAGTCTGAGTTTACTCGTGTGAGGCCTGCGGCTCTCTCTCTCAGTTCCTTGCTGGGAGCTTCAGCAGGAGCGCTCTGGAGCCCGCCGGCAAAAGAACTGTGAGTCCCCCCGCCCCACCCCGGCCTCAAGCAAAAGTCCAGGTTTCCCCCGTTAGGAACACCTCCGAGTGCCAGAGGGAGCGGAGGGGCATGCGTTAACGGAACGCTTCAACCGTGTAAGGTATTTCACGAGACACTGTGCACTCACGTTCGTTGTAACAACTGTCAAAGGGCACTGTATGCCTTCCAACTCCTCGGCTGTGTTTGAGCCACAGGAAGGAAACGCATTCGTTTGATTAAGCTCCGTGAATGTGCAACGATGATGGCGAAGCGCTGCCCTGTTCGCTCGAAAGCTCTCGTTTGTACGGCCTTCCCACGGCCTCGAGGCGCGCCGTTCTAAACAGCCTTACATTCCATGCCGCTGTGGCCCCAATTAGGAATTGGGGCTCTTCTGTGAAACACCAATGTGCGTGCCAAAGGAAACCGGGGGGCTCCCCCAGGACGTCTGCCTACGGCAGTCGGTTGCCAGATGTTTACTTCCAGCCGGAGAAAGAGAAAAAGGACAGCTTTGCCAGGGACAATTCTGCCCCCTTGGGACCATCCAGAATCACCAAAGCCTAAACTTGGCACGGCCTGGGGAACGCTCTTCCGCATGTCCAGCAATCCCCACGTCAAAACCTTTCTCGGCAGAGGCAGGCACTCTCTCCCTTGTACTAGATAGCTCGGCAGAGCCTTCCGAGAAACATGCTGCGTCATTCAGCTTGAAAGTGGGACGCGGATGGGAGAGTACGCTTTCTCCCCGTTTGGAGGCGCCTTGCGCTTGGCTTCAAAGCGGCCCGAACAGCACTAGCGGCCCGACGTCTCTGCGCGGCAGGATTGTCGTTGTGGGCCAAGGCTGCGTGTTCTCCCAAAGCGAGAACCGTGCTGGCAATCCCTCTCTAGGAACTCCTCCCACGGCACCCCAGGTGCAGCTCCGGCCAAGTGAAAGGTGACCTCAGGCCTCAAGGTTGAGTTCCAGTGTTTCACGTCAGGGGAGCTGGGTGTGCAGGGGTCTCCAATGAGGCCATACTCCATACTCCACCACGGAGTGCCTTAACCCTGCGACGCTCCTGGGGACACACAGGGTAGGAGCCCATTCACCAGTTTCGCATGATGACCTCTCTCCGTGCCGGAACGGCGGCCTCCGGCTTCTGAGGAACCTTCGTGTAAGCAGGCCCCTGGAGACAGCTCTTCACATTCGTAGCTAGGGCAGTGTACTCCTCTCGGGGCTGCCTAGGTGGAGTGCCCCCGTCGTCAAAGAGACTGGCGAAAGCAGCCCTGGGCGGACTCCCTTTGCCGGTCGAACGGCCTCCTTGACTGAAAGAGAGCTGCAGTGCCAAAAGACACCGTGCTGACGACGGGCTCCAGGAAGAGACTCGGGACAGCACTCTCAGAGAAGCGAAAGCTAGGCTGTGGGCCCAGCCTGAGGAGCAGTACCTACGTTTGCCACACTTCTTTACACAGCTAGGCATGAGCCGGAGAGCCTTGGTCACTGAGGCCCACCTAAGGTACTGCCATACTCACCCCGTAGATCCCACGCAGAGGTCCCTGCGCCCCAAAGTGCCTCCACGGAAGGGCCCTGTTCCTCCCGTTGTGTTTCCTTGAGGTAATCAGAAACCGCTGAGGATCCCTAGGTGAGCTCAGGTTTGAAGCTGGGCGACCCTGGCCGACCCTTATTCCCCTCCGTGGCCGACGAGACAGGGGCGGGTCCTAAGCTGCCTGAAGCACACTCCTCGCGCCCACCTTCTCTTTGCTGCCGGAAGGCCTCCCATAAGAAGTCTGAGTCTACTCGTGACAGCAGAAGTCTGAGTTTACTCGTGTGAGGCCTGCGGCTCTCTCTCTCAGTTCCTTGCTGGGAGCTTCAGCAGGAGCGCTCTGGAGCCCGCCGGCAAAAGAACTGTGAGTCCCCCCGCCCCACCCCGGCCTCAAGCAAAAGTCCAGGTTTCCCCCGTTAGGAACACCTCCGAGTGCCAGAGGGAGCGGAGGGGCATGCGTTAACGGAACGCTTCAACCGTGTAAGGTATTTCACGAGACACTGTGCACTCACGTTCGTTGTAACAACTGTCAAAGGGCACTGGATGCCTTCCAACTCCTCGGCTGTGTTTGAGCCACAGGAAGGAAACGCGTTCGTTTGATTAAGCTCCGTGAATGTGCAACGATGATGGCGAAGCGCTGCCCTGTTCGCTCGAAAGCTCTCGTTTGTACGGCCTTCCCATGGCCTCGAGGCGCGCCGTTCTAAACAGCCTTACATTCCATGCCGCTGTGCCCCCCAATTAGGAATTGGGGCTCTTCTGTGAAACACCAATGTGCGTGCCAAAGGAAACCGGGGGGCTCCCCCAGGACGTCTGCCTACGGCAGTCGGTTGCCAGATGTTTACTTCCAGCCGGAGAAAGAGAAAAAGGACAGCTTTGCCAGGGACAATTCTGCCCCCTTGGGACCATCCAGAATCACCAAAGCCTAAACTTGGCACGGCCTGGGGAACGCTCTTCCGCATGTCCAGCAATCCCCACGTCAAAACCTTTCTCGGCAGAGGCAGGCACTCTCTCCCTTGTACTAGATAGCTCGGCAGAGCCTTCCGAGAAACATGCTGCGTCATTCAGCTTGAAAGTGGGACGCGGATGGGAGAGTACGCTTTCTCCCCGTTTGGAGGCGCCTTGCGCTTGGCTTCAAAGCGGCCCGAACAGCACTAGCGGCCCGACGTCTCTGCGCGGCAGGATTGTCGTTGTGGGCCAAGGCTGCGTGTTCTCCCAAAGCGACAACCGTGCTGGCAATCCCTCTCTAGGAACTCCTCCCACGGCACCCCAGGTGCAGCTCCGGCCAAGTGAAAGGTGACCTCAGGCCTCAAGGTTGAGTTCCAGTGTTTCACGTCAGGGGAGCTGGGTGTGCAGGGGTCTCCAATGAGGCCATACTCCATACTCCACCACGGAGTGCCTTAACCCTGCGACGCTCCTGGGGACACACAGGGTAGGAGCCCATTCACCAGTTTCGCATGATGACCTCTCTCCGTGCCGGAACGGCGGCCTCCGGCTTCTGAGGAACCTTCGTGTAAGCAGGCCCCTGGAGACAGCTCTTCACATTCGTAGCTAGGGCAGTGTACTCCTCTCGGGGCTGCCTAGGTGGAGTGCCCCCGTCGTCAAAGAGACTGGCGAAAGCAGCCCTGGGCGGACTCCCTTTGCCGGTCGAACGGCCTCCTTGACTGAAAGAGAGCTGCAGTGCCAAAAGACACCGTGCTGACGACGGGCTCCAGGAAGAGACTCGGGACAGCACTCTCAGAGAAGCGAAAGCTAGGCTGTGGGCCCAGCCTGAGGAGCAGTACCTACGTTTGCCACACTTCTTTACACAGCTAGGCATGAGCCGGAGAGCCTTGGTCACTGAGGCCCACCTAAGGTACTGCCATACTCACCCCGTAGATCCCACGCAGAGGTCCCTGCGCCCCAAAGTGCCTCCACGGAAGGGCCCTGTTCCTCCCGTTGTGTTTCCTTGAGGTAATCAGAAACCGCTGAGGATCCCTAGGTGAGCTCAGGTTTGAAGCTGGGCGACCCTGGCCGACCCTTATTCCCCTCCGTGGCCGACGAGACAGGGGCGGGTCCTAAGCTGCCTGAAGCACACTCCTCGCGCCCACCTTCTCTTTGCTGCCGGAAGGCCTCCCATAAGAAGTCTGAGTCTACTCGTGACAGCAGAAGTCTGAGTTTACTCGTGTGAGGCCTGCGGCTCTCTCTCTCAGTTCCTTGCTGGGAGCTTCAGCAGGAGCGCTCTGGAGCCCGCCGGCAAAAGAACTGTGAGTCCCCCCGCCCCACCCCGGCCTCAAGCAAAAGTCCAGGTTTCCCCCGTTAGGAACACCTCGGAGTGCCAGAGGGAGCGGAGGGGCATGCGATAACGGAACGCTTCAACCGTGTAAGGTATTTCACGAGACACTGTGCACTCACGTTCGTTGTAACAACTGTCAAAGGGCACTGTATGCCTTCCAACTCCTCGGCTGTGTTTGAGCCACAGGAAGGAAACGCGTTCGTTTGATTAAGCTCCGTGAATGTGCAACGATGATGGCGAAGCGCTGCCCTGTTCGCTCGAAAGCTCTCGTTTGTACGGCCTTCCCACGGCCTCGAGGCGCGCCGTTCTAAACAGCCTTACATTCCATGCCGCTGTGCCCCCCAATTAGGAATTGGGGCTCTTCTGTGAAACACCAATGTGCGTGCCAAAGGAAACCGGGGGGCTCCCCCAGGACGTCTGCCTACGGCAGTCGGTTGCCAGATGTTTACTTCCAGCCGGAGAAAGAGAAAAAGGACAGCTTTGCCAGGGACAATTCTGCCCCCTTGGGGCCATCCAGAATCACCAAAGCCTAAACTTGGCACGGCCTGGGGAACGCTCTTCCGCATGTCCAGCAATCCCCACGTCAAAACCTTTCTCGGCAGAGGCAGGCACTCTCTCCCTTGTACTAGATAGCTCGGCAGAGCCTTCCGAGAAACATGCTGCGTCATTCAGCTTGAAAGTGGGACGCGGATGGGAGAGTACGCTTTCTCCCCGTTTGGAGGCGCCTTGCGCTTGGCTTCAAAGCGGCCCGAACAGCACTAGCGGCCCGACGTCTCTGCGCGGCAGGATTGTCGTTGTGGGCCAAGGCTGCGTGTTCTCCCAAAGCGAGAACCGTGCTGGCAATCCCTCTCTAGGAACTCCTCCCACGGCACCCCAGGTGCAGCTCCGGCCAAGTGAAAGGTGACCTCAGGCCTCAAGGTTGAGTTCCAGTGTTTCACGTCAGGGGAGCTGGGTGTGCAGGGGTCTCCAATGAGGCCATACTCCATACTCCACCACGGAGTGCCTTAACCCTGCGACGCTCCTGGGGACACACAGGGTAGGAGCCCATTCACCAGTTTCGCATGATGACCTCTCTCCGTGCCGGAACGGCGGCCTCCGGCTTCTGAGGAACCTTCGTGTAAGCAGGCCCCTGGAGACAGCTCTTCACATTCGTAGCTAGGGCAGTGTACTCCTCTCGGGGCTGCCTAGGTGGAGTGCCCCCGTCGTCAAAGAGACTCGCGAAAGCAGCCCTGGGCGGACTCCCTTTGCCGGTCGAACGGCCTCCTTGACTGAAAGAGAGCTGCAGTGCCAAAAGACACCGTGCTGACGACGGGCTCCAGGAAGAGACTCGGGACAGCACTCTCAGAGAAGCGAAAGCTAGGCTGTGGGCCCAGCCTGAGGAGCAGTACCTACGTTTGCCACACTTCTTTACACAGCTAGGCATGAGCCGCAGAGCCTTGGTCACTGAGGCCCACCTAAGGTACTGCCATACTCACCCCGTAGATCCCACGCAGAGGTCCCTGCGCCCCAAAGTGCCTCCACGGAAGGGCCCTGTTCCTCCCGTTGTGTTTCCTTGAGGTAATCAGAAACCGCTGAGGATCCCTAGGTGAGCTCAGGTTTGAAGCTGGGCGACCCTGGCCGACCCTTATTCCCCTCCGTGGCCGACGAGACAGGGGCGGGTCCTAAGCTGCCTGAAGCACACTCCTCGCGCCCACCTTCTTTTTGCTGCCGGAAGGCCTCCCATAAGAAGTCTGAGTCTACTCGTGACAGCAGAAGTCTGAGTTTACTCGTGTGAGGCCTGCGGCTCTCTCTCTCAGTTCCTTGCTGGGAGCTTCAGCAGGAGCGCTCTGGAGCCCGCCGGCAAAAGAACTGTGAGTCCCCCCGCCCCACCCCGTCCTCAAGCAAAAGTCCAGGTTTCCCCCGTTAGGAACACCTCGGAGTGCCAGAGGGAGCGGAGGGGCATGCGATAACGGAACGCTTCAACCGTGTAAGGTATTTCACGAGACACTGTGCACTCACGTTCGTTGTAACAACTGTCAAAGGGCACTGTATGCCTTCCAACTCCTCGGCTGTGTTTGAGCCACAGGAAGGAAACGCGTTCGTTTGATTAAGCTCCGTGAATGTGCAACGATGATGGCGAAGCGCTGCCCTGTTCGCTCGAAAGCTCTCGTTTGTACGGCCTTCCCACGGCCTCGAGGCGCGCCGTTCTAAACAGCCTTACATTCCATGCCGCTGTGCCCCCCAATTAGGAATTGGGTCTCTTCTGTGAAACACCAATGTGCGTGCCAAAGGAAACCGGGGGGCTCCCCCAGGACGTCTGCCTACGGCAGTCGGTTGCCAGATGTTTACTTCCAGCCAGAGAAAGAGAAAAAGGACAGCTTTGCCAGGGACAATTCTGCCCCCTTGGGGCCATCCAGAATCACCAAAGCCTAAACTTGGCACGGCCTGGGGAACGCTCTTCCGCATGTCCAGCAATCCCCACGTCAAAACCTTTCTCGGCAGAGGCAGGCACTCTCTCCCTTGTACTAGATAGCTCGGCAGAGCCTTCCGAGAAACATGCTGCGTCATTCAGCTTGAAAGTGGGACGCGGATGGGAGAGTACGCTTTCTCCCCGTTTGGAGGCGCCTTGCGCTTGGCTTCAAAGCGGCCCGAACAGCACTAGCGGCCCGACGTCTCTGCGCGGCAGGATTGTCGTTGTGGGCCAAGGCTGCGTGTTCTCCCAAAGCGAGAACCGTGCTGGCAATCCCTCTCTAGGAACTCCTCCCACGACACCCCAGGTGCAGCTCCGGCCAAGTGAAAGGTGACCTCAGGCCTCAAGGTTGAGTTCCAGTGTTTCACGTCAGGGGAGCTGGGTGTGCAGGGGTCTCCAATGAGGCCATACTCCATACTCCACCACGGAGTGCCTTAACCCTGCGACGCTCCTGGGGACACACAGGGTAGGAGCCCATTCACCAGTTTCGCATGATGACCTCTCTCCGTGCCGGAACGGCGGCCTCCGGCTTCTGAGGAACCTTCGTGTAAGCAGGCCCCTGGAGACAGCTCTTCACATTCGTAGCTAGGGCAGTGTACTCCTCTCGGGGCTGCCTAGGTGGAGTGCCCCCGTCGTCAAAGAGACTCGCGAAAGCAGCCCTGGGCGGACTCCCTTTGCCGGTCGAACGGCCTCCTTGACTGAAAGAGAGCTGCAGTGCCAAAAGACACCGTGCTGACGACGGGCTCCAGGAAGAGACTCGGGACAGCACTCTCAGAGAAGCGAAAGCTAGGCTGTGGGCCCAGCCTGAGGAGCAGTACCTACGTTTGCCACACTTCTTTACACAGCTAGGCATGAGCCGGAGAGCCTTGGTCACTGAGGCCCACCTAAGGTACTGCCATACTCACCCCGTAGATCCCACGCAGAGGTCCCTGCGCCCCAAAGTGCCTCCACGGAAGGGCCCTGTTCCTCCCGTTGTGTTTCCTTGAGGTAATCAGAAACCGCTGAGGATCCCTAGGTGAGCTCAGGTTTGAAGCTGGGCGACCCTGGCCGACCCTTATTCCCCTCCGTGGCCGACGAGACAGGGGCGGGTCCTAAGCTGCCTGAAGCACACTCCTCGCGCCCACCTTCTCTTTGCTGCCGGAAGGCCTCCCATAAGAAGTCTGAGTCTACTCGTGACAGCAGAAGTCTGAGTTTACTCGTGTGAGGCCTGCGGCTCTCTCTCTCAGTTCCTTGCTGGGAGCTTCAGCAGGAGCGCTCTGGAGCCCGCCGGCAAAAGAACTGTGAGTCCCCCCGCCCCACCCCGGCCTCAAGCAAAAGTCCAGGTTTCCCCCGTTAGGAACACCTCCGAGTGCCAGAGGGAGCGGAGGGGCATGCGTTAACGGAACGCTTCAACCGTGTAAGGTATTTCACGAGACACTGTGCACTCACGTTCGTTGTAACAACTGTCAAAGGGCACTGTATGCCTTCCAACTCCTCGGCTGTGTTTGAGCCACAGGAAGGAAACGCGTTCGTTTGATTAAGCTCCGTGAATGTGCAACGATGATGGCGAAGCGCTGCCCTGTTCGCTCGAAAGCTCTCGTTTGTACGGCCTTCCCACGGCCTCGAGGCGCGCCGTTCTAAACAGCCTTACATTCCATGCCGCTGTGCCCCCAATTAGGAATTGGGGCTCTTCTGTGAAACACCAATGTGCGTGCCAAAGGAAACCGGGGGGCTCCCCCAGGACGTCTGCCTACGGCAGTCGGTTGCCAGATGTTTACTTCCAGCCGGAGAAAGAGAAAAAGGACAGCTTTGCCAGGGACAATTCTGCCCCCTTGGGACCATCCAGAATCACCAAAGCCTAAACTTGGCACGGCCTGGGGAACGCTCTTCCGCATGTCCAGCAATCCCCACGTCAAAACCTTTCTCGGCAGAGGCAGGCACTCTCTCCCTTGTACTAGATAGCTCGGCAGAGCCTTCCGAGAAACATGCTGCGTCATTCAGCTTGAAAGTGGGACGCGGATGGGAGAGTACGCTTTCTCCCCGTTTGGAGGCGCCTTGCGCTTGGCTTCAAAGCGGCCCGAACAGCACTAGCGGCCCGACGTCTCTGCGCGGCAGGATTGTCGTTGTGGGCCAAGGCTGCGTGTTCTCCCAAAGCGAGAACCGTGCTGGCAATCCCTCTCTAGGAACTCCTCCCACGGCACCCCAGGTGCAGCTCCGGCCAAGTGAAAGGTGACCTCAGGCCTCAAGGTTGAGTTCCAGTGTTTCACGTCAGGGGAGCTGGGTGTGCAGGGGTCTCCAATGAGGCCATACTCCACAACGGAGTGCCTTAACCCTGCGACACTCCTGGGGACACACAGGGTAGGAGCCCATTCACCAGTTTCGCATGATGACCTCTCTCCGTGCCGGAACGGCGGCCTCCGGCTTCTGAGGAACCTTCGTGTAAGCAGGCCCCTGGAGACAGCTCTTCACATTCGTAGCTAGGGCAGTGTACTCCTCTCGGGGCTGCCTAGGTGGAGTGCCCCCGTCGTCAAAGAGACTCGCGAAAGCAGCCCTGGGCGGACTCCCTTTGCCGGTCGAACGGCCTCCTTGACTGAAAGAGAGCTGCAGTGCCAAAAGACACCGTGCTGACGACGGGCTCCAGGAAGAGACTCGGGACAGCACTCTCAGAGAAGCGAAAGCTAGGCTGTGGGCCCAGCCTGAGGAGCAGTACGTACGTTTGCCACACTTCTTTACACAGCTAGGCATGAGCCGGAGAGCCTTGGTCACTGAGGCCCACCTAAGGTACTGCCATACTCACCCCGTAGATCCCACGCAGAGGTCCCTGCGCCCCAAAGTGCCTCCACGGAAGGGCCCTGTTCCTCCCGTTGTGTTTCCTTGAGGTAATCAGAAACCGCTGAGGATCCCTAGGTGAGCTCAGGTTTGAAGCTGGGCGACCCTGGCCGACCCTTATTCCCCTCCGTGGCCGACGACACAGGGGCGGGTCCTAAGCTGCCTGAAGCACACTCCTCGCGCCCACCTTCTCTTTGCTGCCGGAAGGCCTCCCATAAGAAGTCTGAGTCTACTCGTGACAGCAGAAGTCTGAGTTTACTCGTGTGAGGCCTGCGGCTCTCTCTCTCAGTTCCTTGCTGGGAGCTTCAGCAGGAGCGCTCTGGAGCCCGCCGGCAAAAGAACTGTGAGTCCCCCCGCCCCACCCCGGCCTCAAGCAAAAGTCCAGGTTTCCCCCGTTAGGAACACCTCCGAGTGCCAGAGGGAGCGGAGGGGCATGCGTTAACGGAACGCTTCAACCGTGTAAGGTATTTCACGAGACACTGTGCACTCACGTTCGTTGTAACAACTGTCAAAGGGCACTGTATGCCTTCCAACTCCTCGGCTGTGTTTGAGCCACAGGAAGGAAACGCGTTCGTTTGATTAAGCTCCGTGAATGTGCAACGATGATGGCGAAGCGCTGCCCTGTTCGCTCGAAAGCTCTCGTTTGTACGGCCTTCCCACGGCCTCGAGGCGCGCCGTTCTAAACAGCCTTACATTCCATGCCGCTGTGCCCCCAATTAGGAATTGGGGCTCTTCTGTGAAACACCAATGTGCGTGCCAAAGGAAACCGGGGGGCTCCCCCAGGACGTCTGCCTACGGCAGTCGGTTGCCAGATGTTTACTTCCAGCCGGAGAAAGAGAAAAAGGACAGCTTTGCCAGGGACAATTCTGCCCCCTTGGGACCATCCAGAATCACCAAAGCCTAAACTTGGCACGGCCTGGGGAACGCTCTTCCGCATGTCCAGCAATCCCCACGTCAAAACCTTTCTCGGCAGAGGCAGGCACTCTCTCCCTTGTACTAGATAGCTCGGCAGAGCCTTCCGAGAAACATGCTGCGTCATTCAGCTTGAAAGTGGGACGCGGATGGGAGAGTACGCTTTCTCCCCGATTGGAGGCGCCTTGCGCTTGGCTTCAAAGCGGCCCGAACAGCACCAGCGGCCCGACGTCTCTGCGCGGCAGGATTGTCGTTGTGGGCCAAGGCTGCGTGTTCTCCCAAAGCGAGAACCGTGCTGGCAATCCCTTTCTAGGAACTCCTCCCACGGCACCCCAGGTGCAGCTCCGGCCAAGTGAAAGGTGACCTCAGGCCTCAAGGTTGAGTTCCAGTGTTTCACGTCAGGGGAGCTGGGTGTGCAGGGGTCTCCAATGAGGCCATACTCCATACTCCACCACGGAGTGCCTTAACCCTGCGACGCTCCTGGGGACACACAGGGTAGGAGCCCATTCACCAGTTTCGCATGATGACCTCTCTCCGTGCCGGAACGGCGGCCTCCGGCTTCTGAGGAACCTTCGTGTAAGCAGGCCCCTGGAGACAGCTCTTCACATTCGTAGCTAGGGCAGTGTACTCCTCTCGGGGCTGCCTAGGTGGAGTGCCCCCGTCGTCAAAGAGACTGGCGAAAGCAGCCCTGGGCGGACTCCCTTTGCCGGTCGAACGGCCTCCTTGACTGAAAGAGAGCTGCAGTGCCAAAAGACACCGTGCTGACGACGGGCTCCAGGAAGAGACTCGGGACAGCACTCTCAGAGAAGCGAAAGCTAGGCTGTGGGCCCAGCCTGAGGAGCAGTACCTACGTTTGCCACACTTCTTTACACAGCTAGGCATGAGCCGGAGAGCCTTGGTCACTGAGGCCCACCTAAGGTACTGCCATACTCACCCCGTAGATCCCACGCAGAGGTCCCTGCGCCCCAAAGTGCCTCCACGGAAGGGCCCTGTTCCTCCCGTTGTGTTTCCTTGAGGTAATCAGAAACCGCTGAGGATCCCTAGGTGAGCTCAGGTTTGAAGCTGGGCGACCCTGGCCGACCCTTATTCCCCTCCGTGGCCGACGACACAGGGGCGGGTCCTAAGCTGCCTGAAGCACACTCCTCGCGCCCACCTTCTTTTTGCTGCCGGAAGGCCTCCCATAAGAAGTCTGAGTCTACTCGTGACAGCAGAAGTCTGAGTTTACTCGTGTGAGGCCTGCGGCTCTCTCTCTCAGTTCCTTGCTGGGAGCTTCAGCAGGAGCGCTCTGGAGCCCGCCGGCAAAAGAACTGTGAGTCCCCCCGCCCCACCCCGGCCTCAAGCAAAAGTGCAGGTTTCCCCCGTTAGGAACACCTCGGAGTGCCATAGGCAGCGGAGGGGCATGCGTTAACGGAACGCTTCAACCGTGTAAGGTATTTCACGAGACACTGTGCACTCACGTTCGTTGTAACAACTGTCAAAGGGCACTGTATGCCTTCCAACTCCTCGGCTGTGTTTGAGCCACAGGAAGGAAACGCGTTCGTTTGATTAAGCTCCGTGAATGTGCAACGATGATGGCGAAGCGCTGCCCTGTTCGCTCGAAAGCTCTCGTTTGTACGGCCTTCCCACGGCCTCGAGGCGCGCCGTTCTAAACAGCCTTACATTCCATGCCGCTGTGCCCCCAATTAGGAATTGGGGCTCTTCTGTGAAACACCAATGTGCGTGCCAAAGGAAACCGGGGGGCTCCCCCAGGACGTCTGCCTACGGCAGTCGGTTGCCAGATGTTTACTTCCAGCCGGAGAAAGAGAAAAAGGACAGCTTTGCCAGGGACAATTCTGCCCCCTTGGGACCATCCAAAATCACGAAAGCCTAAACTTGGCACGGCCTGGGGAACGCTCTTCCGCATGTCCAGCAATCCCCACGTCAAAACCTTTCTCGGCAGAGGCAGGCACTCTCTCCCTTGTACTAGATAGCTCGGCAGAGCCTTCCGAGAAACATGCTGCGTCATTCAGCTTGAAAGTGGGACGCGGATGGGAGAGTACGCTTTCTCCCCGTTTGGAGGCGCCTTGCGCTTGGCTTCAAAGCGGCCCGAACAGCACCAGCGGCCCGACGTCTCTGCGCGGCAGGATTGTCGTTGTGGGCCAAGGCTGCGTGTTCTCCCAAAGCGAGAACCGTGCTGGCAATCCCTTTCTAGGAACTCCTCCCACGGCACCCCAGGTGCAGCTCCGGCCAAGTGAAAGGTGACCTCAGGCCTCAAGGTTGAGTTCCAGTGTTTCACGTCAGGGGAGCTGGGTGTGCAGGGGTCTCCAATGAGGCCATACTCCATACTCCACCACGGAGTGCCTTAACCCTGCGACGCTCCTGGGGACACACAGGGTAGGAGCCCATTCACCAGTTTCGCATGATGACCTCTCTCCGTGCCGGAACGGCGGCCTCCGGCTTCTGAGGAACCTTCGTGTAAGCAGGCCCCTGGAGACAGCTCTTCACATTCGTAGCTAGGGCAGTGTACTCCTCTCGGGGCTGCCTAGGTGGAGTGCCCCCGTCGTCAAAGAGACTCGCGAAAGCAGCCCTGGGCGGACTCCCTTTGCCGGTCGAACGGCCTCCTTGACTGAAAGAGAGCTGCAGTGCCAAAAGACACCGTGCTGACGACGGGCTCCAGGAAGAGACTCGGGACAGCACTCTCAGAGAAGCGAAAGCTAGGCTGTGGGCCCAGCCTGAGGAGCAGTACCTACGTTTGCCACACTTCTTTACACAGCTAGGCATGAGCCGGAGAGCCTTGGTCACTGAGGCCCACCTAAGGTACTGCCATACTCACCCCGTAGATCCCACGCAGAGGTCCCTGCGCCCCAAAGTGCCTCCACAGAAGGGCCCTGTTCCTCCCGTTGTGTTTCCTTGAGGTAATCAGAAACCGCTGAGGATCCCTAGGTGAGCTCAGGTTTGAAGCTGGGCGACCCTGGCCGACCCTTATTCCCCTCCGTGGCCGACGACACAGGGGCGGGTCCTAAGCTGCCTGAAGCACACTCCTCGCGCCCACCTTCTCTTTGCTGCCGGAAGGCCTCCCATAAGAAGTCTGAGTCTACTCGTGACAGCAGAAGTCTGAGTTTACTTGTGTGAGGCCTGCGGCTCTCTCTCTCAGTTCCTTGCTGGGAGCTTCAGCAGGAGCGCTCTGGAGCCCGCCGGCAAAAGAACTGTGAGTCTCCCCGTCCCACCCCGGCCTCAAGCAAAAGTCCAGGTTTCCCCTGTTAGGAACACCTCGGAGTGCCAGAGGGAGCGGAGGGGCATGCGTTAACGGAACGCTTCAACCGTGTAAGGTATTTCACGAGACACTGTGCACTCACGTTCGTTGTAACAACTGTCAAAGGGCACTGGATGCCTTCCAACTCCTCGGCTGTGTTTGAGCCACAGGAAGGAAACGCGTTCGTTTGATTAAGCTCCGTGAATGTGCAACGATGATGGCGAAGCGCTGCCCTGTTCGCTCGAAAGCTCTCGTTTGTACGGCCTTCCCACGGCCTCGAGGCGCGCCGTTCTAAACAGCCTTACATTCCATGCCGCTGTGCCCCCCAATTAGGAATTGGGGCTCTTCTGTGAAACACCAATGTGCGTGCCAAAGGAAACCGGGGGGCTCCCCCAGGACGTCTGCCTACGGCAGTCGGTTGCCAGATGTTTACTTCCAGCCGGAGAAAGAGAAAAAGGACAGCTTTGCCAGGGACAATTCTGCCCCCTTGGGGCCATCCAGAATCACCAAAGCCTAAACTTGGCACGGCCTGGGGAACGCTCTTCCGCATGTCCAGCAATCCCCACGTCAAAACCTTTCTCGGCAGAGGCAGGCACTCTCTCCCTTGTACTAGATAGCTCGGCAGAGCCTTCCGAGAAACATGCTGCGTCATTCACCTTGAAAGTGGGACGCGGATGGGAGAGTACGCTTTCTCCCCGATTGGAGGCGCCTTGCGCTTGGCTTCAAAGCGGCCCGAACAGCACTAGCGGCCCGACGTCTCTGCGCGGCAGGATTGTCGTTGTGGGCCAAGGCTGCGTGTTCTCCCAAAGCGACAACCGTGCTGGCAATCCCTTTCTAGGAACTCCTCCCACGGCACCCCAGGTGCAGCTCCGGCCAAGTGAAAGGTGACCTCAGGCCTCAAGGTTGAGTTCCAGTGTTTCACGTCAGGGGAGCTGGGTGTGCAGGGGTCTCCAATGAGGCCATACTCCATACTCCACCACGGAGTGCCTTAACCCTGCGACGCTCCTGGGGACACACAGGGTAGGAGCCCATTCACCAGTTTCGCATGATGACCTCTCTCCGTGCCGGAACGGCGGCCTCCGGCTTCTGAGGAACCTTCGTGTAAGCAGGCCCCTGGAGACAGCTCTTCACATTCGTAGCTAGGGCAGTGTACTCCTCTCGGGGCTGCCTAGGTGGAGTGCCCCCGTCGTCAAAGAGACTGGCGAAAGCAGCCCTGGGCGGACTCCCTTTGCCGGTCGAACGGCCTCCTTGACTGAAAGAGAGCTGCAGTGCCAAAAGACACCGTGCTGACGACGGGCTCCAGGAAGAGACTCGGGACAGCACTCTCAGAGAAGCGAAAGCTAGGCTGTGGGCCCAGCCTGAGGAGCAGTACCTACGTTTGCCACACTTCTTTACACAGCTAGGCATGAGCCGGAGAGCCTTGGTCACTGAGGCCCACCTAAGGTACTGCCATACTCACCCCGTAGATCCCACGCAGAGGTCCCTGCGCCCCAAAGTGCCTCCACGGAAGGGCCCTGTTCCTCCCGTTGTGTTTCCTTGAGGTAATCAGAAACCGCTGAGGATCCCTAGGTGAGCTCAGGTTTGAAGCTGGGCGACCCTGGCCGACCCTTATTCCCCTCCGTGGCCGACGACACAGGGGCGGGTCCTAAGCTGCCTGAAGCACACTCCTCGCGCCCACCTTCTCTTTGCTGCCGGAAGGCCTCCCATAAGAAGTCTGAGTCTACTCGTGACAGCAGAAGTCTGAGTTTACTCGTGTGAGGCCTGCGGCTCTCTCTCTCAGTTCCTTGCTGGGAGCTTCAGCAGGAGCGCTCTGGAGCCCGCCGGCAAAAGAACTGTGAGTCCCCCCGCCCCACCCCGGCCTCAAGCAAAAGTCCAGGTTTCCCCCGTTAGGAACACCTCGGAGTGCCAGAGGGAGCGGAGGGGCATGCGTTAACGGAACGCTTCAACCGTGTAAGGTATTTCACGAGACACTGTGCACTCACGTTCGTTGTAACAACTGTCAAAGGGCACTGGATGCCTTCCAACTCCTCGGCTGTGTTTGAGCCACAGGAAGGAAACGCGTTCGTTTGATTAAGCTCCGTGAATGTGCAACGATGATGGCGAAGCGCTGCCCTGTTCGCTCGAAAGCTCTCGTTTGTACGGCCTTCCCACGGCCTCGAGGCGCGCCGTTCTACGCAGCCTTACATTCCATGCCGCTGTGCCCCCCAATTAGGAATTGGGGCTCTTCTGTGAAACACCAATGTGCGTGCCAAAGGAAACCGGGGGGCTCCCCCAGGACGTCTGCCTACGGCAGTCGGTTGCCAGATGTTTACTTCCAGCCGGAGAAAGAGAAAAAGGACAGCTTTGCCAGGGACAATTCTGCCCCCTTGGGACCATCCAGAATCACCAAAGCCTAAACTTGGCACGGCCTGGGGAACGCTCTTCCGCATGTCCAGCAATCCCCACGTCAAAACCTTTCTCGGCAGAGGCAGGCACTCTCTCCCTTGTACTAGATAGCTCGGCAGAGCCTTCCGAGAAACATGCTGCGTCATTCAGCTTGAAAGTGGGACGCGGATGGGAGAGTACGCTTTCTCCCCGTTTGGAGGCGCCTTGCGCTTGGCTTCAAAGCGGCCCGAACAGCACCAGCGGCCCGACGTCTCTGCGCGGCAGGATTGTCGTTGTGGGCCAAGGCTGCGTGTTCTCCCAAAGCGAGAACCGTGCTGGCAATCCCTTTCTAGGAACTCCTCCCACGGCACCCCAGGTGCAGCTCCGGCCAAGTGAAAGGTGACCTCAGGCCTCAAGGTTGAGTTCCAGTGTTTCACGTCAGGGGAGCTGGGTGTGCAGGGGTCTCCAATGAGGCCATACTCCATACTCCACCACGGAGTGCCTTAACCCTGCGACGCTCCTGGGGACACACAGGGTAGGAGCCCATTCACCAGTTTCGCATGATGACCTCTCTCCGTGCCGGAACGGCGGCCTCCGGCTTCTGAGGAACCTTCGTGTAAGCAGGCCCCTGGAGACAGCTCTTCACATTCGTAGCTAGGGCAGTGTACTCCTCTCGGGGCTGCCTAGGTGGAGTGCCCCCGTCGTCAAGGAGACTCGCGAAAGCAGCCCTGGGCGGACTCCCTTTGCCGGTCGAACGGCCTCCTTGACTGAAAGAGAGCTGCAGTGCCAAAAGACACCGTGCTGACGACGGGCTCCAGGAAGAGACTCGGGACAGCACTCTCAGAGAAGCGAAAGCTAGGCTGTGGGCCCAGCCTGAGGAGCAGTACGTACGTTTGCCACACTTCTTTACACAGCTAGGCATGAGCCGGAGAGCCTTGGTCACTGAGGCCCACCTAAGGTACTGCCATACTCACCCCGTAGATCCCACGCAGAGGTCCCTGCGCCCCAAAGTGCCTCCACGGAAGGGCCCTGTTCCTCCCGTTGTGTTTCCTTGAGGTAATCAGAAACCGCTGAGGATCCCTAGGTGAGCTCAGGTTTGAAGCTGGGCGACCCTGGCCGACCCTTATTCCCCTCCGTGGCCGACGAGACAGGGGCGGGTCCTAAGCTGCCTGAAGCACACTCCTCGCGCCCACCTTCTCTTTGCTGCCGGAAGGCCTCCCATAAGAAGTCTGAGTCGACTCGTGACAGCAGAAGTCTGAGTTTACTCGTGTGAGGCCTGCGGCTCTCTCTCTCAGTTCCTTGCTGGGAGCTTCAGCAGGAGCGCTCTGGAGCCCGCCGGCAAAAGAACTGTGAGTCCCCCCGCCCCACCCCGGCCTCAAGCAAAAGTCCAGGTTTCCCCCGTTAGGAACACCTCGGAGTGCCAGAGGGAGCGGAGGGGCATGCGTTAACGGAACGCTTCAACCGTGTAAGGTATTTCACGAGACACTGTGCACTCACGTTCGTTGTAACAACTGTCAAAGGGCACTGGATGCCTTCCAACTCCTCGGCTGTGTTTGAGCCACAGGAAGGAAACGCGTTCGTTTGATTAAGCTCCGTGAATGTGCAACGATGATGGCGAAGCGCTGCCCTGTTCGCTCGAAAGCTCTCGTTTGTACGGCCTTCCCACGGCCTCGAGGCGCGCCGTTCTACGCAGCCTTACATTCCATGCCGCTGTGCCCCCCAATTAGGAATTGGGGCTCTTCTGTGAAACACCAATGTGCGTGCCAAAGGAAACCGGGGGGCTCCCCCAGGACGTCTGCCTACGGCAGTCGGTTGCCAGATGTTTACTTCCAGCCGGAGAAAGAGAAAAAGGACAGCTTTGCCAGGGACAATTCTGCCCCCTTGGGACCATCCAGAATCACCAAAGCCTAAACTTGGCACGGCCTGGGGAACGCTCTTCCGCATGTCCAGCAATCCCCGCGTCAAAACCTTTCTCGGCAGAGGCAGGCACTCTCTCCCTTGTACTAGATAGCTCGGCAGAGCCTTCCGAGAAACATGCTGCGTCATTCAGCTTGAAAGTGGGACGCGGATGGGAGAGTACGCTTTCTCCCCGTTTGGAGGCGCCTTGCGCTTGGCTTCAAAGCGGCCCGAACAGCACCAGCGGCCCGACGTCTCTGCGCGGCAGGATTGTCGTTGTGGGCCAAGGCTGCGTGTTCTCCCAAAGCGAGAACCGTGCTGGCAATCCCTTTCTAGGAACTCCTCCCACGGCACCCCAGGTGCAGCTCCGGCCAAGTGAAAGGTGACCTCAGGCCTCAAGGTTGAGTTCCAGTGTTTCACGTCAGGGGAGCTGGGTGTGCAGGGGTCTCCAATGAGGCCATACTCCATACTCCACCACGGAGTGCCTTAACCCTGCGACGCTCCTGGGGACACACAGGGTAGGAGCCCATTCACCAGTTTCGCATGATGACCTCTCTCCGTGCCGGAACGGCGGCCTCCGGCTTCTGAGGAACCTTCGTGTAAGCAGGCCCCTGGAGACAGCTCTTCACATTCGTAGCTAGGGCAGTGTACTCCTCTCGGGGCTGCCTAGGTGGAGTGCCCCCGTCGTCAAGGAGACTCGCGAAAGCAGCCCTGGGCGGACTCCCTTTGCCGGTCGAACGGCCTCCTTGACTGAAAGAGAGCTGCAGTGCCAAAAGACACCGTGCTGACGACGGGCTCCAGGAAGAGACTCGGGACAGCACTCTCAGAGAAGCGAAAGCTAGGCTGTGGGCCCAGCCTGAGGAGCAGTACCTACGTTTGCCACACTTCTTTACACAGCTAGGCATGAGCCGGAGAGCCTTGGTCACTGAGGCCCACCTAAGGTACTGCCATACTCACCCCGTAGATCCCACGCAGAGGTCCCTGCGCCCCAAAGTGCCTCCACGGAAGGGCCCTGTTCCTCCCGTTGTGTTTCCTTGAGGTAATCAGAAACCGCTGAGGATCCCTAGGTGAGCTCAGGTTTGAAGCTGGGCGACCCTGGCCGACCCTTATTCCCCTCCGTGGCCGACGACACAGGGGCGGGTCCTAAGCTGCCTGAAGCACACTCCTCGCGCCCACCTTCTCTTTGCTGCCGGAAGGCCTCCCATAAGAAGTCTGAGTCGACTCGTGACAGCAGAAGTCTGAGTTTACTCGTGTGAGGCCTGCGGCTCTCTCTCTCAGTTCCTTGCTGGGAGCTTCAGCAGGAGCGCTCTGGAGCCCGCCGGCAAAAGAACTGTGAGTCCCCCCGCCCCACCCCGGCCTCAAGCAAAAGTCCAGGTTTCCCCCGTTAGGAACACCTCGGAGTGCCAGAGGGAGCGGAGGGGCATGCGTTAACGGAACGCTTCAACCGTGTAAGGTATTTCACGAGACACTGTGCACTCACGTTCGTTGTAACAACTGTCAAAGGGCACTGTATGCCTTCCAACTCCTCGGCTGTGTTTGAGCCACAGGAAGGAAACGCGTTCGTTTGATTAAGCTCCGGGAATGTGCAAGGATGATGGCGAAGCGCTGCCCTGTTCGCTCGAAAGCTCTCGTTTGTACGGCCTTCCCACGGCCTCGAGGCGCGCCGTTCTACGCAGCCTTACATTCCATGCCGCTGTGCCCCCCAATTAGGAATTGGGGCTCTTCTGTGAAACACCAATGTGCGTGCCAAAGGAAACCGGGGGGCTCCCCCAGGACGTCTGCCTACGGCAGTCGGTTGCCAGATGTTTACTTCCAGCCGGAGAAAGAGAAAAAGGACAGCTTTGCCAGGGACAATTCTGCCCCCTTGGGACCATCCAGAATCACCAAAGCCTAAACTTGGCACGGCCTGGGGAACGCTCTTCCGCATGTCCAGCAATCCCCACGTCAAAACCTTTCTCGGCAGAGGCAGGCACTCTCTCCCTTGTACTAGATAGCTCGGCAGAGCCTTCCGAGAAACATGCTGCGTCATTCAGCTTGAAAGTGGGACGCGGATGGGAGAGTACGCTTTCTCCCCGTTTGGAGGCGCCTTGCGCTTGGCTTCAAAGCGGCCCGAACAGCACCAGCGGCCCGACGTCTCTGCGCGGCAGGATTGTCGTTGTGGGCCAAGGCTGCGTGTTCTCCCAAAGCGAGAACCGTGCTGGCAATCCCTTTCTAGGAACTCCTCCCACGGCACCCCAGGTGCAGCTCCGGCCAAGTGAAAGGTGACCTCAGGCCTCAAGGTTGAGTTCCAGTGTTTCACGTCAGGGGAGCTGGGTGTGCAGGGGTCTCCAATGAGGCCATACTCCATACTCCACCACGGAGTGCCTTAACCCTGCGACGCTCCTGGGGACACACAGGGTAGGAGCCCATTCACCAGTTTCGCATGATGACCTCTCTCCGTGCCGGAACGGCGGCCTCCGGCTTCTGAGGAACCTTCGTGTAAGCAGGCCCCTGGAGACAGCTCTTCACATTCGTAGCTAGGGCAGTGTACTCCTCTCGGGGCTGCCTAGGTGGAGTGCCCCCGTCGGCAAGGAGACTCGCGAAAGCAGCGCTGGGCGGACTCCCTTTGCCGGTCGAACGGCCTCCTTGACTGAAAGAGAGCTGCAGTGCCAAAAGACACCGTGCTGACGACGGGCTCCAGGAAGAGACTCGGGACAGCACTCTCAGAGAAGCGAAAGCTAGGCTGTGGGCCCAGCCTGAGGAGCAGTACCTACGTTTGCCACACTTCTTTACACAGCTAGGCATGAGCCGGAGAGCCTTGGTCACTGAGGCCCACCTAAGGTACTGCCATACTCACCCCGTAGATCCCACGCAGAGGTCCCTGCGCCCCAAAGTGCCTCCACGGAAGGGCCCTGTTCCTCCCGTTGTGTTTCCTTGAGGTAATCAGAAACCGCTGAGGATCCCTAGGTGAGCTCAGGTTTGAAGCTGGGCGACCCTGGCCGACCCTTATTCCCCTCCGTGGCCGACGACACAGGGGCGGGTCCTAAGCTGCCTGAAGCACACTCCTCGCGCCCACCTTCTCTTTGCTGCCGGAAGGCCTCCCATAAGAAGTCTGAGTCGACTCGTGACAGCAGAAGTCTGAGTTTACTCGTGTGAGGCCTGCGGCTCTCTCTCTCAGTTCCTTGCTGGGAGCTTCAGCAGGAGCGCTCTGGAGCCCGCCGGCAAAAGAACTGTGAGTCCCCCCGCCCCACCCCGGCCTCAAGCAAAAGTCCAGGTTTCCCCCGTTAGGAACACCTCGGAGTGCCAGAGGGAGCGGAGGGGCATGCGTTAACGGAACGCTTCAACCGTGTAAGGTATTTCACGAGACACTGTGCACTCACGTTCGTTGTAACAACTGTCAAAGGGCACTGTATGCCTTCCAACTCCTCGGCTGTGTTTGAGCCACAGGAAGGAAACGCGTTCGTTTGATTAAGCTCCGTGAATGTGCAACGATGATGGCGAAGCGCTGCCCTGTTCGCTCGAAAGCTCTCGTTTGTACGGCCTTCCCACGGCCTCGAGGCGCGCCGTTCTACGCAGCCTTACATTCCATGCCGCTGTGCCCCCCAATTAGGAATTGGGGCTCTTCTGTGAAACACCAATGTGCGTGCCAAAGGAAACCGGGGGGCTCCCCCAGGACGTCTGCCTACGGCAGTCGGTTGCCAGATGTTTACTTCCAGCCGGAGAAAGAGAAAAAGGACAGCTTTGCCAGGGACAATTCTGCCCCCTTGGGACCATCCAGAATCACCAAAGCCTAAACTTGGCACGGCCTGGGGAACGCTCTTCCGCATGTCCAGCAATTCCCACGTCAAAACCTTTCTCGGCAGAGGCAGGCACTCTCTCCCTTGTACTAGATAGCTCGGCAGAGCCTTCCGAGAAACATGCTGCGTCATTCAGCTTGAAAGTGGGACGCGGATGGGAGAGTACGCTTTCTCCCCGTTTGGAGGCGCCTTGCGCTTGGCTTCAAAGCGGCCCGAACAGCACTAGCGGCCCGACGTCTCTGCGCGTCAGGATTGTCGTTGTGGGCCAAGGCTGCGTGTTCTCCCAAAGCGACAACCGTGCTGGCAATCCCTCTCTAGGAACTCCTCCCACGGCACCCCAGGTGCAGCTCCGGCCAAGTGAAAGGTGACCTCAGGCCTCAAGGTTGAGTTCCAGTGTTTCACGTCAGGGGAGCTGGGTGTGCAGGGGTCTCCAATGAGGCCATACTCCATACTCCACCACGGAGTGCCTTAACCCTGCGACGCTCCTGGGGACACACAGGGTAGGAGCCCATTCACCAGTTTCGCATGATGACCTCTCTCCGTGCCGGAACGGCGGCCTCCGGCTTCTGAGGAACCTTCGTGTAAGCAGGCCCCTGGAGACAGCTCTTCACATTCGTAGCTAGGGCAGTGTACTCCTCTCGGGGCTGCCTAGGTGGAGTGCCCCCGTCGTCAAGGAGACTCGCGAAAGCAGCCCTGGGCGGACTCCCTTTGCCGGTCGAACGGCCTCCTTGACTGAAAGAGAGCTGCAGTGCCAAAAGACACCGTGCTGACGACGGGCTCCAGGAAGAGACTCGGGACAGCACTCTCAGAGAAGCGAAAGCTAGGCTGTGGGCCCAGCCTGAGGAGCAGTACCTACGTTTGCCACACTTCTTTACACAGCTAGGCATGAGCCGGAGAGCCTTGGTCACTGAGGCCCACCTAAGGTACTGCCATACTCACCCCGTAGATCCCACGCAGAGGTCCCTGCGCCCCAAAGTGCCTCCACGGAAGGGCCCTGTTCCTCCCGTTGTGTTTCCTTGAGGTAATCAGAAACCGCTGAGGATCCCTAGGTGAGCTCAGGTTTGAAGCTGGGCGACCATGGCCGACCCTTATTCCCCTCCGTGGCCGACGAGACAGGGGCGGGTCCTAAGCTGCCTGAAGCACACTCCTCGCGCCCACCTTCTCTTTGCTGCCGGAAGGCCTCCTATAAGAAGTCTGAGTCTACTCGTGACAGCAGAAGTCTGAGTTTACTCGTGTGAGGCCTGCGGCTCTCTCTCTCAGTTCCTTGCTGGGAGCTTCAGCAGGAGCGCTCTGGAGCCCGCCGGCAAAAGAACTGTGAGTCCCCCCGCCCCACCCCGGCCTCAAGCAAAAGTCCAGGTTTCCCCCGTTAGGAACACCTCCGAGTGCCAGAGGGAGCGGAGGGGCATGCGTTAACGGAACGCTTCAACCGTGTATGGTATTTCACGAGACACTGTGCACTCACGTTCGTTGTAACAACTGTCAAAGGGCACTGTATGCCTTCCAACTCCTCGGCTGTGTTTGAGCCACAGGAAGGAAACGCGTTCGTTTGATTAAGCTCCGTGAATGTGCAACGATGATGGCGAAGCGCTGCCCTGTTCGCTCGAAAGCTCTCGTTTGTACGGCCTTCCCACGGCCTCGAGGCGCGCCGTTCTAAACAGCCTTACATTCCATGCCGCTGTGCCCCCCAATTAGGAATTGGGGCTCTTCTGTGAAACACCAATGTGCGTGCCAAAGGAAACCGGGGGGCTCCCCCAGGACGTCTGCCTACGGCAGTCGGTTGCCAGATGTTTACTTCCAGCCGGAGAGAGAGAAAAAGGACAGCTTTGCCAGGGACAATTCTGCCCCCTTGGGACCATCCAGAATCACCAAAGCCTAAACTTGGCACGGCCTGGGGAACGCTCTTCCGCATGTCCAGCAATCCCCACGTCAAAACCTTTCTCGGCAGAGGCAGGCACTCTCTCCCTTGTACTAGATAGCTCGGCAGAGCCTTCCGAGAAACATGCTGCGTCATTCAGCTTGAAAGTGGGACGCGGATGGGAGAGTACGCTTTCTCCCCGTTTGGAGGCGCCTTGCGCTTGGCTTCAAAGCGGCCCGAACAGCACTAGCGGCCCGACGTCTCTGCGCGGCAGGATTGTCGTTGTGGGCCAAGGCTGCGTGTTCTCCCAAAGCGACAACCGTGCTGGCAATCCCTCTCTAGGAACTCCTCCCACGGCACCCCAGGTGCAGCTCCGGCCAAGTGAAAGGTGACCTCAGGCCTCAAGGTTGAGTTCCAGTGTTTCACGTCAGGGGAGCTGGGTGTGCAGGGGTCTCCAATGAGGCCATACTCCATACTCCACCACGGAGTGCCTTAACCCTGCGACGCTCCTGGGGACACACAGGGTAGGAGCCCATTCACCAGTTTCGCATGATGACCTCTCTCCGTGCCGGAACGGCGGCCTCCGGCTTCTGAGGAACCTTCGTGTAAGCAGGCCCCTGGAGACAGCTCTTCACATTCGTAGCTAGGGCAGTGTACTCCTCTCGGGGCTGCCTAGGTGGAGTGCCCCCGTCCTCAAAGAGACTCGCGAAAGCAGCCCTGGGCGGACTCCCTTTGCCGGTCGAACGGCCTCCTTGACTGAAAGAGAGCTGCAGTGCCAAAAGACACCGTGCTGACGACGGGCTCCAGGAAGAGACTCGGGACAGCACTCTCAGAGAAGCGAAAGCTAGGCTGTGGGCCCAGCCTGAGGAGCAGTACCTACGTTTGCCACACTTCTTTACACAGCTAGGCATGAGCCGGAGAGCCTTGGTCACTGAGGCCCACCTAAGGTACTGCCATACTCACCCCGTAGATCCCACGCAGAGGTCCCTGCGCCCCAAAGTGCCTCCACGGAAGGGCCCTGTTCCTCCCGTTGTGTTTCCTTGAGGTAATCAGAAACCGCTGAGGATCCCTAGGTGAGCTCAGGTTTGAAGCTGGGCGACCCTGGCCGACCCTTATTCCCCTCCGTGGCCGACGAGACAGGGGCGGGTCCTAAGCTGCCTGAAGCACACTCCTCGCGCCCACCTTCTTTTTGCTGCCGGAAGGCCTCCCATAAGAAGTCTCAGTCTACTCGTGACAGCAGAAGTCTGAGTTTACTCGTGTGAGGCCTGCGGCTCTCTCTCTCAGTTCCTTGCTGGGAGCTTCAGCAGGAGCGCTCTGGAGCCCGCCGGCAAAAGAACTGTGAGTCCCCCCGCCCCACCCCGGCCTCAAGCAAAAGTCCAGGTTTCCCCCGTTAGGAACACCTCGGAGTGCCAGAGGGAGCGGAGGGGCATGCGATAACGGAACGCTTCAACCGTGTAAGGTATTTCACGAGACACTGTGCACTCACGTTCGTTGTAACAACTGTCAAAGGGCACTGTATGCCTTCCAACTCCTCGGCTGTGTTTGAGCCACAGGAAGGAAACGCGTTCGTTTGATTAAGCTCCGTTAATGTGCAAGGATGATGGCGAAGCGCTGCCCTGTTCGCTCGAAAACTCTCGTTTGTACGGCCTTCCCACGGCCTCGAGGCGCGCCGTTCTAAACAGCCTTACATTCCATGCCGCTGTGCCCCCCAATTAGGAATTGGGGCTCTTCTGTGAAACACCAATGTGCGTGCCAAAGGAAACCGGGGGGCTCCCCCAGGACGTCTGCCTACGGCAGTCGGTTGCCAGATGTTTACTTCCAGCCGGAGAAAGAGAAAAAGGACAGCTTTGCCAGGGACAATTCTGCCCCCTTGGGACCATCCAGAATCACCAAAGCCTAAACTTGGCACGGCCTGGGGAACGCTCTTCCGCATGTCCAGCAATCCCCACGTCAAAACCTTTCTCGGCAGAGGCAGGCACTCTCTCCCTTGTACTAGATAGCTCGGCAGAGCCTTCCGAGAAACATGCTGCGTCATTCAGCTTGAAAGTGGGACGCGGATGGGAGAGTATGCTTTCTCCCCGTTTGGAGGCGCCTTGCGCTTGGCTTCAAAGCGGCCCGAACAGCACCAGCGGCCCGACGTCTCTGCGCGGCAGGATTGTCGTTGTGGGCCAAGGCTGCGTGTTCTCCCAAAGCGAGAACCGTGCTGGCAATCCCTTTCTAGGAACTCCTCCCACGGCACCCCAGGTGCAGCTCCGGCCAAGTGAAAGGTGACCTCAGGCCTCAAGGTTGAGTTCCAGTGTTTCACGTCAGGGGAGCTGGGTGTGCAGGGGTCTCCAATGAGGCCATACTCCATACTCCACCACGGAGTGCCTTAACCCTGCGACGCTCCTGGGGACACACAGGGTAGGAGCCCATTCACCAGTTTCGCATGATGACCTCTCTCCGTGCCGGAACGGCGGCCTCCGGCTTCTGAGGAACCTTCGTGTAAGCAGGCCCCTGGAGACAGCTCTTCACATTCGTAGCTAGGGCAGTGTACTCCTCTCGGGGCTGCCTAGGTGGAGTGCCCCCGTCGTCAAGGAGACTCGCGAAAGCAGCCCTGGGCGGACTCCCTTTGCCGGTCGAACGGCCTCCTTGACTGAAAGAGAGCTGCAGTGCCAAAAGACACCGTGCTGACGACGGGCTCCAGGAAGAGACTCGGGACAGCACTCTCAGAGAAGCGAAAGCTAGGCTGTGGGCCCAGCCTGAGGAGCAGTACCTACGTTTGCCACACTTCTTTACACAGCTAGGCATGAGCCGGAGAGCCTTGGTCACTGAGGCCCACCTAAGGTACTGCCATACTCACCCCGTAGATCCCACGCAGAGGTCCCTGCGCCCCAAAGTGCCTCCACGGAAGGGCCCTGTTCCTCCCGTTGTGTTTCCTTGAGGTAATCAGAAACCGCTGAGGATCCCTAGGTGAGCTCAGGTTTGAAGCTGGGCGACCCTGGCCGACCCTTATTCCCCTCCGTGGCCGACGACACAGGGGCGGGTCCTAAGCTGCCTGAAGCACACTCCTCGCGCCCACCTTCTCTTTGCTGCCGGAAGGCCTCCCATAAGAAGTCTGAGTCTACTCGTGACAGCAGAAGTCTGAGTTTACTCGTGTGAGGCCTGCGGCTCTCTCTCTCAGTTCCTTGCTGGGAGCTTCAGCAGGAGCGCTCTGGAGCCCGCCGGCAAAAGAACTGTGAGTCCCCCCGCCCCACCCCGGCCTCAAGCAAAAGTCCAGGTTTCCCCCGTTAGGAACACCTCGGAGTGCCAGAGGGAGCGGAGGGGCATGCGTTAACGGAACGCTTCAACCGTGTAAGGTATTTCACGAGACACTGTGCACTCACGTTCGTTGTAACAACTGTCAAAGGGCACTGGATGCCTTCCAACTCCTCGGCTGTGTTTGAGCCACAGGAAGGAAACGCGTTCGTTTGATTAAGCTCCGGGAATGTGCAACGATGATGGCGAAGCGCTGCCCTGTTCGCTCGAAAGCTCTCGTTTGTACGGCCTTCCCACGGCCTCGAGGCGCGCCGTTCTAAACAGCCTTACATTCCATGCCGCTGTGCCCCCCAATTAGGAATTGGGGCTCTTCTGTGAAACACCAATGTGCGTGCCAAAGGAAACCGGGGGGCTCCCCCAGGACGTCTGCCTACGGCAGTCGGTTGCCAGATGTTTACTTCCAGCCGGAGAAAGAGAAAAAGGACAGCTTTGCCAGGGACAATTCTGCCCCCTTGGGACCATCCAGAATCACCAAAGCCTAAACTTGGCACGGCCTGGGGAACGCTCTTCCGCATGTCCAGCAATCCCCACGTCAAAACCTTTCTCGGCAGAGGCAGGCACTCTCTCCCTTGTACTAGATAGCTCGGCAGAGCCTTCCGAGAAACATGCTGCGTCATTCAGCTTGAAAGTGGGACGCGGATGGGAGAGTATGCTTTCTCCCCGTTTGGAGGCGCCTTGCGCTTGGCTTCAAAGCGGCCCGAACAGCACCAGCGGCCCGACGTCTCTGCGCGGCAGGATTGTCGTTGTGGGCCAAGGCTGCGTGTTCTCCCAAAGCGACAACCGTGCTGGCAATCCCTTTCTAGGAACTCCTCCCACGGCACCCCAGGTGCAGCTCCGGCCAAGTGAAAGGTGACCTCAGGCCTCAAGGTTGAGTTCCAGTGTTTCACGTCAGGGGAGCTGGGTGTGCAGGGGTCTCCAATGAGGCCATACTCCATACTCCACCACGGAGTGCCTTAACCCTGCGACGCTCCTGGGGACACACAGGGTAGGAGCCCATTCACCAGTTTCGCATGATGACCTCTCTCCGTGCCGGAACGGCGGCCTCCGGCTTCTGAGGAACCTTCGTGTAAGCAGGCCCCTGGAGACAGCTCTTCACATTCGTAGCTAGGGCAGTGTACTCCTCTCGGGGCTGCCTAGGTGGAGTGCCCCCGTCGTCAAGGAGACTCGCGAAAGCAGCCCTGGGCGGACTCCCTTTGCCGGTCGAACGGCCTCCTTGACTGAAAGAGAGCTGCAGTGCCAAAAGACACCGTGCTGACGACGGGCTCCAGGAAGAGACTCGGGACAGCACTCTCAGAGAAGCGAAAGCTAGGCTGTGGGCCCAGCCTGAGGAGCAGTACCTACGTTTGCCACACTTCTTTACACAGCTAGGCATGAGCCGGAGAGCCTTGGTCACTGAGGCCCACCTAAGGTACTGCCATACTCACCCCGTAGATCCCACGCAGAGGTCCCTGCGCCCCAAAGTGCCTCCACGGAAGGGCCCTGTTCCTCCCGTTGTGTTTCCTTGAGGTAATCAGAAACCGCTGAGGATCCCTAGGTGAGCTCAGGTTTGAAGCTGGGCGACCCTGGCCGACCCTTATTCCCCTCCGTGGCCGACGACACAGGGGCGGGTCCTAAGCTGCCTGAAGCACACTCCTCGCGCCCACCTTCTCTTTGCTGCCGGAAGGCCTCCCATAAGAAGTCTGAGTCTACTCGTGACAGCAGAAGTCTGAGTTTACTCGTGTGAGGCCTGCGGCTCTCTCTCTCAGTTCCTTGCTGGGAGCTTCAGCAGGAGCGCTCTGGAGCCCGCCGGCAAAAGAACTGTGAGTCCCCCCGCCCCACCCCGGCCTCAAGCAAAAGTCCAGGTTTCCCCCGTTAGGAACACCTCGGAGTGCCAGAGGGAGCGGAGGGGCATGCGTTAACGGAACGCTTCAACCGTGTAAGGTATTTCACGAGACACTGTGCACTCACGTTCGTTGTAACAACTGTCAAAGGGCACTGGATGCCTTCCAACTCCTCGGCTGTGTTTGAGCCACAGGAAGGAAACGCGTTCGTTTGATTAAGCTCCGTGAATGTGCAACGATGATGGCGAAGCGCTGCCCTGTTCGCTCGAAAGCTCTCGTTTGTACGGCCTTCCCACGGCCTCGAGGCGCGCCGTTCTAAACAGCCTTACATTCCATGCCGCTGTGCCCCCCAATTAGGAATTGGGGCTCTTCTGTGAAACACCAATGTGCGTGCCAAAGGAAACCGGGGGGCTCCCCCAGGACGTCTGCCTACGGCAGTCGGTTGCCAGATGTTTACTTCCAGCCGGAGAAAGAGAAAAAGGACAGCTTTGCCAGGGACAATTCTGCCCCCTTGGGACCATCCAGAATCACCAAAGCCTAAACTTGGCACGGCCTGGGGAACGCTCTTCCGCATGTCCAGCAATTCCCACGTCAAAACCTTTCTCGGCAGAGGCAGGCACTCTCTCCCTTGTACTAGATAGCTCGGCAGAGCCTTCCGAGAAACATGCTGCGTCATTCAGCTTGAAAGTGGGACGCGGATGGGAGAGTACGCTTTCTCCCCGTTTGGAGGCGCCTTGCGCTTGGCTTCAAAGCGGCCCGAACAGCACTAGCGGCCCGACGTCTCTGCGCGGCAGGATTGTCGTTGTGGGCCAAGGCTGCGTGTTCTCCCAAAGCGACAACCGTGCTGGCAATCCCTCTCTAGGAACTCCTCCCACGGCACCCCAGGTGCAGCTCCGGCCAAGTGAAAGGTGACCTCAGGCCTCAAGGTTGAGTTCCAGTGTTTCACGTCAGGGGAGCTGGGTGTGCAGGGGTCTCCAATGAGGCCATACTCCATACTCCACCACGGAGTGCCTTAACCCTGCGACGCTCCTGGGGACACACAGGGTAGGAGCCCATTCACCAGTTTCGCATGATGACCTCTCTCCGTGCCGGAACGGCGGCCTCCGGCTTCTGAGGAACCTTCGTGTAAGCAGGCCCCTGGAGACAGCTCTTCACATTCGTAGCTAGGGCAGTGTACTCCTCTCGGGGCTGCCTAGGTGGAGTGCCCCCGTCGTCAAAGAGACTGGCGAAAGCAGCCCTGGGCGGACTCCCTTTGCCGGTCGAACGGCCTCCTTGACTGAAAGAGAGCTGCAGTGCCAAAAGACACCGTGCTGACGACGGGCTCCAGGAAGAGACTCGGGACAGCACTCTCAGAGAAGCGAAAGCTAGGCTGTGGGCCCAGCCTGAGGAGCAGTACCTACGTTTGCCACACTTCTTTACACAGCTAGGCATGAGCCGGAGAGCCTTGGTCACTGAGGCCCACCTAAGGTACTGCCATACTCACCCCGTAGATCCCACGCAGAGGTCCCTGCGCCCCAAAGTGCCTCCACGGAAGGGCCCTGTTCCTCCCGTTGTGTTTCCTTGAGGTAATCAGAAACCGCTGAGGATCCCTAGGTGAGCTCAGGTTTGAAGCTGGGCGACCCTGGCCGACCCTTATTCCCCTCCGTGGCCGACGAGACAGGGGCGGGTCCTAAGCTGCCTGAAGCACACTCCTCGCGCCCACCTTCTCTTTGCTGCCGGAAGGCCTCCCATAAGAAGTCTGAGTCTACTCGTGACAGCAGAAGTCTGAGTTTACTCGTGTGAGGCCTGCGGCTCTCTCTCTCAGTTCCTTGCTGGGAGCTTCAGCAGGAGCGCTCTGGAGCCCGCCGGCAAAAGAACTGTGAGTCCCCCCGCCCCACCACGGCCTCAAGCAAAAGTCCAGGTTTCCCCCGTTAGGAACACCTCGGAGTGCCAGAGGGAGCGGAGGGGCATGCGTTAACGGAACGCTTCAACCGTGTAAGGTATTTCACGAGACACTGTGCACTCACGTTCGTTGTAACAAGTGTCAAAGGGCACTGGATGCCTTCCAACTCCTCGGCTGTGTTTGAGCCACAGGAAGGAAACGCGTTCGTTTGATTAAGCTCCGTGAATGTGCAACGATGATGGCGAAGCGCTGCCCTGTTCGCTCGAAAGCTCTCGTTTGTACGGCCTTCCCACGGCCTCGAGGCGCGCCGTTCTAAACAGCCTTACATTCCATGCCGCTGTGCCCCCAATTAGGAATTGGGGCTCTTCTGTGAAACACCAATGTGCGTGCCAAAGGAAACCGGGGGGCTCCCCCAGGACGTCTGCCTACGGCAGTCGGTTGCCAGATGTTTACTTCCAGCCGGAGAAAGAGAAAAAGGACAGCTTTACCAGGGACAATTCTGCCCCCTTGGGACCATCCAGAATCACCAAAGCCTAAACTTGGCACGGCCTGGGGAACGCTCTTCCGCATGTCCAGCAATCCCCACGTCAAAACCTTTCTCGGCAGAGGCAGGCACTCTCTCCCTTGTACTAGATAGCTCGGCAGAGCCTTCCGAGAAACATGCTGCGTCATTCAGCTTGAAAGTGGGACGCGGATGGGAGACTACGCTTTCTCCCCGTTTGGAGGCGCCTTGCGCTTGGCTTCAAAGCGGCCCGAACAGCACTAGCGGCCCGACGTCTCTGCGCGGCAGGATTGTCGTTGTGGGCCAAGGCTGCGTGTTCTCCCAAAGCGACAACCGTGCTGGCAATCCCTTTCTAGGAACTCCTCCCACGGCACCCCAGGTGCAGCTCCGGCCAAGTGAAAGGTGACCTCAGGCCTCAAGGTTGAGTTCCAGTGTTTCACGTCAGGGGAGCTGGGTGTGCAGGGGTCTCCAATGAGGCCATACTCCACCACGGAGTGCCTTAACCCTGCGACGCTCCTGGGGACACACAGGGTAGGAGCCCATTCACCAGTTTCGCATGATGACCTCTCTCCGTGCCGGAACGGCGGCCTCCGGCTTCTGAGGAACCTTCGTGTAAGCAGGCCCCTGGAGACAGCTCTTCACATTCGTAGCTAGGGCAGTGTACTCCTCTCGGGGCTGCCTAGGTGGAGTGCCCCCGTCGTCAAAGAGACTCGCGAAAGCAGCCCTGGGCGGACTCCCTTTGCCGGTCGAAAGGCCTCCTTGACTGAAAGAGAGCTGCAGTGCCAAAAGACACCGTGCTGACGACGGGCTCCAGGAAGAGACTCGGGACAGCACTCTCAGAGAAGCGAAAGCTAGGCTGTGGGCCCAGCCTGAGGAGCAGTACCTACGTTTGCCACACTTCTTTACACAGCTAGGCATGAGCCGGAGAGCCTTGGTCACTGAGGCCCACCTAAGGTACTGCCATACTCACCCCGTAGATCCCACGCAGAGGTCCCTGCGCCCCAAAGTGCCTCCACGGAAGGGCCCTGTTCCTCCCGTTGTGTTTCCTTGAGGTAATCAGAAACCGCTGAGGATCCCTAGGTGAGCTCAGGTTTGAAGCTGGGCGACCCTGGCCGACCCTTATTCCCCTCCGTGGCCGACGACACAGGGGCGGGTCCTAAGCTGCCTGAAGCACACTCCTCGCGCCCACCTTCTCTTTGCTGCCGGAAGGCCTCCCATAAGAAGTCTGAGTCTACTCGTGACAGCAGAAGTCTGAGTTTACTCGTGTGAGGCCTGCGGCTCTCTCTCTCAGTTCCTTGCTGGGAGCTTCAGCAGGAGCGCTCTGGAGCCCGCCGGCAAAAGAACTGTGAGTCCCCCCGCCCCACCCCGGCCTCAAGCAAAAGTCCAGGTTTCCCCCGTTAGGAACACCTCGGAGTGCCAGAGGGAGCGGAGGGGCATGCGTTAACGGAACGCTTCAACCGTGTAAGGTATTTCACGAGACACTGTGCACTCACGTTCGTTGTAACAACTGTCAAAGGGCACTGGATGCCTTCCAACTCCTCGGCTGTGTTTGAGCCACAGGAAGGAAACGCGTTCGTTTGATTAAGCTCCGTGAATGTGCAACGATGATGGCGAAGCGCTGCCCTGTTCGCTCGAAAGCTCTCGTTTGTACGGCCTTCCCACGGCCTCGAGGCGCGCCGTTCTAAACAGCCTTACATTCCATGCCGCTGTGCCCCCCAATTAGGAATTGGGGCTCTTCTGTGAAACACCAATGTGCGTGCCAAAGGAAACCGGGGGGCTCCCCCAGGACGTCTGCCTACGGCAGTCGGTTGCCAGATGTTTACTTCCAGCCGGAGAAAGAGAAAAAGGACAGCTTTGCCAGGGACAATTCTGCCCCCTTGGGACCATCCAGAATCACCAAAGCCTAAACTTGGCACGGCCTGGGGAACGCTCTTCCGCATGTCCAGCAATCCCCACGTCAAAACCTTTCTCGGCAGAGGCAGGCACTCCCTCCCTTGTACTAGATAGCTCGGCAGAGCCTTCCGAGAAACATGCTGCGTCATTCAGCTTGAAAGTGGGACGCGGATGGGAGAGTACGCTTTCTCCCCGTTTGGAGGCGCCTTGCACTTGGCTTCAAAGCGGCCCGAACAGCACTAGCGGCCCGACGTCTCTGCGCGGCAGGATTGTCGTTGTGGGCCAAGGCTGCGTGTTCTCCCAAAGCGAGAACCGTGCTGGCAATCCCTTTCTAGGAACTCCTCCCACGGCACCCCAGGTGCAGCTCCGGCCAAGTGAAAGGTGACCTCAGGCCTCAAGGTTGAGTTCCAGTGTTTCACGTCAGGGGAGCTGGGTGTGCAGGGGTCTCCAATGAGGCCATACTCCATACTCCACCACGGAGTGCCTTAACCCTGCGACGCTCCTGGGGACACACAGGGTAGGAGCCCATTCACCAGTTTCGCATGATGACCTCTCTCCGTGCCGGAACGGCGGCCTCCGGCTTCTGAGGAACCTTCGTGTAAGCAGGCCCCTGGAGACAGCTCTTCACATTCGTACCTAGGGCAGTGTACTCCTCTCGGGGCTGCCTAGGTGGAGTGCCCCCGTCGTCAAAGAGACTGGCGAAAGCAGCCCTGGGCGGACTCCCTTTGCCGGTCGAACGGCCTCCTTGACTGAAAGAGAGCTGCAGTGCCAAAAGACACCGTGCTGACGACGGGCTCCAGGAAGAGACTCGGGACAGCACTCTCAGAGAAGCGAAAGCTAGGCTGTGGGCCCAGCCTGAGGAGCAGTACCTACGTTTGCCACACTTCTTTACACAGCTAGGCATGAGCCGGAGAGCCTTGGTCACTGAGGCCCACCTAAGGTACTGCCATACTCACCCCGTAGATCCCACGCAGAGGTCCCTGCGCCCCAAAGTGCCTCCACGGAAGGGCCCTGTTCCTCCCGTTGTGTTTCCTTGAGGTAATCAGAAACCGCTGAGGATCCCTAGGTGAGCTCAGGTTTGAAGCTGGGCAACCCTGGCCGACCCTTATTCCCCTCCGTGGCCGACGAGACAGGGGTGGTTCCTAAGCTGCCTGAAGCACACTCCTCGCGCCCACCTTCTCTTTGCTGCCGGAAGGCCTCCCATAAGAAATCTGAGTCTACTCGTGACAGCAGAAGTCTGAGTTTACTCGTGTGAGGCCTGCGGCTCTCTCTCTCAGTTCCTTGCTGGGAGCTTCAGCAGGAGCGCTCTGGAGCCCGCCGGCAAAAGAACTGTGAGTCCCCCCGCCCCACCGCGGCCTCAAGCAAAAGTCCAGGTTTCCCCCGTTAGGAACATCTCGGAGTGCCAGAGGGAGCGGAGGGGCATGCGTTAACGGAACGCTTCAACCGTGTATGGTATTTCACGAGACACTGTGCACTCACGTTCGTTGTAACAACTGTCAAAGGGCACTGTATGCCTTCCAACTCCTCGGCTGTGTTTGAGCCACAGGAAGGAAACGCGTTCGTTTGATTAAGCTCCGGGAATGTGCAACGATGATGGCGAAGCGCTGCCCTGTTCGCTCGAAAACTCTCGTTTGTACGGCCTTCCCACGGCCTCGAGGCGCGCCGTTCTAAACAGCCTTACATTCCATGCCGCTGTGCCCCCAATTAGGAATTGGGGCTCTTCTGTGAAACACCAATGTGCGTGCCAAAGGAAACCGGGGGGCTCCCCCAGGACGTCTGCCTACGGCAGTCGGTTGCCAGATGTTTACTTCCAGCCGGAGAAAGAGATAAAGGACAGCTTTGCCAGGGACAATTCTGCCCCCTTGGGACCATCCAGAATCACCAAAGCCTAAACTTGGCACGGCCTGGGGAACGCTCTTCCGCATGTCCAGCAATCCCCACGTCAAAACCTTTCTCGGCAGAGGCAGGCACTCTCTCCCTTGTACTAGATAGCTCGGCAGAGCCTTCCGAGAAACATGCTGCGTCATTCAGCTTGAAAGTGGGACGCGGATGGGAGAGTACGCTTTCTCCCCGTTTGGAGGCGCCTTGCGCTTGGCTTCAAAGCGGCCCGAACAGCACTAGCGGCCCGACGTCTCTGCGCGGCAGGATTGTCGTTGTGGGCCAAGGCTGCGTGTTCTCCCAAAGCGACAACCGTGCTGGCAATCCCTCTCTAGGAACTCCTCCCACGGCACCCCAGGTGCAGCTCCGGCCAAGTGAAAGGTGACCTCAGGCCTCAAGGTTGAGTTCCAGTGTTTCACGTCAGGGGAGCTGGGTGTGCAGGGGTCTCCAATGAGGCCATACTCCATACTCCACCACGGAGTGCCTTAACCCTGCGACGCTCCTGGGGACACACAGGGTAGGAGCCCATTCACCAGTTTCGCATGATGACCTCTCTCCGTGCCGGAACGGCGGCCTCCGGCTTCTGAGGAACCTTCGTGTAAGCAGACCCCTGGAGACAGCTCTTCACATTCGTAGCTAGGGCAGTGTACTCCTCTCGGGGCTGCCTAGGTGGAGTGCCCCCGTCGTCAAAGAGACTCGCGAAAGCAGCCCTGGGCGGACTCCCTTTGCCGGTCGAACGGCCTCCTTGACTGAAAGAGAGCTGCAGTGCCAAAAGACACCGTGCTGACGACGGGCTCCAGGAAGAGACTCGGGACAGCACTCTCAGAGAAGCGAAAGCTAGGCTGTGGGCCCAGCCTGAGGAGCAGTACCTACGTTTGCCACACTTCTTTACACAGCTAGGCATGAGCCGGAGAGCCTTGGTCACTGAGGCCCACCTAAGGTACTGCCATACTCACCCCGTAGATCCCACGCAGAGGTCCCTGCGCCCCAAAGTGCCTCCACGGAAGGGCCCTGCTCCTCCCGTTGTGTTTCCTTGAGGTAATCAGAAACCGCTGAGGATCCCTAGGTGAGCTCAGGTTTGAAGCTGGGCGACCCTGGCCGACCCTTATTCCCCTCCGTGGCCGACGACACAGGGGCGGGTCCTAAGCTGCCTGAAGCACACTCCTCGCGCCCACCTTCTCTTTGCTGCCGGAAGGCCTCCCATAAGAAGTCTCAGTCTACTCGTGACAGCAGAAGTCTGAGTTTACTCGTGTGAGGCCTGCGGCTCTCTCTCTCAGTTCCTTGCTGGGAGCTTCAGCAGGAGCGCTCTGGAGCCCGCCGGCAAAAGAACTGTGAGTCCCCCCGTCCCACCCCGGCCTCAAGCAAAAGTCCAGGTTTCCCCCGTTAGGAACACCTCGGAGTGCCAGAGGGAGCGGAGGGGCATGCGTTAACGGAACGCTTCAACCGTGTAAGGTATTTCACGAGACACTGTGCACTCACGTTCGTTGTAACAACTGTCAAAGGGCACTGGATGCCTTCCAACTCCTCGGCTGTGTTTGAGCCACAGGAAGGAAACGCGTTCGTTTGATTAAGCTCCGTGAATGTGCAACGATGATGGCGAAGCGCTGCCCTGTTCGCTCGAAAGCTCTCGTTTGTACGGCCTTCCCACGGCCTCGAGGCGCGCCGTTCTAAACAGCCTTACATTCCATGCCGCTGTGCCCCCCAATTAGGAATTGGGGCTCTTCTGTGAAACACCAATGTGCGTGCCAAAGGAAACCGGGGCGCTCCCCCAGGACGTCTGCCTACGGCAGTCGGTTGCCAGATGTTTACTTCCAGCCGGAGAAAGAGAAAAAGGACAGCTTTGCCAGGGACAATTCTGCCCCCTTGGGACCCTCCAGAATCACCAAAGGCTAAACTTGGCACGGCCTGGGGAACGCTCTTCCGCATGTCCAGCAATCCCCACGTCAAAACCTTTCTCGGCAGAGGCAGGCACTCCCTCCCTTGTACTAGATAGCTCGGCAGAGCCTTCCGAGAAACATGCTGCGTCATTCAGCTTGAAAGTGGGACGCGGATGGGAGAGTACGCTTTCTCCCCGTTTGGAGGCGCCTTGCACTTGGCTTCAAAGCGGCCCGAACAGCACTAGCGGCCCGACGTCTCTGCGCTGCAGGATTGTCGTTGTGGGCCAAGGCTGCGTGTTCTCCCAAAGCGAGAACCGTGCTGGCAATCCCTTTCTAGGAACTCCTCCCACGGCACCCCAGGTGCAGCTCCGGCCAAGTGAAAGGTGACCTCAGGCCTCAAGGTTGAGTTCCAGTGTTTCACGTCAGGGGAGCTGGGTGTGCAGGGGTCTCCAATGAGGCCATACTCCATACTCCACCACGGAGTGCCTTAACCCTGCGACGCTCCTGGGGACACACAGGGTAGGAGCCCATTCACCAGTTTCGCATGATGACCTCTCTCCGTGCCGGAACGGCGGCCTCCGGCTTCTGAGGAACCTTCGTGTAAGCAGGCCCCTGGAGACAGCTCTTCACATTCGTAGCTAGGGCAGTGTACTCCTCTCGGGGCTGCCTAGGTGGAGTGCCCCCATCGTCAAAGAGACTCGCGAAAGCAGCGCTGGGCGGACTCCCTTTGCCGGTCGAACGGCCTCCTTGACTGAAAGAGAGCTGCAGTGCCAAAAGACACCGTGCTGACGACGGGCTCCAGGAAGAGACTCGGGACAGCACTCTCAGAGAAGCGAAAGCTAGGCTGTGGGCCCAGCCTGAGGAGCAGTACCTACGTTTGCCACACTTCTTTACACAGCTAGGCATGAGCCGGAGAGCCTTGGTCACTGAGGCCCACCTAAGGTACTGCCATACTCACCCCGTAGATCCCACGCAGAGGTCCCTGCGCCCCAAAGTGCCTCCACGGAAGGGCCCTGCTCCTCCCGTTGTGTTTCCTTGAGGTAATCAGAAACCGCTGAGGATCCCTAGGTGAGCTCAGGTTTGAAGCTGGGCGACCCTGGCCGACCCTTATTCCCCTCCGTGGCCGACGACACAGGGGCGGGTCCTAAGCTGCCTGAAGCACACTCCTCGCGCCCACCTTCTCTTTGCTGCCAGAAGGCCTCCCATAAGAAGTCTGAGTCTACTCGTGACAGCAGAAGTCTGAGTTTACTCGTGTGAGGCCTGCGGCTCTCTCTCTCAGTTCCTTGCTGGGAGCTTCAGCAGGAGCGCTCTGGAGCCCGCCGGCAAAAGAACTGTGAGTCCCCCCGCCCCACCCCGGCCTCAAGCAAAAGTCCAGGTTTCCCCCGTTAGGAACACCTCGGAGTGCCAGAGGGAGCGGAGGGGCATGCGTTAACGGAACGCTTCAACCGTGTAAGGTATTTCACGAGACACTGTGCACTCACGTTCGTTGTAACAACTGTCAAAGGGCACTGGATGCCTTCCAACTCCTCGGCTGTGTTTGAGCCACAGGAAGGAAACGCGTTCGTTTGATTAAGCTCCGTGAATGTGCAACGATGATGGCGAAGCGCTGCCCTGTTCGCTCGAAAGCTCTCGTTTGTACGGCCTTCCCACGGCCTCGAGGCGCGCCGTTCTAAACAGCCTTACATTCCATGCCGCTGTGCCCCCCAATTAGGAATTGGGGCTCTTCTGTGAAACACCAATGTGCGTGCCAAAGGAAACCGGGGGGCTCCCCCAGGACGTCTGCCTACGGCAGTCGGTTGCCAGATGTTTACTTCCAGCCGGAGAAAGAGAAAAAGGACAGCTTTGCCAGGGACAATTCTGCCCCCTTGGGACCATCCAGAATCACCAAAGCCTAAACTTGGCACGGCCTGGGGAACGCTCTTCCGCATGTCCAGCAATCCCCACGTCAAAACCTTTCTCGGCAGAGGCAGGCACTCTCTCCCTTGTACTAGATAGCTCGGCAGAGCCTTCCGAGAAACATGCTGCGTCATTCAGCTTGAAAGTGGGACGCGGATGGGAGAGTACGCTTTCTCCCCGTTTGGAGGCGCCTTGCGCTTGGCTTCAAAGCGGCCCGAACAGCACCAGCGGCCCGACGTCTCTGCGCGGCAGGATTGTCGTTGTGGGCCAAGGCTGCGTGTTCTCCCAAAGCGAGAACCGTGCTGGCAATCCCTTTCTAGGAACTCCTCCCACGGCACCCCAGGTGCAGCTCCGGCCAAGTGAAAGGTGACCTCAGGCCTCAAGGTTGAGTTCCAGTGTTTCACGTCAGGGGAGCTGAGTGTGCAGGGGTCTCCAATGAGGCCATACTCCATACTCCACCACGGAGTGCCTTAACCCTGCGACGCTCCTGGGGACACACAGGGTAGGAGCCCATTCACCAGTTTCGCATGATGACCTCTCTCCGTGCCGGAACGGCGGCCTCCGGCTTCTGAGGAACCTTCGTGTAAGCAGGCCCCTGGAGACAGCTCTTCACATTCGTAGCTAGGGCAGTGTACTCCTCTCGGGGCTGCCTAGGTGGAGTGCCCCCGTCGTCAAAGAGACTCGCGAAAGCAGCCCTGGGCGGACTCCCTTTGCCGGTCGAACGGCCTCCTTGACTGAAAGAGAGCTGCAGTGCCAAAAGACACCGTGCTGACGACGGGCTCCAGGAAGAGACTCGGGACAGCACTCTCAGAGAAGCGAAAGCTAGGCTGTGGGCCCAGCCTGAGGAGCAGTACCTACGTTTGCCACACTTCTTTACACAGCTAGGCATGAGCCGGAGAGCCTTGGTCACTGAGGCCCACCTAAGGTACTGCCATACTCACCCCGTAGATCCCACGCAGAGGTCCCTGCGCCCCAAAGTGCCTCCACGGAAGGGCCCTGTTCCTCCCGTTGTGTTTCCTTGAGGTAATCAGAAACCGCTGAGGATCCCTAGGTGAGCTCAGGTTTGAAGCTGGGCGACCCTGGCCGACCCTTATTCCCCTCCGTGGCCGACGACACAGGGGCGGGTCCTAAGCTGCCTGAAGCACACTCCTCGCGCCCACCTTCTCTTTGCTGCCGGAAGGCCTCCCATAAGAAGTCTGAGTCTACTCGTGACAGCAGAAGTCTGAGTTTACTCGTGTGAGGCCTGCGGCTCTCTCTCTCAGTTCCTTGCTGGGAGCTTCAGCAGGAGCGCTCTGGAGCCCGCCGGCAAAAGAACTGTGAGTCCCCCCGCCCCACCCCGGCCTCAAGCAAAAGTCCAGGTTTCCCCCGTTAGGAACACCTCGGAGTGCCAGAGGGAGCGGAGGGGCATGCGTTAACGGAACGCTTCAACCGTGTAAGGTATTTCACGAGACACTGTGCACTCACGTTCGTTGTAACAACTGTCAAAGGGCACTGGATGCCTTCCAACTCCTCGGCTGTGTTTGAGCCACAGGAAGGAAACGCGTTCGTTTGATTAAGCTCCGGGAATGTGCAACGATGATGGCGAAGCGCTGCCCTGTTCGCTCGAAAGCTCTCGTTTGTACGGCCTTCCCACGGCCTCGAGGCGCGCCGTTCTAAACAGCCTTACATTCCATGCCGCTGTGCCCCCCAATTAGGAATTGGGGCTCTTCTGTGAAACACCAATGTGCGTGCCAAAGGAAACCGGGGGGCTCCCCCAGGACGTCTGCCTACGGCAGTCGGTTGCCAGATGTTTACTTCCAGCCGGAGAAAGAGAAAAAGGACAGCTTTGCCAGGGACAATTCTGCCCCCTTGGGACCATCCAGAATCACCAAAGCCTAAACTTGGCACGGCCTGGGGAACGCTCTTCCGCATGTCCAGCAATCCCCACGTCAAAACCTTTCTCGGCAGAGGCAGGCACTCTCTCCCTTGTACTAGATAGCTCGGCAGAGCCTTCCGAGAAACATGCTGCGTCATTCAGCTTGAAAGTGGGACGCGGATGGGAGAGTACGCTTTCTTCCCGTTTGGAGGCGCCTTGCGCTTGGCTTCAAAGCGGCCCGAACAGCACTAGCGGCCCGACGTCTCTGCGCGGCAGGATTGTCGTTGTGGGCCAAGGCTGCGTGTTCTCCCAAAGCGACAACCGTGCTGGCAATCCCTCTCTAGGAACTCCTCCCACGGCACCCCAGGTGCAGCTCCGGCCAAGTGAAAGGTGACCTCAGGCCTCAAGGTTGAGTTCCAGTGTTTCACGTCAGGGGAGCTGGGTGTGCAGGGGTCTCCAATGAGGCCATACTCCATACTCCACCACGGAGTGCCTTAACCCTGCGACGCTCCTGGGGACACACAGGGTAGGAGCCCATTCACCAGTTTCGCATGATGACCTCTCTCCGTGCCGGAACGGCGGCCTCCGGCTTCTGAGGAACCTTCGTGTAAGCAGGCCCCTGGAGACAGCTCTTCACATTCGTAGCTAGGGCAGTGTACTCCTCTCGGGGCTGCCTAGGTGGAGTGCCCCCGTCGTCAAAGAGACTGGCGAAAGCAGCCCTGGGCGGACTCCCTTTGCCGGTCGAACGGCCTCCTTGACTGAAAGAGAGCTGCAGTGCCAAAAGACACCGTGCTGACGACGGGCTCCAGGAAGAGACTCGGGACAGCACTCTCAGAGAAGCGAAAGCTAGGCTGTGGGCCCAGCCTGAGGAGCAGTACCTACGTTTGCCACACTTCTTTACACAGCTAGGCATGAGCCGGAGAGCCTTGGTCACTGAGGCCCACCTAAGGTACTGCCATACTCACCCCGTAGATCCCACGCAGAGGTCCCTGCGCCCCAAAGTGCCTCCACGGAAGGGCCCTGCTCCTCCCGTTGTGTTTCCTTGAGGTAATCAGAAACCGCTGAGGATCCCTAGGTGAGCTCAGGTTTGAAGCTGGGCGACCCTGGCCGACCCTTATTCCCCTCCGTGGCCGACGAGACAGGGGCGGGTCCTAAGCTGCCTGAAGCACACTCCTCGCGCCCACCTTCTCTTTGCTGCCGGAAGGCCTCCCATAAGAAGTCTGAGTCTACTCGTGACAGCAGAAGTCTGAGTTTACTCGTGTGAGGCCTGCGGCTCTCTCTCTCAGTTCCTTGCTGGGAGCTTCAGCAGGAGCGCTCTGGAGCCCGCCGGTAAAAGAACTGTGAGTCCCCCCGCCCCACCCCGGCCTCAAGCAAAAGTCCAGGTTTCCCCCGTTAGGAACACCTCCGAGTGCCAGAGGGAGCGGAGGGGCATGCGTTAACGGAACGCTTCAACCGTGTAAGGTATTTCACGAGACACTGTGCACTCACGTTCGTTGTAACAACTGTCAAAGGGCACTGTATGCCTTCCAACTCCTCGGCTGTGTTTGAGCCACAGGAAGGAAACGCGTTCGTTTGATTAAGCTCCGTGAATGTGCAACGATGATGGCGAAGCGCTGCCCTGTTCGCTCGAAAGCTCTCGTTTGTACGGCCTTCCCACGGCCTCGAGGCGCGCCGTTCTAAACAGCCTTACATTCCATGCCGCTGTGCCCCCAATTAGGAATTGGGGCTCTTCTGTGAAACACCAATGTGCGTGCCAAAGGAAACCGGGGGGCTCCCCCAGGACGTCTGCCTACGGCAGTCGGTTGCCAGATGTTTACTTCCAGCCGGAGAAAGAGAAAAAGGACAGCTTTGCCAGGGACAATTCTGCCCCCTTGGGACCATCCAGAATCACCAAAGCCTAAACTTGGCACGGCCTGGGGAACGCTCTTCCGCATGTCCAGCAATCCCCACGTCAAAACCTTTCTCCGCAGAGGCAGGCACTCTCTCCCTTGTACTAGATAGCTCGGCAGAGCCTTCCGAGAAACATGCTGCGTCATTCAGCTTGAAAGTGGGACGCGGATGGGAGAGTACGCTTTCTCCCCGTTTGGAGGCGCCTTGCGCTTGGCTTCAAAGCGGCCCGAACAGCACTAGCGGCCCGACGTCTCTGCGCGGCAGGATTGTCGTTGTGGACCAAGGCTGCGTGTTCTCCCAAAGCGACAACCGTGCTGGCAATCCCTTTCTAGGAACTCCTCCCACGGCACCCCAGGTGCAGCTCCGGCCAAGTGAAAGGTGACCTCAGGCCTCAAGGTTGAGTTCCAGTGTTTCACGTCAGGGGAGCTGGGTGTGCAGGGGTCTCCAATGAGGCCATACTCCATACTCCACCACGGAGTGCCTTAACCCTGCGACGCTCCTGGGGACACACAGGGTAGGAGCCCATTCACCAGTTTCGCATGATGACCTCTCTCCGTGCCGGAACGGCGGCCTCCGGCTTCTGAGGAACCTTCGTGTAAGCAGGCCCCTGGAGACAGCTCTTCACATTCGTAGCTAGGGCAGTGTACTCCTCTCGGGGCTGCCTAGGTGGAGTGCCCCCGTCGTCAAAGAGACTGGCGAAAGCAGCCCTGGGCGGACTCCCTTTGCCGGTCGAACGGCCTCCTTGACTGAAAGAGAGCTGCAGTGCCAAAAGACACCGTGCTGACGACGGGCTCCAGGAAGAGACTCGGGACAGCACTCTCAGAGAAGCGAAAGCTAGGCTGTGGGCCCAGCCTGAGGAGCAGTACCTACGTTTGCCACACTTCTTTACACAGCTAGGCATGAGCCGGAGAGCCTTGGTCACTGAGGCCCACCTAAGGTACTGCCATACTCACCCCGTAGATCCCACGCAGAGGTCCCTGCGCCCCAAAGTGCCTCCACGGAAGGGCCCTGTTCCTCCCGTTGTGTTTCCTTGAGGTAATCAGAAACCGCTGAGGATCCCTAGGTGAGCTCAGGTTTGAAGCTGGGCGACCCTGGCCGACCCTTATTCCCCTCCGTGGCCGACGAGACAGGGGCGGGTCCTAAGCTGCCTGAAGCACACTCCTCGCGCCCACCTTCTCTTTGCTGCCGGAAGGCCTCCCATAAGAAGTCTGAGTCTACTCGTGACAGCAGAAGTCTGAGTTTACTCGTGTGAGGCCTGCGGCTCTCTCTCTCAGTTCCTTGCTGGGAGCTTCAGCAGGAGCGCTCTGGAGCCCGCCGGCAAAAGAACTGTGAGTCCCCCCGCCCCACCCCGGCCTCAAGCAAAAGTCCAGGTTTCCCCCGTTAGGAACACCTCCGAGTGCCAGAGGGAGCGGAGGGGCATGCGTTAACGGAACGCTTCAACCGTGTAAGGTATTTCACGAGACACTGTGCACTCACGTTCGTTGTAACAACTGTCAAAGGGCACTGTATGCCTTCCAACTCCTCGGCTGTGTTTGAGCCACAGGAAGGAAACGCGTTCGTTTGATTAAGCTCCGTGAATGTGCAACGATGATGGCGAAGCGCTGCCCTGTTCGCTCGAAAGCTCTCGTTTGTACGGCCTTCCCACGGCCTCGAGGCGCGCCGTTCTAAACAGCCTTACATTCCATGCCGCTGTGCCCCCAATTAGGAATTGGGGCTCTTCTGTGAAACACCAATGTGCGTGCCAAAGGAAACCGGGGGGCTCCCCCAGGACGTCTGCCTACGGCAGTCGGTTGCCAGATGTTTACTTCCAGCCGGAGAAAGAGAAAAAGGACAGCTTTGCCAGGGACAATTCTGCCCCCTTGGGACTATCCAGAATCACCAAAGCCTAAACTTGGCACGGCCTGGGGAACGCTCTTCCGCATGTCCAGCAATCCCCACGTCAAAACCTTTCTCGGCAGAGGCAGGCACTCTCTCCCTTGTACTAGATAGCTCGGCAGAGCCTTCCGAGAAACATGCTGCGTCATTCAGCTTGAAAGTGGGACGCGGATGGGAGAGTACGCTTTCTCCCCGTTTGGAGGCGCCTTGCGCTTGGCTTCAAAGCGGCCCGAACAGCACTAGCGGCCCGACGTCTCTGCGCGGCAGGATTGTCGTTGTGGGCCAAGGCTGCGTGTTCTCCCAAAGCGAGAACCGTGCTGGCAATCCCTCTCTAGGAACTCCTCCCACGGCACCCCAGGTGCAGCTCCGGCCAAGTGAAAGGTGACCTCAGGCCTCAAGGTTGAGTTCCAGTGTTTCACGTCAGGGGAGCTGGGTGTGCAGGGGTCTCCAATGAGGCCATACTCCACAACGGAGTGCCTTAACCCTGCGACGCTCCTGGGGACACACAGGGTAGGAGCCCATTCACCAGTTTCGCATGATGACCTCTCTCCGTGCCGGAACGGCGGCCTCCGGCTTCTGAGGAACCTTCGTGTAAGCAGGCCCCTGGAGACAGCTCTTCACATTCGTAGCTAGGGCAGTGTACTCCTCTCGGGGCTGCCTAGGTGGAGTGCCCCCGTCATCAAAGAGACTCGCGAAAGCAGCCCTGGGCGGACTCCCTTTGCCGGTCGAACGGCCTCCTTGACTGAAAGAGAGCTGCAGTGCCAAAAGACACCGTGCTGACGACGGGCTCCAGGAAGAGACTCGGGACAGCACTCTCAGAGAAGCGAAAGCTAGGCTGTGGGCCCAGCCTGAGGAGCAGTACCTACGTTTGCCACACTTCTTTACACAGCTAGGCATGAGCCGGAGAGCCTTGGTCACTGAGGCCCACCTAAGGTACTGCCATACTCACCCCGTAGATCCCACGCAGAGGTCCCTGCGCCCCAAAGTGCCTCCACGGAAGGGCCCTGTTCCTCCCGTTGTGTTTCCTTGAGGTAATCAGAAACCGCTGAGGATCCCTAGGTGAGCTCAGGTTTGAAGCTGGGCGACCCTGGCCGACCCTTATTCCCCTCCGTGGCCGACGAGACAGGGGCGGGTCCTAAGCTGCCTGAAGCACACTCCTCGCGCCCACCTTCTTTTTGCTGCCGGAAGGCCTCCCATAAGAAGTCTGAGTCTACTCGTGACAGCAGAAGTCTGAGTTTACTCGTGTGAGGCCTGCGGCTCTCTCTCTCAGTTCCTTGCTGGGAGCTTCAGCAGGAGCGCTCTGGAGCCCGCCGGCAAAAGAACTGTGAGTCCCCCCGCCCCACCCCGTCCTCAAGCAAAAGTCCAGGTTTCCCCCGTTAGGAACACCTCGGAGTGCCAGAGGGAGCGGAGGGGCATGCGATAACGGAACGCTTCAACCGTGTAAGGTATTTCACGAGACACTGTGCACTCACGTTCGTTGTAACAACTGTCAAAGGGCACTGTATGCCTTCCAACTCCTCGGCTGTGTTTGAGCCACAGGAAGGAAACGCGTTCGTTTGATTAAGCTCCGTGAATGTGCAACGATGATGGCGAAGCGCTGCCCTGTTCGCTCGAAAGCTCTCGTTTGTACGGCCTTCCCACGGCCTCGAGGCGCGCCGTTCTAAACAGCCTTACATTCCATGCCGCTGTGCCCCCCAATTAGGAATTGGGGCTCTTCTGTGAAACACCAATGTGCGTGCCAAAGGAAACCGGGGGGCTCCCCCAGGACGTCTGCCTACGGCAGTCGGTTGCCAGATGTTTACTTCCAGCCGGAGAAAGAGAAAAAGGACAGCTTTGCCAGGGACAATTCTGCCCCCTTGGGGCCATCCAGAATCACCAAAGCCTAAACTTGGCACGGCCTGGGGAACGCTCTTCCGCATGTCCAGCAATCCCCACGTCAAAACCTTTCTCGGCAGAGGCAGGCACTCTCTCCCTTGTACTAGATAGCTCGGCAGAGCCTTCCGAGAAACATGCTGCGTCATTCAGCTTGAAAGTGGGACGCGGATGGGAGAGTACGCTTTCTCCCCGTTTGGAGGCGCCTTGCGCTTGGCTTCAAAGCGGCCCGAACAGCACTAGCGGCCCGACGTCTCTGCGCGGCAGGATTGTCGTTGTGGGCCAAGGCTACGTGTTCTCCCAAAGCGAGAACCGTGCTGGCAATCCCTCTCTAGGAACTCCTCCCACGGCACCCCAGGTGCAGCTCCGGCCAAGTGAAAGGTGACCTCAGGCCTCAAGGTTGAGTTCCAGTGTTTCACGTCAGGGGAGCTGGGTGTGCAGGGGTCTCCAATGAGGCCATACTCCATACTCCACCACGGAGTGCCTTAACCCTGCGACGCTCCTGGGGACACACAGGGTAGGAGCCCATTCACCAGTTTCGCATGATGACCTCTCTCCGTGCCGGAACGGCGGCCTCCGGCTTCTGAGGAACCTTCGTGTAAGCAGGCCCCTGGAGACAGCTCTTCACATTCGTACCTAGGGCAGTGTACTCCTCTCGGGGCTGCCTAGGTGGAGTGCCCCCGTCGTCAAAGAGACTGGCGAAAGCAGCCCTGGGCGGACTCCCTTTGCCGGTCGAACGGCCTCCTTGACTGAAAGAGAGCTGCAGTGCCAAAAGACACCGTGCTGACGACGGGCTCCAGGAAGAGACTCGGGACAGCACTCTCAGAGAAGCGAAAGCTAGGCTGTGGGCCCAGCCTGAGGAGCAGTACGTACGTTTGCCACACTTCTTTACACAGCTAGGCATGAGCCGGAGAGCCTTGGTCACTGAGGCCCACCTAAGGTACTGCCATACTCACCCCGTAGATCCCACGCAGAGGTCCCTGCGCCCCAAAGTGCCTCCACGGAAGGGCCCTGTTCCTCCCGTTGTGTTTCCTTGAGGTAATCAGAAACCGCTGAGGATCCCTAGGTGAGCTCAGGTTTGAAGCTGGGCGACCCTGGCCGACCCTTATTCCCCTCCGTGGCCGACGAGACAGGGGCGGGTCCTAAGCTGCCTGAAGCACACTCCTCGCGCCCACCTTCTCTTTGCTGCCGGAAGGCCTCCCATAAGAAGTCTGAGTCTACTCGTGACAGCAGAAGTCTGAGTTTACTCGTGTGAGGCCTGCGGCTCTCTCTCTCAGTTCCTTGCTGGGAGCTTCAGCAGGAGCGCTCTGGAGCCCGCCGGCAAAAGAACTGTGAGTCCCCCCGCCCCACCCCGGCCTCAAGCAAAAGTCCAGGTTTCCCCCGTTAGGAACACCTCCGAGTGCCAGAGGGAGCGGAGGGGCATGCGTTAACGGAACGCTTCAACCGTGTAAGGTATTTCACGAGACACTGTGCACTCACGTTCGTTGTAACAACTGTCAAAGGGCACTGTATGCCTTCCAACTCCTCGGCTGTGTTTGAGCCACAGGAAGGAAACGCGTTCGTTTGATTAAGCTCCGTGAATGTGCAACGATGATGGCGAAGCGCTGCCCTGTTCGCTCGAAAGCTCTCGTTTGTACGGCCTTCCCACGGCCTCGAGGCGCGCCGTTCTAAACAGCCTTACATTCCATGCCGCTGTGCCCCCAATTAGGAATTGGGGCTCTTCTGTGAAACACCAATGTGCGTGCCAAAGGAAACCGGGGGGCTCCCCCAGGACGTCTGCCTACGGCAGTCGGTTGCCAGATGTTTACTTCCAGCCGGAGAAAGAGAAAAAGGACAGCTTTGCCAGGGACAATTCTGCCCCCTTGGGACCATCCAGAATCACCAAAGCCTAAACTTGGCACGGCCTGGGGAACGCTCTTCCGCATGTCCAGCAATCCCCACGTCAAAACCTTTCTCGGCAGAGGCAGGCACTCTCTCCCTTGTACTAGATAGCTCGGCAGAGCCTTCCGAGAAACATGCTGCGTCATTCAGCTTGAAAGTGGGACGCGGATGGGAGAGTACGCTTTCTCCCCGTTTGGAGGCGCCTTGCGCTTGGCTTCAAAGCGGCCCGAACAGCACCAGCGGCCCGACGTCTCTGCGCGGCAGGATTGTCGTTGTGGGCCAAGGCTGCGTGTTCTCCCAAAGCGAGAACCGTGCTGGCAATCCCTTTCTAGGAACTCCTCCCACGGCACCCCAGGTGCAGCTCCGGCCAAGTGAAAGGTGACCTCAGGCCTCAAGGTTGAGTTCCAGTGTTTCACGTCAGGGGAGCTGGGTGTGCAGGGGTCTCCAATGAGGCCATACTCCATACTCCACCACGGAGTGCCTTAACCCTGCGACGCTCCTGGGGACACACAGGGTAGGAGCCCATTCACCAGTTTCGCATGATGACCTCTCTCCGTGCCGGAACGGCGGCCTCCGGCTTCTGAGGAACCTTCGTGTAAGCAGGCCCCTGGAGACAGCTCTTCACATTCGTAGCTAGGGCAGTGTACTCCTCTCGGGGCTGCCTAGGTGGAATGCCCCCGTCGTCAAAGAGACTGGCGAAAGCAGCCCTGGGCGGACTCCCTTTGCCGGTCGAACGGCCTCCTTGACTGAAAGAGAGCTGCAGTGCCAAAAGACACCGTGCTGACGACGGGCTCCAGGAAGAGACTCGGGACAGCACTCTCAGAGAAGCGAAAGCTAGGCTGTGGGCCCAGCCTGAGGAGCAGTACCTACGTTTGCCACACTTCTTTACACAGCTAGGCATGAGCCGGAGAGCCTTGGTCACTGAGGCCCACCTAAGGTACTGCCATACTCACCCCGTAGATCCCACGCAGAGGTCCCTGCGCCCCAAAGTGCCTCCACGGAAGGGCCCTGTTCCTCCCGTTGTGTTTCCTTGAGGTAATCAGAAACCGCTGAGGATCCCTAGGTGAGCTCAGGTTTGAAGCTGGGCGACCCTGGCCGACCCTTATTCCCCTCCGTGGCGACGAGACAGGGGCGGGTCCTAAGCTGCCTGAAGCACACTCCTCGCGCCCACCTTCTTTTTGCTGCCGGAAGGCCTCCCATAAGAAGTCTGAGTCTACTCGTGACAGCAGAAGTCTGAGTTTACTCGTGTGAGGCCTGCGGCTCTCTCTCTCAGTTCCTTGCTGGGAGCTTCAGCAGGAGCGCTCTGGAGCCCGCCGGCAAAAGAACTGTGAGTCCCCCCGCCCCACCCCGGCCTCAAGCAAAAGTGCAGGTTTCCCCCGTTAGGAACACCTCGCAGTGCCAGAGGCAGCGGAGGGGCATGCGTTAACGGAACGCTTCAACCGTGTAAGGTATTTCACGAGACACTGTGCACTCACGTTCGTTGTAACAACTGTCAAAGGGCACTGTATGCCTTCCAACTCCTCGGCTGTGTTTGAGCCACAGGAAGGAAACGCGTTCGTTTGATTAAGCTCCGTGAATGTGCAACGATGATGGCGAAGCGCTGCCCTGTTCGCTCGAAAGCTCTCGTTTGTACGGCCTTCCCATGGCCTCGAGGCGCGCCGTTCTAAACAGCCTTACATTCCATGCCGCTGTGCCCCCCAATTAGGAATTGGGGCTCTTCTGTGAAACACCAATGTGCGTGCCAAAGGAAACCGGGGGGCTCCCCCAGGACGTCTGCCTACGGCAGTCGGTTGCCAGATGTTTACTTCCAGCCGGAGAAAGAGAAAAAGGACAGCTTTGCCAGGGACAATTCTGCCCCCTTGGGGCCATCCAGAATCACCAAAGCCTAAACTTGGCACGGCCTGGGGAACGCTCTTCCGCATGTCCAGCAATCCCCACGTCAAAACCTTTCTCGGCAGAGGCAGGCACTCTCTCCCTTGTACTAGATAGCTCGGCAGAGCCTTCCGAGAAACATGCTGCGTCATTCAGCTTGAAAGTGGGACGCGGATGGGAGAGTACGCTTTCTCCCCGTTTGGAGGCGCCTTGCGCTTGGCTTCAAAGCGGCCCGAACAGCACTAGCGGCCCGACGTCTCTGCGCGGCAGGATTGTCGTTGTGGGCCAAGGCTGCGTGTTCTCCCAAAGCGACAACCGTGCTGGCAATCCCTTTCTAGGAACTCCTCCCACGGCACCCCAGGTACAGCTCCGGCCAAGTGAAAGGTGACCTCAGGCCTCAAGGTTGAGTTCCAGTGTTTCACGTCAGGGGAGCTGGGTGTGCAGGGGTCTCCAATGAGGCCATACTCCATACTCCACCACGGAGTGCCTTAACCCTGCGACGCTCCTGGGGACACACAGGGTAGGAGCCCATTCACCAGTTTCGCATGATGACCTCTCTCCGTGCCGGAACGGCGGCCTCCGGCTTCTGAGGAACCTTCGTGTAAGCAGGCCCCTGGAGACAGCTCTTCACATTCGTAGCTAGGGCAGTGTACTCCTCTCGGGGCTGCCTAGGTGGAGTGCCCCCGTCGTCAAAGAGACTGGCGAAAGCAGCCCTGGGCGGACTCCCTTTGCCGGTCGAACGGCCTCCTTGACTGAAAGAGAGCTGCAGTGCCAAAAGACACCGTGCTGACGACGGGCTCCAGGAAGAGACTCGGGACAGCACTCTCAGAGAAGCGAAAGCTAGGCTGTGGGCCCAGCCTGAGGAGCAGTACCTACGTTTGCCACACTTCTTTACACAGCTAGGCATGAGCCGGAGAGCCTTGGTCACTGAGGCCCACCTAAGGTACTGCCATACTCACCCCGTAGATCCCACGCAGAGGTCCCTGCGCCCCAAAGTGCCTCCACGGAAGGGCCCTGTTCCTCCCGTTGTGTTTCCTTGAGGTAATCAGAAACCGCTGAGGATCCCTAGGTGAGCTCAGGTTTGAAGCTGGGCGACCCTGGCCGACCCTTATTCCCCTCCGTGGCCGACGACACAGGGGCGGGTCCTAAGCTGCCTGAAGCACACTCCTCGCGCCCACCTTCTCTTTGCTGCCGGAAGGCCTCCCATAAGAAGTCTGAGTCTACTCGTGACAGCAGAAGTCTGAGTTTACTCGTGTGAGGCCTGCGGCTCTCTCTCTCAGTTCCTTGCTGGGAGCTTCAGCAGGAGCGCTCTGGAGCCCGCCGGCAAAAGAACTGTGAGTCCCCCCGCCCCACCCCGGCCTCAAGCAAAAGTCCAGGTTTCCCCCGTTAGGAACACCTCGGAGTGCCAGAGGGAGCGGAGGGGCATGCGTTAACGGAACGCTTCAACCGTGTAAGGTATTTCACGAGACACTGTGCACTCACGTTCGTTGTAACAACTGTCAAAGGGCACTGGATGCCTTCCAACTCCTCGGCTGTGTTTGAGCCACAGGAAGGAAACGCGTTCGTTTGATTAAGCTCCGTGAATGTGCAACGATGATGGCGAAGCGCTGCCCTGTTCGCTCGAAAGCTCTCGTTTGTACGGCCTTCCCACGGCCTCGAGGCGCGCCGTTCTAAACAGCCTTACATTCCATGCCGCTGTGCCCCCAATTAGGAATTGGGGCTCTTCTGTGAAACACCAATGTGCGTGCCAAAGGAAACCGGGGGGCTCCCCCAGGACGTCTGCCTACGGCAGTCGGTTGCCAGATGTTTACTTCCAGCCGGAGAAAGAGAAAAAGGACAGCTTTGCCAGGGACAATTCTGCCCCCTTGGGACCATCCAGAATCACCAAAGCCTAAACTTGGCACGGCCTGGGGAACGCTCTTCCGCATGTCCAGCAATCCCCACGTCAAAACCTTTCTCGGCAGAGGCAGGCACTCTCTCCCTTGTACTAGATAGCTCGGCAGAGCCTTCCGAGAAACATGCTGCGTCATTCAGCTTGAAAGTGGGACGCGGATGGGAGAGTACGCTTTCTCCCCGTTTGGAGGCGCCTTGCGCTTGGCTTCAAAGCGGCCCGAACAGCACTAGCGGCCCGACGTCTCTGCGCGGCAGGATTGTCGTTGTGGACCAAGGCTGCGTGTTCTCCCAAAGCGACAACCGTGCTGGCAATCCCTCTCTAGGAACTCCTCCCACGGCACCCCAGGTGCAGCTCCGGCCAAGTGAAAGGTGACCTCAGGCCTCAAGGTTGAGTTCCAGTGTTTCACGTCAGGGGAGCTGGGTGTGCAGGGGTCTCCAATGAGGCCATACTCCATACTCCACCACGGAGTGCCTTAACCCTGCGACGCTCCTGGGGACACACAGGGTAGGAGCCCATTCACCAGTTTCGCATGATGACCTCTCTCCGTGCCGGAACGGCGGCCTCCGGCTTCTGAGGAACCTTCGTGTAAGCAGGCCCCTGGAGACAGCTCTTCACATTCGTAGCTAGGGCAGTGTACTCCTCTCGGGGCTGCCTAGGTGGAGTGCCCCCGTCGTCAAAGAGACTCGCGAAAGCAGCCCTGGGCGGACTCCCTTTGCCGGTCGAACGGCCTCCTTGACTGAAAGAGAGCTGCAGTGCCAAAAGACACCGTGCTGACGACGGGCTCCAGGAAGAGACTCGGGACAGCACTCTCAGAGAAGCGAAAGCTAGGCTGTGGGCCCAGCCTGAGGAGCAGTACCTACGTTTGCCACACTTCTTTACACAGCTAGGCATGAGCCGGAGAGCCTTGGTCACTGAGGCCCACCTAAGGTACTGCCATACTCACCCCGTAGATCCCACGCAGAGGTCCCTGCGCCCCAAAGTGCCTCCACGGAAGGGCCCTGCTCCTCCCGTTGTGTTTCCTTGAGGTAATCAGAAACCGCTGAGGATCCCTAGGTGAGCTCAGGTTTGAAGCTGGGCGACCCTGGCCGACCCTTATTCCCCTCCGTGGCCGACGAGACAGGGGCGGGTCCTAAGCTGCCTGAAGCACACTCCTCGCGCCCACCTTCTCTTTGCTGCCGGAAGGCCTCCCATAAGAAGTCTGAGTCTACTCGTGACAGCAGAAGTCTGAGTTTACTCGTGTGAGGCCTGCGGCTCTCTCTCTCAGTTCCTTGCTGGGAGCTTCAGCAGGAGCGCTCTGGAGCCCGCCGGCAAAAGAACTGTGAGTCCCCCCGCCCCACCCCGTCCTCAAGCAAAAGTCCAGGTTTCCCCCGTTAGGAACACCTCGGAGTGCCAGAGGGAGCGGAGGGGCATGCGATAACGGAACGCTTCAACCGTGTAAGGTATTTCACGAGACACTGTGCACTCACGTTCGTTGTAACAACTGTCAAAGGGCACTGTATGCCTTCCAACTCCTCGGCTGTGTTTGAGCCACAGGAAGGAAACGCGTTCGTTTGATTAAGCTCCGTGAATGTGCAACGATGATGGCGAAGCGCTGCCCTGTTCGCTCGAAAGCTCTCGTTTGTACGGCCTTCCCACGGCCTCGAGGCGCGCCGTTCTAAACAGCCTTACATTCCATGCCGCTGTGCCCCCCAATTAGGAATTGGGGCTCTTCTGTGAAACACCAATGTGCGTGCCAATGAAACCGGGGGGCTCCCCCAGGACGTCTGCCTACGGCAGTCGGTTGCCAGATGTTTACTTCCAGCCGGAGAAAGAGAAAAAGGACAGCTTTGCCAGGGACAATTCTGCCCCCTTGGGGCCATCCAGAATCACCAAAGCCTAAACTTGGCACGGCCTGGGGAACGCTCTTCCGCATGTCCAGCAATCCCCACGTCAAAACCTTTCTCGGCAGAGGCAGGCACTCTCTCCCTTGTACTAGATAGCTCGGCAGAGCCTTCCGAGAAACATGCTGCGTCATTCAGCTTGAAAGTGGGACGCGGATGGGAGAGTACGCTTTCTCCCCGTTTGGAGGCGCCTTGCGCTTGGCTTCAAAGCGGCCCGAACAGCACTAGCGGCCCGACGTCTCTGCGCGGCAGGATTGTCGTTGTGGGCCAAGGCTGCGTGTTCTCCCAAAGCGAGAACCGTGCTGGCAATCCCTCTCTAGGAACTCCTCCCACGGCACCCCAGGTGCAGCTCCGGCCAAGTGAAAGGTGACCTCAGGCCTCAAGGTTGAGTTCCAGTGTTTCACGTCAGGGGAGCTGGGTGTGCAGGGGTCTCCAATGAGGCCATACTCCATACTCCACCACGGAGTGCCTTAACCCTGCGACGCTCCTGGGGACACACAGGGTAGGAGCCCATTCACCAGTTTCGCATGATGACCTCTCTCTGTGCCGGAACGGCGGCCTCCGGCTTCTGAGGAACCTTCGTGTAAGCAGGCCCCTGGAGACAGCTCTTCACATTCGTAGCTAGGGCAGTGTACTCCTCTCGGGGCTGCCTAGGTGGAGTGCCCCCGTCGTCAAAGAGACTCGCGAAAGCAGCCCTGGGCGGACTCCCTTTGCCGGTCGAACGGCCTCCTTGACTGAAAGAGAGCTGCAGTGCCAAAAGACACCGTGCTGACGACGGGCTCCAGGAAGAGACTCGGGACAGCACTCTCAGAGAAGCGAAAGCTAGGCTGTGGGCCCAGCCTGAGGAGCAGTACGTACGTTTGCCACACTTCTTTACACAGCTAGGCATGAGCCGGAGAGCCTTGGTCACTGAGGCCCACCTAAGGTACTGCCATACTCACCCCGTAGATCCCACGCAGAGGTCCCTGCGCCCCAAAGTGCCTCCACGGAAGGGCCCTGTTCCTCCCGTTGTGTTTCCTTGAGGTAATCAGAAACCGCTGAGGATCCCTAGGTGAGCTCAGGTTTGAAGCTGGGCGACCCTGGCCGACCCTTATTCCCCTCCGTGGCCGACGAGACAGGGGCGGGTCCTAAGCTGCCTGAAGCACACTCCTCGCGCCCACCTTCTCTTTGCTGCCGGAAGGCCTCCCATAAGAAGTCTGAGTCTACTCGTGACAGCAGAAGTCTGAGTTTACTCGTGTGAGGCCTGCGGCTCTCTCTCTCAGTTCCTTGCTGGGAGCTTCAGCAGGAGCGCTCTGGAGCCCGCCGGCAAAAGAACTGTGAGTCCCCCCGCCCCACCCCGGCCTCAAGCAAAAGTCCAGGTTTCCCCCGTTAGGAACACCTCCGAGTGCCAGAGGGAGCGGAGGGGCATGCGTTAACGGAACGCTTCAACCGTGTAAGGTATTTCACGAGACACTGTGCACTCACGTTCGTTGTAACAACTGTCAAAGGGCACTGTATGCCTTCCAACTCCTCGGCTGTGTTTGAGCCACAGGAAGGAAACGCGTTCGTTTGATTAAGCTCCGTGAATGTGCAACGATGATGGCGAAGCGCTGCCCTGTTCGCTCGAAAGCTCTCGTTTGTACGGCCTTCCCACGGCCTCGAGGCGCGCCGTTCTAAACAGCCTTACATTCCATGCCGCTGTGCCCCCAATTAGGAATTGGGGCTCTTCTGTGAAACACCAATGTGCGTGCCAAAGGAAACCGGGGGGCTCCCCCAGGATGTCTGCCTACGGCAGTCGGTTGCCAGATGTTTACTTCCAGCCGGAGAAAGAGAAAAAGGACAGCTTTGCCAGGGACAATTCTGCCCCCTTGGGACCATCCAGAATCACCAAAGCCTAAACTTGGCACGGCCTGGGGAACGCTCTTCCGCATGTCCAGCAATCCCCACGTCAAAACCTTTCTCGGCAGAGGCAGGCACTCTCTCCCTTGTACTAGATAGCTCGGCAGAGCCTTCCGAGAAACATGCTGCGTCATTCAGCTTGAAAGTGGGACGCGGATGGGAGAGTACGCTTTCTCCCCGTTTGGAGGCGCCTTGCGCTTGGCTTCAAAGCGGCCCGAACAGCACCAGCGGCCCGACGTCTCTGCGCGGCAGGATTGTCGTTGTGGGCCAAGGCTGCGTGTTCTCCCAAAGCGAGAACCGTGCTGGCAATCCCTTTCTAGGAACTCCTCCCACGGCACCCCAGGTGCAGCTCCGGCCAAGTGAAAGGTGACCTCAGGCCTCAAGGTTGAGTTCCAGTGTTTCACGTCAGGGGAGCTGGGTGTGCAGGGGTCTCCAATGAGGCCATACTCCATACTCCACCACGGAGTGCCTTAACCCTGCGACGCTCCTGGGGACACACAGGGTAGGAGCCCATTCACCAGTTTCGCATGATGACCTCTCTCCGTGCCGGAACGGCGGCCTCCGGCTTCTGAGGAACCTTCGTGTAAGCAGGCCCCTGGAGACAGCTCTTCACATTCGTAGCTAGGGCAGTGTACTCCTCTCGGGGCTGCCTAGGTGGAGTGCCCCCGTCATCAAAGAGACTCGCGAAAGCAGCCCTGGGCGGACTCCCTTTGCCGGTCGAACGGCCTCCTTGACTGAAAGAGAGCTGCAGTGCCAAAAGACACCGTGCTGACGACGGGCTCCAGGAAGAGACTCGGGACAGCACTCTCAGAGAAGCGAAAGCTAGGCTGTGGGCCCAGCCTGAGGAGCAGTACCTACGTTTGCCACACTTCTTTACACAGCTAGGCATGAGCCGGAGAGCCTTGGTCACTGAGGCCCACCTAAGGTACTGCCATACTCACCCCGTAGATCCCACGCAGAGGTCCCTGCGCCCCAAAGTGCCTCCACGGAAGGGCCCTGTTCCTCCCGTTGTGTTTCCTTGAGGTAATCAGAAACCGCTGAGGATCCCTAGGTGAGCTCAGGTTTGAAGCTGGGCGACCCTGGCCGACCCTTATTCCCCTCCGTGGCCGACGGGACAGGGGCGGGTCCTAAGCTGCCTGAAGCACACTCCTCGCGCCCACCTTCTTTTTGCTGCCGGAAGGCCTCCCATAAGAAGTCTGAGTCTACTCGTGACAGCAGAAGTCTGAGTTTACTCGTGTGAGGCCTGCGGCTCTCTCTCTCAGTTCCTTGCTGGGAGCTTCAGCAGGAGCGCTCTGGAGCCCGCCGGCAAAAGAACTGTGAGTCCCCCCGCCCCACCCCGTCCTCAAGCAAAAGTCCAGGTTTCCCCCGTTAGGAACACCTCGGAGTGCCAGAGGGAGCGGAGGGGCATGCGATAACGGAACGCTTCAACCGTGTAAGGTATTTCACGAGACACTGTGCACTCACGTTCGTTGTAACAACTGTCAAAGGGCACTGTATGCCTTCCAACTCCTCGGCTGTGTTTGAGCCACAGGAAGGAAACGCGTTCGTTTGATTAAGCTCCGTGAATGTGCAACGATGATGGCGAAGCGCTGCCCTGTTCGCTCGAAAGCTCTCGTTTGTACGGCCTTCCCACGGCCTCGAGGCGCGCCGTTCTAAACAGCCTTACATTCCATGCCGCTGTGCCCCCCAATTAGGAATTGGGGCTCTTCTGTGAAACACCAATGTGCGTGCCAAAGGAAACCGGGGGGCTCCCCCAGGACGTCTGCCTACGGCAGTCGGTTGCCAGATGTTTACTTCCAGCCGGAGAGAGAGAAAAAGGACAGCTTTGCCAGGGACAATTCTGCCCCCTTGGGGCCATCCAGAATCACCAAAGCCTAAACTTGGCACGGCCTGGGGAACGCTCTTCCGCATGTCCAGCAATCCCCACGTCAAAACCTTTCTCGGCAGAGGCAGGCACTCTCTCCCTTGTACTAGATAGCTCGGCAGAGCCTTCCGAGAAACATGCTGCGTCATTCAGCTTGAAAGTGGGACGCGGATGGGAGAGTACGCTTTCTCCCCGTTTGGAGGCGCCTTGCGCTTGGCTTCAAAGCGGCCCGAACAGCACTAGCGGCCCGACGTCTCTGCGCGGCAGGATTGTCGTTGTGGGCCAAGGCTGCGTGTTCTCCCAAAGCGAGAACCGTGCTGGCAATCCCTCTCTAGGAACTCCTCCCACGACACCCCAGGTGCAGCTGCGGCCAAGTGAAAGGTGACCTCAGGCCTCAAGGTTGAGTTCCAGTGTTTCACGTCAGGGGAGCTGGGTGTGCAGGGGTCTCCAATGAGGCCATACTCCATACTCCACCACGGAGTGCCTTAACCCTGCGACGCTCCTGGGGACACACAGGGTAGGAGCCCACTCACCAGTTTCGCATGATGACCTCTCTCCGTGCCGGAACGGCGGCCTCCGGCTTCTGAGGAACCTTCGTGTAAGCAGGCCCCTGGAGACAGCTCTTCACATTCGTAGCTAGGGCAGTGTACTCCTCTCGGGGCTGCCTAGGTGGAGTGCCCCCGTCGTCAAAGAGACTCGCGAAAGCAGCCCTGGGCGGACTCCCTTTGCCGGTCGAACGGCCTCCTTGACTGAAAGAGAGCTGCAGTGCCAAAAGACACCGTGCTGACGACGGGCTCCAGGAAGAGACTCGGGACAGCACTCTCAGAGAAGCGAAAGCTAGGCTGTGGGCCCAGCCTGAGGAGCAGTACCTACGTTTGCCACACTTCTTTACACAGCTAGGCATGAGCCGGAGAGCCTTGGTCACTGAGGCCCACCTAAGGTACTACCATACTCACCCCGTAGATCCCACGCAGAGGTCCCTGCACCCCAAAGTGCCTCCACGGAAGGGCCCTGTTCCTCCCGTTGTGTTTCCTTGAGGTAATCAGAAACCGCTGAGGATCCCTAGGTGAGCTCAGGTTTGAAGCTGGGCGACCCTGGCCGACCCTTATTCCCCTCCGTGGCCGACGAGACAGGGGCGGGTCCTAAGCTGCCTGAAGCACACTCCTCGCGCCCACCTTCTCTTTGCTGCCGGAAGGCCTCCCATAAGAAGTCTGAGTCTACTCGTGACAGCAGAAGTCTGAGTTTACTCGTGTGAGGCCTGCGGCTCTCTCTCTCAGTTCCTTGCTGGGAGCTTCAGCAGGAGCGCTCTGGAGCCCGCCGGCAAAAGAACTGTGAGTCCCCCCGCCCCACCCCGGCCTCAAGCAAAAGTCCAGGTTTCCCCCGTTAGGAACACCTCCGAGTGCCAGAGGGAGCGGAGGGGCATGCGTTAACGGAACGCTTCAACCGTGTAAGGTATTTCACGAGACACTGTGCACTCACGTTCGTTGTAACAACTGTCAAAGGGCACTGTATGCCTTCCAACTCCTCGGCTGTGTTTGAGCCACAGGAAGGAAACGCGTTCGTTTGATTAAGCTCCGTGAATGTGCAACGATGATGGCGAAGCGCTGCCCTGTTCGCTCGAAAGCTCTCGTTTGTACGGCCTTCCCACGGCCTCGAGGCGCGCCGTTCTAAACAGCCTTACATTCCATGCCGCTGTGCCCCCAATTAGGAATTGGGGCTCTTCTGTGAAACACCAATGTGCGTGCCAAAGGAAACCGGGGGGCTCCCCCAGGACGTCTGCCTACGGCAGTCGGTTGCCAGATGTTTACTTCCAGCCGGAGAAAGAGAAAAAGGACAGCTTTGCCAGGGACAATTCTGCCCCCTTGGGACCATCCAGAATCACCAAAGCCTAAACTTGGCACGGCCTGGGGAACGCTCTTCCGCATGTCCAGCAATCCCCACGTCAAAACCTTTCTCGGCAGAGGCAGGCACTCTCTCCCTTGTACTAGATAGCTCGGCAGAGCCTTCCGAGAAACATGCTGCGTCATTCAGCTTGAAAGTGGGACGCGGATGGGAGAGTACGCTTTCTCCCCGTTTGGAGGCGCCTTGCGCTTGGCTTCAAAGCGGCCCGAACAGCACCAGCGGCCCGACGTCTCTGCGCGGCAGGATTGTCGTTGTGGGCCAAGGCTGCGTGTTCTCCCAAAGCGAGAACCGTGCTGGCAATCCCTTTCTAGGAACTCCTCCCACGGCACCCCAGGTGCAGCTCCGGCCAAGTGAAAGGTGACCTCAGGCCTCAAGGTTGAGTTCCAGTGTTTCACGTCAGGGGAGCTGGGTGTGCAGGGGTCTCCAATGAGGCCATACTCCATACTCCACCACGGAGTGCCTTAACCCTGCGACGCTCCTGGGGACACACAGGGTAGGAGCCCATTCACCAGTTTCGCATGATGACCTCTCTCCGTGCCGGAACGGCGGCCTCCGGCTTCTGAGGAACCTTCGTGTAAGCAGGCCCCTGGAGACAGCTCTTCACATTCGTAGCTAGGGCAGTGTACTCCTCTCGGGGCTGCCTAGGTGGAGTGCCCCCGTCGTCAAAGAGACTCGCGAAAGCAGCCCTGGGCGGACTCCCTTTGCCGGTCGAACGGCCTCCTTGACTGAAAGAGAGCTGCAGTGCCAAAAGACACCGTGCTGACGACGGGCTCCAGGAAGAGACTCGGGACAGCACTCTCAGAGAAGCGAAAGCTAGGCTGTGGGCCCAGCCTGAGGAGCAGTACCTACGTTTGCCACACTTCTTTACACAGCTAGGCATGAGCCGGAGAGCCTTGGTCACTGAGGCCCACCTAAGGTACTGCCATACTCACCCCGTAGATCCCACGCAGAGGTCCCTGCGCCCCAAAGTGCCTCCACGGAAGGGCCCTGTTCCTCCCGTTGTGTTTCCTTGAGGTAATCAGAAACCGCTGAGGATCCCTAGGTGAGCTCAGGTTTGAAGCTGGGCGACCCTGGCCGACCCTTATTCCCCTCCGTGGCCGACGAGACAGGGGCGGGTCCTAAGCTGCCTGAAGCACACTCCTCGCGCCCACCTTCTTTTTGCTGCCGGAAGGCCTCCCATAAGAAGTCTGAGTCTACTCGTGACAGCAGAAGTCTGAGTTTACTCGTGTGAGGCCTGCGGCTCTCTCTCTCAGTTCCTTGCTGGGAGCTTCAGCAGGAGCGCTCTGGAGCCCGCCGGCAAAAGAACTGTGAGTCCCCCCGCCCCACCCCGTCCTCAAGCAAAAGTGCAGGTTTCCCCCGTTAGGAACACCTCGGAGTGCCAGAGGCAGCGGAGGGGCATGCGTTAACGGAACGCTTCAACCGTGTAAGGTATTTCACGAGACACTGTGCACTCACGTTCGTTGTAACAACTGTCAAAGGGCACTGTATGCCTTCCAACTCCTCGGCTGTGTTTGAGCCACAGGAAGGAAACGCGTTCGTTTGATTAAGCTCCGTGAATGTGCAACGATGATGGCGAAGCGCTGCCCTGTTCGCTCGAAAGCTCTCGTTTGTACGGCCTTCCCACGGCCTCGAGGCGCGCCGTTCTAAACAGCCTTACATTCCATGCCGCTGTGCCCCCCAATTAGGAATTGGGGCTCTTCTGTGAAACACCAATGTGCGTGCCAAAGGAAACCGGGGGGCTCCCCCAGGACGTCTGCCTACGGCAGTCGGTTGCCAGATGTTTACTTCCAGCCGGAGAAAGAGAAAAAGGACAGCTTTGCCAGGGACAATTCTGCCCCCTTGGGGCCATCCAGAATCACCAAAGCCTAAACTTGGCACGGCCTGGGGAACGCTCTTCCGCATGTCCAGCAATCCCCACGTCAAAACCTTTCTCGGCAGAGGCAGGCACTCTCTCCCTTGTACTAGATAGCTCGGCAGAGCCTTCCGAGAAACATGCTGCGTCATTCAGCTTGAAAGTGGGACGCGGATGGGAGAGTACGCTTTCTCCCCGTTTGGAGGCGCCTTGCGCTTGGCTTCAAAGCGGCCCGAACAGCACTAGCGGCCCGACGTCTCTGCGCGGCAGGATTGTCGTTGTGGGCCAAGGCTGCGTGTTCTCCCAAAGCGACAACCGTGCTGGCAATCCCTCTCTAGGAACTCCTCCCACGGCACCCCAGGTGCAGCTCCGGCCAAGTGAAAGGTGACCTCAGGCCTCAAGGTTGAGTTCCAGTGTTTCACGTCAGGGGAGCTGGGTGTGCAGGGGTCTCCAATGAGGCCATACTCCATACTCCACCACGGAGTGCCTTAACCCTGCGACGCTCCTGGGGACACACAGGGTAGGAGCCCATTCACCAGTTTCGCATGATGACCTCTCTCCGTGCCGGAACGGCGGCCTCCGGCTTCTGAGGAACCTTCGTGTAAGCAGGCCCCTGGAGACAGCTCTTCACATTCGTAGCTAGGGCAGTGTACTCCTCTCGGGGCTGCCTAGGTGGAGTGCCCCCGTCGTCAAAGAGACTCGCGAAAGCAGCCCTGGGCGGACTCCCTTTGCCGGTCGAACGGCCTCCTTGACTGAAAGAGAGCTGCAGTGCCAAAAGACACCGTGCTGACGACGGGCTCCAGGAAGAGACTCGGGACAGCACTCTCAGAGAAGCGAAAGCTAGGCTGTGGGCCCAGCCTGAGGAGCAGTACCTACGTTTGCCACACTTCTTTACACAGCTAGGCATGAGCCGGAGAGCCTTGGTCACTGAGGCCCACCTAAGGTACTGCCATACTCACCCCGTAGATCCCACGCAGAGGTCCCTGCGCCCCAAAGTGCCTCCACGGAAGGGCCCTGTTCCTCCCGTTGTGTTTCCTTGAGGTAATCAGAAACCGCTGAGGATCCCTAGGTGAGCTCAGGTTTGAAGCTGGGCGACCCTGGCCGACCCTTATTCCCCTCCGTGGCCGACGAGACAGGGGCGGGTCCTAAGCTGCCTGAAGCACACTCCTCGCGCCCACCTTCTTTTTGCTGCCGGAAGGCCTCCCATAAGAAGTCTGAGTCTACTCGTGACAGCAGAAGTCTGAGTTTACTCGTGTGAGGCCTGCGGCTCTCTCTCTCAGTTCCTTGCTGGGAGCTTCAGCAGGAGCGCTCTGGAGCCCGCCGGCAAAAGAACTGTGAGTCCCCCCGCCCCACCCCGTCCTCAAGCAAAAGTCCAGGTTTCCCCCGTTAGGAACACCTCGGAGTGCCAGAGGCAGCGGAGGGGCATGCGTTAACGGAACGCTTCAACCGTGTAAGGTATTTCACGAGACACTGTGCACTCACGTTCGTTGTAACAACTGTCAAAGGGCACTGTATGCCTTCCAACTCCTCGGCTGTGTTTGAGCCACAGGAAGGAAACGCGTTCGTTTGATTAAGCTCCGTGAATGTGCAACGATGATGGCGAAGCGCTGCCCTGTTCGCTCGAAAGCTCTCGTTTGTACGGCCTTCCCATGGCCTCGAGGCGCGCCGTTCTAAACAGCCTTACATTCCATGCCGCTGTGCCCCCCAATTAGGAATTGGGGCTCTTCTGTGAAACACCAATGTGCGTGCCAAAGGAAACCGGGGGGCTCCCCCAGGACGTCTGCCTACGGCAGTCGGTTGCCAGATGTTTACTTCCAGCCGGAGAAAGAGAAAAAGGACAGCTTTGCCAGGGACAATTCTGCCCCCTTGGGGCCATCCAGAATCACCAAAGCCTAAACTTGGCACGGCCTGGGGAACGCTCTTCCGCATGTCCAGCAATCCCCACGTCAAAACCTTTCTCGGCAGAGGCAGGCACTCTCTCCCTTGTACTAGATAGCTCGGCAGAGCCTTCCGAGAAACATGCTGCGTCATTCAGCTTGAAAGTGGGACGCGGATGGGAGAGTACGCTTTCTCCCCGTTTGGAGGCGCCTTGCGCTTGGCTTCAAAGCGGCCCGAACAGCACTAGCGGCCCGACGTCTCTGCGCGGCAGGATTGTCGTTGTGGGCCAAGGCTGCGTGTTCTCCCAAAGCGACAACCGTGCTGGCAATCCCTCTCTAGGAACTCCTCCCACGGCACCCCAGGTGCAGCTCCGGCCAAGTGAAAGGTGACCTCAGGCCTCAAGGTTGAGTTCCAGTGTTTCACGTCAGGGGAGCTGGGTGTGCAGGGGTCTCCAATGAGGCCATACTCCATACTCCACCACGGAGTGCCTTAACCCTGCGACGCTCCTGGGGACACACAGGGTAGGAGCCCATTCACCAGTTTCGCATGATGACCTCTCTCCGTGCCGGAACGGCGGCCTCCGGCTTCTGAGGAACCTTCGTGTAAGCAGGCCCCTGGAGACAGCTCTTCACATTCGTAGCTAGGGCAGTGTACTCCTCTCGGGGCTGCCTAGGTGGAGTGCCCCCGTCGTCAAAGAGACTCGCGAAAGCAGCCCTGGGCGGACTCCCTTTGCCGGTCGAGCGGCCTCCTTGACTGAAAGAGAGCTGCAGTGCCAAAAGACACCGTGCTGACGACGGGCTCCAGGAAGAGACTCGGGACAGCACTCTCAGAGAAGCGAAAGCTAGGCTGTGGGCCCAGCCTGAGGAGCAGTACCTACGTTTGCCACACTTCTTTACACAGCTAGGCATGAGCCGGAGAGCCTTGGTCACTGAGGCCCACCTAAGGTACTGCCATACTCACCCCGTAGATCCCACGCAGAGGTCCCTGCGCCCCAAAGTGCCTCCACGGAAGGGCCCTGTTCCTCCCGTTGTGTTTCCTTGAGGTAATCAGAAACCGCTGAGGATCCCTAGGTGAGCTCAGGTTTGAAGCTGGGCGACCCTGGCCGACCCTTATTCCCCTCCGTGGCCGACGACACAGGGGCGGGTCCTAAGCTGCCTGAAGCACACTCCTCGCGCCCACCTTCTCTTTGCTGCCGGAAGGCCTCCCATAAGAAGTCTGAGTCTACTCGTGACAGCAGAAGTCTGAGTTTACTCGTGTGAGGCCTGCGGCTCTCTCTCTCAGTTCCTTGCTGGGAGCTTCAGCAGGAGCGCTCTGGAGCCCGCCGGCAAAAGAACTGTGAGTCCCCCCGCCCCACCCCGGCCTCAAGCAAAAGTCCAGGTTTCCCCCGTTAGGAACACCTCCGAGTGCCAGAGGGAGCGGAGGGGCATGCGTTAACGGAACGCTTCAACCGTGTAAGGTATTTCACGAGACACTGTGCACTCACGTTCGTTGTAACAACTGTCAAAGGGCACTGGATGCCTTCCAACTCCTCGGCTGTGTTTGAGCCACAGGAAGGAAACGCGTTCGTTTGATTAAGCTCCGTGAATGTGCAAGGATGATGGCGAAGCGCTGCCCTGTTCGCTCGAAAGCTCTCGTTTGTACGGCCTTCCCACGGCCTCGAGGCGCGCCGTTCTAAACAGCCTTACATTCCATGCCGCTGTGCCCCCCAATTAGGAATTGGGGCTCTTCTGTGAAACACCAATGTGCGTGCCAAAGGAAACCGGGGGGCTCCCCCAGGACGTCTGCCTACGGCAGTCGGTTGCCAGATGTTTACTTCCAGCCGGAGAGAGAGAAAAAGGACAGCTTTGCCAGGGACAATTCTGTCCCCTTGGGACCATCCAGAATCACCAAAGCCTAAACTTGGCACGGCCTGGGGAACGCTCTTCCGCATGTCCAGCAATCCCCACGTCAAAACCTTTCTCGGCAGAGGCAGGCACTCTCTCCCTTGTACTAGATAGCTCGGCAGAACCTTCCGAGAAACATGCTGCGTCATTCAGCTTGAAAGTGGGACGCGGATGGGAGAGTACGCTTTCTCCCCGTTTGGAGGCGCCTTGCGCTTGGCTTCAAAGCGGCCCGAACAGCACTAGCGGCCCGACGTCTCTGCGCGGCAGGATTGTCGTTGTGGGCCAAGGCTGCGTGTTCTCCCAAAGCGACAACCGTGCTGGCAATCCCTTTCTAGGAACTCCTCCCACGGCACCCCAGGTGCAGCTCCGGCCAAGTGAAAGGTGACCTCAGGCCTCAAGGTTGAGTTCCAGTGTTTCACGTCAGGGGAGCTGGGTGTGCAGGGGTCTCCAATGAGGCCATACTCCATACTCCACCACGGAGTGCCTTAACCCTGCGACGCTCCTGGGGACACACAGGGTAGGAGCCCATTCACCAGTTTCGCATGATGACCTCTCTCCGTGCCGGAACGGCGGCCTCTGGCTTCTGAGGAACCTTCGTGTAAGCAGGCCCCTGGAGACAGCTCTTCACATTCGTAGCTAGGGCAGTGTACTCCTCTCGGGGCTGCCTAGGTGGAGTGCCCCCGTCGTCAAAGAGACTGGCGAAAGCAGCCCTGGGCGGACTCCCTTTGCCGGTCGAACGGCCTCCTTGACTGAAAGAGAGCTGCAGTGCCAAAAGACACCGTGCTGACGACGGGCTCCAGGAAGAGACTCGGGACAGCACTCTCAGAGAAGCGAAAGCTAGGCTGTGGGCCCAGCCTGAGGAGCAGTACCTACGTTTGCCACACTTCTTTACACAGCTAGGCATGAGCCGGAGAGCCTTGGTCACTGAGGCCCACCTAAGGTACTGCCATACTCACCCCGTAGATCCCACGCAGAGGTCCCTGCGCCCCAAAGTGCCTCCACGGAAGGGCCCTGTTCCTCCCGTTGTGTTTCCTTGAGGTAATCAGAAACCGCTGAGGATCCCTAGGTGAGCTCAGGTTTGAAGCTGGGCGACCCTGGCCGACCCTTATTCCCCTCCGTGGCCGACGACACAGGGGCGGGTCCTAAGCTGCCTGAAGCACACTCCTCGCGCCCACCTTCTCTTTGCTGCCGGAAGGCCTCCCATAAGAAGTCTGAGTCTACTCGTGACAGCAGAAGTCTGAGTTTACTCGTGTGAGGCCTGCGGCTCTCTCTCTCAGTTCCTTGCTGGGAGCTTCAGCAGGAGCGCTCTGGAGCCCGCCGGCAAAAGAACTGTGAGTCCCCCCGCCCCACCCCGGCCTCAAGCAAAAGTCCAGGTTTCCCCCGTTAGGAACACCTCGGAGTGCCAGAGGGAGCGGAGGGGCATGCGTTAACGGAACGCTTCAACCGTGTAAGGTATTTCACGAGACACTGTGCACTCACGTTCGTTGTAACAACTGTCAAAGGGCACTGTATGCCTTCCAACTCCTCGGCTGTGTTTGAGCCACAGGAAGGAAACGCGTTCGTTTGATTAAGCTCCGTGAATGTGCAACGATGATGGCGAAGCGCTGCCCTGTTCGCTCGAAAGCTCTCGTTTGTACGGCCTTCCCACGGCCTCGAGGCGCGCCGTTCTAAACAGCCTTACATTCCATGCCGCTGTGCCCCCCAATTAGGAATTGGGGCTCTTCTGTGAAACACCAATGTGCGTGCCAAAGGAAACCGGGGGGCTCCCCCAGGACGTCTGCCTACGGCAGTCGGTTGCCAGATGTTTACTTCCAGCCGGAGAGAGAGGAAAAGGACAGCTTTGCCAGGGACAATTCTGCCCCCTTGGGACCATCCAGAATCACCAAAGCCTAAACTTGGCACGGCCTGGGGAACGCTCTTCCGCATGTCCAGCAATCCCCACGTCAAAACCTTTCTCGGCAGAGGCAGGCACTCTCTCCCTTGTACTAGATAGCTCGGCAGAGCCTTCCGAGAAACATGCTGCGTCATTCAGCTTGAAAGTGGGACGCGGATGGGAGAGTACGCTTTCTCCCCGTTTGGAGGCGCCTTGCGCTTGGCTTCAAAGCGGCCCGAACAGCACTAGCGGCCCGACGTCTCTGCGCGGCAGGATTGTCGTTGTGGGCCAAGGCTGCGTGTTCTCCCAAAGCGACAACCGTGCTGGCAATCCCTTTCTAGGAACTCCTCCCACGGCACCCCAGGTGCAGCTCCGGCCAAGTGAAAGGTGACCTCAGGCCTCAAGGTTGAGTTCCAGTGTTTCACGTCAGGGGAGCTGGGTGTGCAGGGGTCTCCAATGAGGCCATACTCCATACTCCACCACGGAGTGCCTTAACCCTGCGACGCTCCTGGGGACACACAGGGTAGGAGCCCATTCACCAGTTTCGCATGATGACCTCTCTCCGTGCCGGAACGGCGGCCTCCGGCTTCTGAGGAACTTTCGTGTAAGCAGGCCCCTGGAGACAGCTCTTCACATTCGTAGCTAGGGCAGTGTACTCCTCTCGGGGCTGCCTAGGTGGAGTGCCCCCGTCGTCAAAGAGACTGGCGAAAGCAGCCCTGGGCGGACTCCCTTTGCCGGTCGAACGGCCTCCTTGACTGAAAGAGAGCTGCAGTGCCAAAAGACACCGTGCTGACGACGGGCTCCAGGAAGAGACTCGGGACAGCACTCTCAGAGAAGCGAAAGCTAGGCTGTGGGCCCAGCCTGAGGAGCAGTACCTACGTTTGCCACACTTCTTTACACAGCTAGGCATGAGCCGGAGAGCCTTGGTCACTGAGGCCCACCTAAAGTACTGCCATACTCACCCCGTAGATCCCACGCAGAGGTCCCTGCGCCCCAAAGTGCCTCCACGGAAGGGCCCTGTTCCTCCCGTTGTGTTTCCTTGAGGTAATCAGAAACCGCTGAGGATCCCTAGGTGAGCTCCGGGTTGAAGCTGGGCGACCCTGGCTAAACCTTATTCCCCTCCGTGGTAAACGAGACAGTGGCGGGTCCTAAGCTGCCTGAAGTACACTGCTCGCGCCCACCTTCTCTTTGCTGCCGGAAGGCCTCCCATAAGAAGTCTGAGTTTACTCGTGACAGCAGAAGTCTGAGTTTACGCGTGTGAGGCCTGCTGCTCTCAGTTCCTTGCTGGGAGCTTCAGCAGGAGCGCTCGGGAGCTCGCCGGCACAAGAACTGTGAGTCCCCTCGCCCCACCCCGGCCTCAAGCAAAAGTCCAGATTTCCCCCGTCAGTAACACCTCGGAGTGCCCTAGGAGCGAAGAAGCATGCCTTAACGGAGGGCTTCAACAGTGCTAGGGCTTTATTTCACGAGACACCGTGCACTCACGTTCGTTGTAACAACTGTCAAAGGGCACTGGATGCCTTCCAACTCCTCTCTTGCGTTTGAGCCACAGGAAGTAAATGCCTTCGTTTGATTAAGCTCCGTGAACGTGCAACGACGATGGCGAAGCGCTGCCCTGTTCGCTCGAAAGCTCTCGTTTGTACGGCCTTCACACGGCCTCAAGGTACGCCGTTCTAAACAGCCTTACATTCCACGCTGGCGTGCCCCCAGTTGGGAATGTGGGCTCTTCTGTGAGACACCAATGTGCGTCCCGAAGGAAACCGGGGTGGGGGGGGGCTCCCCCTGGACGCCTGCGTACGGCAGTCGGTTGCCACATGTTTACTTCCAGCCGGAGAAAGAGAAAAAGGACAGCTTTCCCAGGGACAATTCTGGACCCTTGGGAACATCCAGAATCACCAAAGCCTAAACTTGGCACGGCCTGGGGAACGCTCTTCCGCACGTCCAGCAATCCCCACGTCAAAACCTTTCTCGGCAGAGGCAGGCACTCTCTCCCTTGTACTAGATAGCTCGGCAGAACCTTCCGAGAAACATGCTGCGTCATTCAGCTTGAAAGCGGGACGCGGATGGGAGAGTACGCTTTCTCCCCGTTTGGAGGCGCCGTGCGCTTGGCTTCAAAGCTGCCCGAACAGCACTAGCGGCCCGACGTCTCTGCACGGCAGGATTGTCGTTGTGGGCCGAGGCTGCGTGTTCTCTCAAAGCGGAAAACCGTGCTGGCAATACCTTGCTAGAAACTCCGCCCACGGCACTACATGCTCAGCTCCGGCCAAACGAAAGGTGACCTCAGGCCTCAAGGTAAGTTCCAGCGTTTCACGTCGGGGGAGTTGGGTGTGCAGTGGTTTCCATGAGGCCAGACTCCACCACGGGGTGCCTTAACTCTGCGACGCTCCTGGGGGCACACAGGATAGGAGCTCGTTCGCCAATTGCGCAGGATGACTTCTCTCCGTGGCGGAACGGCGGCTCCCGGCTTCTAGAGGAACCTTAGCCTAAACAGGCCCCTGGAGGAAGCTCTTCACATTCAGAGCAAGGGCAACGTACTGCTCTCCGGCTTGCCTGGGTTGAGTGCCCCAGTCGTCAAAGAGCCTCGCGAAAGCAGTGCTGCGCAGACTCCCTTTGCCAGTCGAGCGGCCTCCTTGACTGAAAGAGAACTGTAGTGCCAAAAGGCACCGTGCTGACGACTGGCTCCAGGAAGAGACTCGGGACAGCACTCTCATAGAAGCGAAAGCTAGGCTGTGCGCCCAGCCTGAGGAGCAGTACGTGCGTCTGCCACACTTCTTTACACAGCTAGGCATGAGCCAGAGAGCCTTGGTCACTGAGGCCTACCTAAGGGACTGCCATACTTACCCAGTAGCTCCCACGCAGAGGTCCCTGTGCCCAAACGGGCCTCCACGGAAGGGCTCTGTTCCTCCCGTTGTGTTTCCTTGAGGTAATCAGAAACCGCTGAGGATCCCTAGGTGAGCTCCGGGTTGAAGCTGGGCGACCCTGGCTAAACCTTATTCCCCTCCGTGGTAAACGAGACAGTGGCGGGTCCTAAGCTGCCTGAAGTACACTGCTCGCGCCCACCTTCTCTTTGCTGCCGGAAGGCCTCCCATAAGAAGTCTGAGTTTACTCGTGACAGCAGAAGTCTGAGTTTACGCGTGTGAGGCCTGCTGCTCTCAGTTCCTTGCTGGGAGCTTCAGCAGGAGCGCTCGGGAGCTCGCCGGCACAAGAACTGTGAGTCCCCTCGCCCCACCCCGGCCTCAAGCAAAAGTCCAGATTTCCCCCGTCAGTAACACCTCGGAGTGCCCTAGGAGCGAAGAAGCATGCCTTAACGGAGGGCTTCAACAGTGCTAGGGCTTTATTTCACGAGACACCGTGCACTCACGTTCGTTGTAACAACTGTCAAAGGGCACTGGATGCCTTCCAACTCCTCTCTTGCGTTTGAGCCACAGGAAGTAAATGCCTTCGTTTGATTAAGCTCCGTGAACGTGCAACGACGATGGCGAAGCGCTGCCCTGTTCGCTCGAAAGCTCTCGTTTGTACGGCCTTCACACGGCCTCAAGGTACGCCGTTCTAAACAGCCTTACATTCCACGCTGGCGTGCCCCCAGTTGGGAATGTGGACTCTTCTGTGAGACACCAATGTGCGTCCCGAAGGAAACCGGGGTGGGGGGGGGGCTCCCCCTGGACGCCTGCGTACGGCAGTCGGTTGCCACATGTTGACTTCCAGCCGGAGAAAGAGAAAAAGGACAGCTTTCCCAGGGACAATTCTGGACCCTTGGGAACATCCAGAATCACCAAAGCCTAAACTTGGCACGGCCTGGGCAACGCTCTTCCGCACGTCCAGCAATCCCCACGTCAAAACCTTTCTCGGCAGAGGCAGGCACTCTCTCCCTTGTACTAGATAGCTCGGCAGAACCTTCCGAGAAACATGCTGCGTCATTCAGCTTGAAAGCGGGACGCGGATGGGAGAGTACGCTTTCTCCCCGTTTGGAGGCGCCGTGCGCTTGGCTTCAAAGCTGCCCGAACAGCACTAGCGGCCCGACGTCTCTGCACGGCAGGATTGTCGTTGTGGGCCGAGGCTGCGTGTTCTCTCAAAGCGGAAAACCGTGCTGGCAATACCTTGCTAGAAACTCCGCCCACGGCACTACATGCTCAGCTCCGGCCAAACGAAAGGTGACCTCAGGCCTCAAGGTAAGTTCCAGCGTTTCACGTCGGGGGAGTTGGGTGTGCAGTGGTTTCCATGAGGCCAGACTCCACCACGGGGTGCCTTAACTCTGCGACGCTCCTGGGGGCACACAGGATAGGAGCTCGTTCGCCAATTGCGCAGGATGACTTCTCTCCGTGGCGGAACGGCGGCTCCCGGCTTCTAGAGGAACCTTAGCCTAAACAGGCCCCTGGAGGAAGCTCTTCACATTCAGAGCAAGGGCAACGTACTGCTCTCCGGCTTGCCTGGGTTGAGTGCCCCAGTCGTCAAAGAGCCTCGCGAAAGCAGTGCTGCGCAGACTCCCTTTGCCAGTCGAGCGGCCTCCTTGACTGAAAGAGAACTGTAGTGCCAAAAGGCACCGTGCTGACGACTGGCTCCAGGAAGAGACTCGGGACAGCACTCTCATAGAAGCGAAAGCTAGGCTGTGCGCCCAGCCTGAGGAGCAGTACGTGCGTCTGCCACACTTCTTTACACAGCTAGGCATGAGCCAGAGAGCCTTGGTCACTGAGGCCTACCTAAGGGACTGCCATACTTACCCAGTAGCTCCCACGCAGAGGTCCCTGTGCCCAAACGGGCCTCCACGGAAGGGCTCTGTTCCTCCCGTTGTGTTTCCTTGAGGTAATCAGAAACCGCTGAGGATCCCTAGGTGAGCTCCGGGTTGAAGCTGGGCGACCCTGGCTAAACCTTATTCCCCTCCGTGGTAAACGAGACAGTGGCGGGTCCTAAGCTGCCTGAAGTACACTGCTCGCGCCCACCTTCTCTTTGCTGCCGGAAGGCCTCCCATAAGAAGTCTGAGTTTACTCGTGACAGCAGAAGTCTGAGTTTACGCGTGTGAGGCCTGCTGCTCTCAGTTCCTTGCTGGGAGCTTCAGCAGGAGCGCTCGGGAGCTCGCCGGCACAAGAACTGTGAGTCCCCTCGCCCCACCCCGGCCTCAAGCAAAAGTCCAGATTTCCCCCGTCAGTAACACCTCGGAGTGCCCTAGGAGCGAAGAAGCATGCCTTAACGGAGGGCTTCAACAGTGCTAGGGCTTTATTTCACGAGACACCGTGCACTCACGTTCGTTGTAACAACTGTCAAAGGGCACTGGATGCCTTCCAACTCCTCTCTTGCGTTTGAGCCACAGGAAGTAAATGCCTTCGTTTGATTAAGCTCCGTGAACGTGCAACGACGATGGCGAAGCGCTGCCCTGTTCGCTCGAAAGCTCTCGTTTGTACGGCCTTCACACGGCCTCAAGGTACGCCGTTCTAAACAGCCTTACATTCCACGCTGGCGTGCCCCCAGTTGGGAATGTGGACTCTTCTGTGAGACACCAATGTGCGTCCCGAAGGAAACCGGGGTGGGGGGGGGGCTCCCCCTGGACGCCTGCGTACGGCAGTCGGTTGCCACATGTTGACTTCCAGCCGGAGAAAGAGAAAAAGGACAGCTTTCCCAGGGACAATTCTGGACCCTTGGGAACATCCAGAATCACCAAAGCCTAAACTTGGCACGGCCTGGGCAACGCTCTTCCGCACGTCCAGCAATCCCCACGTCAAAACCTTTCTCGGCAGAGGCAGGCACTCTCTCCCTTGTACTAGATAGCTCGGCAGAACCTTCCGAGAAACATGCTGCGTCATTCAGCTTGAAAGCGGGACGCGGATGGGAGAGTACGCTTTCTCCCCGTTTGGAGGCGCCGTGCGCTTGGCTTCAAAGCTGCCCGAACAGCACTAGCGGCCCGACGTCTCTGCACGGCAGGATTGTCGTTGTGGGCCGAGGCTGCGTGTTCTCTCAAAGCGGAAAACCGTGCTGGCAATACCTTGCTAGAAACTCCGCCCACGGCACTACATGCTCAGCTCCGGCCAAACGAAAGGTGACCTCAGGCCTCAAGGTAAGTTCCAGCGTTTCACGTCGGGGGAGTTGGGTGTGCAGTGGTTTCCATGAGGCCAGACTCCACCACGGGGTGCCTTAACTCTGCGACGCTCCTGGGGGCACACAGGATAGGAGCTCGTTCGCCAATTGCGCAGGATGACTTCTCTCCGTGGCGGAACGGCGGCTCCCGGCTTCTAGAGGAACCTTAGCCTAAACAGGCCCCTGGAGGAAGCTCTTCACATTCAGAGCAAGGGCAACGTACTGCTCTCCGGCTTGCCTGGGTTGAGTGCCCCAGTCGTCAAAGAGCCTCGCGAAAGCAGTGCTGCGCAGACTCCCTTTGCCAGTCGAGCGGCCTCCTTGACTGAAAGAGAACTGTAGTGCCAAAAGGCACCGTGCTGACGACTGGCTCCAGGAAGAGACTCGGGACAGCACTCTCATAGAAGCGAAAGCTAGGCTGTGCGCCCAGCCTGAGGAGCAGTACGTGCGTCTGCCACACTTCTTTACACAGCTAGGCATGAGCCAGAGAGCCTTGGTCACTGAGGCCTACCTAAGGGACTGCCATACTTACCCAGTAGCTCCCACGCAGAGGTCCCTGTGCCCAAACGGGCCTCCACGGAAGGGCTCTGTTCCTCCCGTTGTGTTTCCTTGAGGTAATCAGAAACCGCTGAGGATCCCTAGGTGAGCTCCGGGTTGAAGCTGGGCGACCCTGGCTAAACCTTATTCCCCTCCGTGGTAAACGAGACAGTGGCGGGTCCTAAGCTGCCTGAAGTACACTGCTCGCGCCCACCTTCTCTTTGCTGCCGGAAGGCCTCCCATAAGAAGTCTGAGTTTACTCGTGACAGCAGAAGTCTGAGTTTACGCGTGTGAGGCCTGCTGCTCTCAGTTCCTTGCTGGGAGCTTCAGCAGGAGCGCTCGGGAGCTCGCCGGCACAAGAACTGTGAGTCCCCTCGCCCCACCCCGGCCTCAAGCAAAAGTCCAGATTTCCCCCGTCAGTAACACCTCGGAGTGCCCTAGGAGCGAAGAAGCATGCCTTAACGGAGGGCTTCAACAGTGCTAGGGCTTTATTTCACGAGACACCGTGCACTCACGTTCGTTGTAACAACTGTCAAAGGGCACTGGATGCCTTCCAACTCCTCTCTTGCGTTTGAGCCACAGGAAGTAAATGCCTTCGTTTGATTAAGCTCCGTGAACGTGCAACGACGATGGCGAAGCGCTGCCCTGTTCGCTCGAAAGCTCTCGTTTGTACGGCCTTCACACGGCCTCAAGGTACGCCGTTCTAAACAGCCTTACATTCCACGCTGGCGTGCCCCCAGTTGGGAATGTGGGCTCTTCTGTGAGACACCAATGTGCGTCCCGAAGGAAACCGGGGTGGGGGGGGGGCTCCCCCTGGACGCCTGCGTACGGCAGTCGGTTGCCAGATGTTTACTTCCAGCCGGAGAAAGAGAAAAAGGACAGCTTTCCCAGGGACAATTCTGGACCCTTGGGAACATCCAGAATCACCAAAGCCTAAACTTGGCACGGCCTGGGGAACGCTCTTCCGCACGTCCAGCAATCCCCACGTCAAAACCTTTCTCGGCAGAGGCAGGCACTCTCTCCCTTGTACTAGATAGCTCGGCAGAACCTTCCGAGAAACATGCTGCGTCATTCAGCTTGAAAGCGGGACGCGGATGGGAGAGTACGCTTTCTCCCCGTTTGGAGGCGCCGTGCGCTTGGCTTCAAAGCTGCCCGAACAGCACTAGCGGCCCGACGTCTCTGCACGGCAGGATTGTCGTTGTGGGCCGAGGCTGCGTGTTCTCTCAAAGCGGAAAACCGTGCTGGCAATACCTTGCTAGAAACTCCGCCCACGGCACTACATGCTCAGCTCCGGCCAAACGAAAGGTGACCTCAGGCCTCAAGGTAAGTTCCAGCGTTTCACGTCGGGGGAGTTGGGTGTGCAGTGGTTTCCATGAGGCCAGACTCCACCACGGGGTGCCTTAACTCTGCGACGCTCCTGGGGGCACACAGGATAGGAGCTCGTTCGCCAATTGCGCAGGATGACTTCTCTCCGTGGCGGAACGGCGGCTCCCGGCTTCTAGAGGAACCTTAGCCTAAACAGGCCCCTGGAGGAAGCTCTTCACATTCAGAGCAAGGGCAACGTACTGCTCTCCGGCTTGCCTGGGTTGAGTGCCCCAGTCGTCAAAGAGCCTCGCGAAAGCAGTGCTGCGCAGACTCCCTTTGCCAGTCGAGCGGCCTCCTTGACTGAAAGAGAACTGTAGTGCCAAAAGGCACCGTGCTGACGACTGGCTCCAGGAAGAGACTCGGGACAGCACTCTCATAGAAGCGAAAGCTAGGCTGTGCGCCCAGCCTGAGGAGCAGTACGTGCGTCTGCCACACTTCTTTACACAGCTAGGCATGAGCCAGAGAGCCTTGGTCACTGAGGCCTACCTAAGGGACTGCCATACTTACCCAGTAGCTCCCACGCAGAGGTCCCTGTGCCCAAACGGGCCTCCACGGAAGGGCTCTGTTCCTCCCGTTGTGTTTCCTTGAGGTAATCAGAAACCGCTGAGGATCCCTAGGTGAGCTCCGGGTTGAAGCTGGGCGACCCTGGCTAAACCTTATTCCCCTCCGTGGTAAACGAGACAGTGGCGGGTCCTAAGCTGCCTGAAGTACACTGCTCGCGCCCACCTTCTCTTTGCTGCCGGAAGGCCTCCCATAAGAAGTCTGAGTTTACTCGTGACAGCAGAAGTCTGAGTTTACGCGTGTGAGGCCTGCTGCTCTCAGTTCCTTGCTGGGAGCTTCAGCAGGAGCGCTCGGGAGCTCGCCGGCACAAGAACTGTGAGTCCCCTCGCCCCACCCCGGCCTCAAGCAAAAGTCCAGATTTCCCCCGTCAGTAACACCTCGGAGTGCCCTAGGAGCGAAGAAGCATGCCTTAACGGAGGGCTTCAACAGTGCTAGGGCTTTATTTCACGAGACACCGTGCACTCACGTTCGTTGTAACAACTGTCAAAGGGCACTGGATGCCTTCCAACTCCTCTCTTGCGTTTGAGCCACAGGAAGTAAATGCCTTCGTTTGATTAAGCTCCGTGAACGTGCAACGACGATGGCGAAGCGCTGCCCTGTTCGCTCGAAAGCTCTCGTTTGTACGGCCTTCACACGGCCTCAAGGTACGCCGTTCTAAACAGCCTTACATTCCACGCTGGCGTGCCCCCAGTTGGGAATGTGGGCTCTTCTGTGAGACACCAATGTGCGTCCCGAAGGAAACCGGGGTGGGGGGGGGCTCCCCCTGGACGCCTGCGTACGGCAGTCGGTTGCCACATGTTTACTTCCAGCCGGAGAAAGAGAAAAAGGACAGCTTTCCCAGGGACAATTCTGGACCCTTGGGAACATCCAGAATCACCAAAGCCTAAACTTGGCACGGCCTGGGGAACGCTCTTCCGCACGTCCAGCAATCCCCACGTCAAAACCTTTCTCGGCAGAGGCAGGCACTCTCTCCCTTGTACTAGATAGCTCGGCAGAACCTTCCGAGAAACATGCTGCGTCATTCAGCTTGAAAGCGGGACGCGGATGGGAGAGTACGCTTTCTCCCCGTTTGGAGGCGCCGTGCGCTTGGCTTCAAAGCTGCCCGAACAGCACTAGCGGCCCGACGTCTCTGCACGGCAGGATTGTCGTTGTGGGCCGAGGCTGCGTGTTCTCTCAAAGCGGAAAACCGTGCTGGCAATACCTTGCTAGAAACTCCGCCCACGGCACTACATGCTCAGCTCCGGCCAAACGAAAGGTGACCTCAGGCCTCAAGGTAAGTTCCAGCGTTTCACGTCGGGGGAGTTGGGTGTGCAGTGGTTTCCATGAGGCCAGACTCCACCACGGGGTGCCTTAACTCTGCGACGCTCCTGGGGGCACACAGGATAGGAGCTCGTTCGCCAATTGCGCAGGATGACTTCTCTCCGTGGCGGAACGGCGGCTCCCGGCTTCTAGAGGAACCTTAGCCTAAACAGGCCCCTGGAGGAAGCTCTTCACATTCAGAGCAAGGGCAACGTACTGCTCTCCGGCTTGCCTGGGTTGAGTGCCCCAGTCGTCAAAGAGCCTCGCGAAAGCAGTGCTGCGCAGACTCCCTTTGCCAGTCGAGCGGCCTCCTTGACTGAAAGAGAACTGTAGTGCCAAAAGGCACCGTGCTGACGACTGGCTCCAGGAAGAGACTCGGGACAGCACTCTCATAGAAGCGAAAGCTAGGCTGTGCGCCCAGCCTGAGGAGCAGTACGTGCGTCTGCCACACTTCTTTACACAGCTAGGCATGAGCCAGAGAGCCTTGGTCACTGAGGCCTACCTAAGGGACTGCCATACTTACCCAGTAGCTCCCACGCAGAGGTCCCTGTGCCCAAACGGGCCTCCACGGAAGGGCTCTGTTCCTCCCGTTGTGTTTCCTTGAGGTAATCAGAAACCGCTGAGGATCCCTAGGTGAGCTCCGGGTTGAAGCTGGGCGACCCTGGCTAAACCTTATTCCCCTCCGTGGTAAACGAGACAGTGGCGGGTCCTAAGCTGCCTGAAGTACACTGCTCGCGCCCACCTTCTCTTTGCTGCCCGAAGGCCTCCCATAAGAAGTCTGAGTTTACTCGTGACAGCAGAAGTCTGAGTTTACGCGTGTGAGGCCTGCTGCTCTCAGTTCCTTGCTGGGAGCTTCAGCAGGAGCGCTCGGGAGCTCGCCGGCACAAGAACTGTGAGTCCCCTCGCCCCACCCCGGCCTCAAGCAAAAGTCCAGATTTCCCCCGTCAGTAACACCTCGGAGTGCCCTAGGAGCGAAGAAGCATGCCTTAACGGAGGGCTTCAACAGTGCTAGGGCTTTATTTCACGAGACACCGTGCACTCACGTTCGTTGTAACAACTGTCAAAGGGCACTGGATGCCTTCCAACTCCTCTCTTGCGTTTGAGCCACAGGAAGTAAATGCCTTCGTTTGATTAAGCTCCGTGAACGTGCAACGACGATGGCGAAGCGCTGCCCTGTTCGCTCGAAAGCTCTCGTTTGTACGGCCTTCACACGGCCTCAAGGTACGCCGTTCTAAACAGCCTTACATTCCACGCTGGCGTGCCCCCAGTTGGGAATGTGGACTCTTCTGTGAGACACCAATGTGCGTCCCGAAGGAAACCGGGGTGGGGGGGGGGCTCCCCCTGGACGCCTGCGTACGGCAGTCGGTTGCCAGATGTTTACTTCCAGCCGGAGAAAGAGAAAAAGGACAGCTTTCCCAGGGACAATTCTGGACCCTTGGGAACATCCAGAATCACCAAAGCCTAAACTTGGCACGGCCTGGGGAACGCTCTTCCGCACGTCCAGCAATCCCCACGTCAAAACCTTTCTCGGCAGAGGCAGGCACTCTCTCCCTTGTACTAGATAGCTCGGCAGAACCTTCCGAGAAACATGCTGCGTCATTCAGCTTGAAAGCGGGACGCGGATGGGAGAGTACGCTTTCTCCCCGTTTGGAGGCGCCGTGCGCTTGGCTTCAAAGCTGCCCGAACAGCACTAGCGGCCCGACGTCTCTGCACGGCAGGATTGTCGTTGTGGGCCGAGGCTGCGTGTTCTCTCAAAGCGGAAAACCGTGCTGGCAATACCTTGCTAGAAACTCCGCCCACGGCACTACATGCTCAGCTCCGGCCAAACGAAAGGTGACCTCAGGCCTCAAGGTAAGTTCCAGCGTTTCACGTCGGGGGAGTTGGGTGTGCAGTGGTTTCCATGAGGCCAGACTCCACCACGGAGTGCCTTAACTCTGCAACGCTCCTGGGGGCACACAGGATAGGAGCTCGTTCGCCAATTGCGCAGGATGACTCCTCTCCGTGGCGGAACGGCGGCTCCCGGCTTCTAGAGGAACCTAAGCCTAAACAGGCCCCTGGAGGAAGCTCTTCACATTCAGAGCAAGGGCAACGTACTGCTCTCCGGCTTGCCTGGGTTGAGTGCCCCAGTCGTCAAAGAGCCTCGCGAAAGCAGTGCTGCGCAGACTCCCTTTGCCAGTCGAGCGGCCTCCTTGACTGAAAGAGAACTGCAGTGCCAAAAGGCACCGTGCTGACGACTGGCTCCAGGAAGAGACTCGGGACAGCACTCTCGTAGAAGCGAAAGCTAGGCTGTGCGCCCAGCCTGAGGAGCAGTACGTGCGTCTGCCACACTTCTTTACACAGCTAGGCATGAGCCAGAGAGCCTTGGTCACTGAGGCCTACCTAAGGGACTGCCATACTTACCCAGTAGCTCCCACGCAGAGGTCCCTGTGCCCAAACGGGCCTCCACGGAAGGGCCCTGTTCCTCCCGTTGTGTTTCCTTGAGGTAATCAGAAACCGCTGAGGATCCCTAGAGGAGCTCCGGGTTGAAGCTGGGCGACCCTGGCTAAACCTTATTCCCCTCCGTGGTAAACGAGACAGTGGCGGGTCCTAAGCTGCCTGAAGTACACTGCTCGCGCCCACCTTCTCTTTGCTGCCGGAAGGCCTCCCATAAGAAGTCTGAGTTTACTCGTGACAGCAGAAGTCTGAGTTTACGCGTGTGAGGCCTGCTGCTCTCAGTTCCTTGCTGGGAGCTTCAGCAGGAGCGCTCGGGAGCTCGCCGGCACAAGAACTGTGAGTCCCCTCGCCCCACCCCGGCCTCAAGCAAAAGTCCAGATTTCCCCCGTCAGTAACACCTCGGAGTGCCCTAGGAGCGAAGAAGCATGCCTTAACGGAGGGCTTCAACAGTGCTAGGGCTTTATTTCACGAGACACCGTGCACTCACGTTCGTTGTAACAACTGTCAAAGGGCACTGGATGCCTTCCAACTCCTCTCTTGCGTTTGAGCCACAGGAAGTAAATGCCTTCGTTTGATTAAGCTCCGTGAACGTGCAACGACGATGGCGAAGCGCTGCCCTGTTCGCTCGAAAGCTCTCGTTTGTACGGCCTTCACACGGCCTCAAGGTACGCCGTTCTAAACAGCCTTACATTCCACGCTGGCGTGCCCCCAGTTGGGAATGTGGACTCTTCTGTGAGACACCAATGTGCGTCCCGAAGGAAACCGGGGTGGGGGGGGGGCTCCCCCTGGACGCCTGCGTACGGCAGTCGGTTGCCAGATGTTTACTTCCAGCCGGAGAAAGAGAAAAAGGACAGCTTTCCCAGGGACAATTCTGGACCCTTGGGAACATCCAGAATCACCAAAGCCTAAACTTGGCACGGCCTGGGGAACGCTCTTCCGCACGTCCAGCAATCCCCACGTCAAAACCTTTCTCGGCAGAGGCAGGCACTCTCTCCCTTGTACTAGATAGCTCGGCAGAACCTTCCGAGAAACATGCTGCGTCATTCAGCTTGAAAGCGGGACGCGGATGGGAGAGTACGCTTTCTCCCCGTTTGGAGGCGCCGTGCGCTTGGCTTCAAAGCTGCCCGAACAGCACTAGCGGCCCGACGTCTCTGCACGGCAGGATTGTCGTTGTGGGCCGAGGCTGCGTGTTCTCTCAAAGCGGAAAACCGTGCTGGCAATACCTTGCTAGAAACTCCGCCCACGGCACTACATGCTCAGCTCCGGCCAAACGAAAGGTGACCTCAGGCCTCAAGGTAAGTTCCAGCGTTTCACGTCGGGGGAGTTGGGTGTGCAGTGGTTTCCATGAGGCCAGACTCCACCACGGGGTGCCTTAACTCTGCGACGCTCCTGGGGGCACACAGGATAGGAGCTCGTTCGCCAATTGCGCAGGATGACTTCTCTCCGTGGCGGAACGGCGGCTCCCGGCTTCTAGAGGAACCTTAGCCTAAACAGGCCCCTGGAGGAAGCTCTTCACATTCAGAGCAAGGGCAACGTACTGCTCTCCGGCTTGCCTGGGTTGAGTGCCCCAGTCGTCAAAGAGCCTCGCGAAAGCAGTGCTGCGCAGACTCCCTTTGCCAGTCGAGCGGCCTCCTTGACTGAAAGAGAACTGTAGTGCCAAAAGGCACCGTGCTGACGACTGGCTCCAGGAAGAGACTCGGGACAGCACTCTCATAGAAGCGAAAGCTAGGCTGTGCGCCCAGCCTGAGGAGCAGTACGTGCGTCTGCCACACTTCTTTACACAGCTAGGCATGAGCCAGAGAGCCTTGGTCACTGAGGCCTACCTAAGGGACTGCCATACTTACCCAGTAGCTCCCACGCAGAGGTCCCTGTGCCCAAACGGGCCTCCACGGAAGGGCTCTGTTCCTCCCGTTGTGTTTCCTTGAGGTAATCAGAAACCGCTGAGGATCCCTAGGTGAGCTCCGGGTTGAAGCTGGGCGACCCTGGCTAAACCTTATTCCCCTCCGTGGTAAACGAGACAGTGGCGGGTCCTAAGCTGCCTGAAGTACACTGCTCGCGCCCACCTTCTCTTTGCTGCCGGAAGGCCTCCCATAAGAAGTCTGAGTTTACTCGTGACAGCAGAAGTCTGAGTTTACGCGTGTGAGGCCTGCTGCTCTCAGTTCCTTGCTGGGAGCTTCAGCAGGAGCGCTCGGGAGCTCGCCGGCACAAGAACTGTGAGTCCCCTCGCCCCACCCCGGCCTCAAGCAAAAGTCCAGATTTCCCCCGTCAGTAACACCTCGGAGTGCCCTAGGAGCGAAGAAGCATGCCTTAACGGAGGGCTTCAACAGTGCTAGGGCTTTATTTCACGAGACACCGTGCACTCACGTTCGTTGTAACAACTGTCAAAGGGCACTGGATGCCTTCCAACTCCTCTCTTGCGTTTGAGCCACAGGAAGTAAATGCCTTCGTTTGATTAAGCTCCGTGAACGTGCAACGACGATGGCGAAGCGCTGCCCTGTTCGCTCGAAAGCTCTCGTTTGTACGGCCTTCACACGGCCTCAAGGTACGCCGTTCTAAACAGCCTTACATTCCACGCTGGCGTGCCCCCAGTTGGGAATGTGGGCTCTTCTGTGAGACACCAATGTGCGTCCCGAAGGAAACCGGGGTGGGGGGGGGCTCCCCCTGGACGCCTGCGTACGGCAGTCGGTTGCCACATGTTTACTTCCAGCCGGAGAAAGAGAAAAAGGACAGCTTTCCCAGGGACAATTCTGGACCCTTGGGAACATCCAGAATCACCAAAGCCTAAACTTGGCACGGCCTGGGGAACGCTCTTCCGCACGTCCAGCAATCCCCACGTCAAAACCTTTCTCGGCAGAGGCAGGCACTCTCTCCCTTGTACTAGATAGCTCGGCAGAACCTTCCGAGAAACATGCTGCGTCATTCAGCTTGAAAGCGGGACGCGGATGGGAGAGTACGCTTTCTCCCCGTTTGGAGGCGCCGTGCGCTTGGCTTCAAAGCTGCCCGAACAGCACTAGCGGCCCGACGTCTCTGCACGGCAGGATTGTCGTTGTGGGCCGAGGCTGCGTGTTCTCTCAAAGCGGAAAACCGTGCTGGCAATACCTTGCTAGAAACTCCGCCCACGGCACTACATGCTCAGCTCCGGCCAAACGAAAGGTGACCTCAGGCCTCAAGGTAAGTTCCAGCGTTTCACGTCGGGGGAGTTGGGTGTGCAGTGGTTTCCATGAGGCCAGACTCCACCACGGAGTGCCTTAACTCTGCAACGCTCCTGGGGGCACACAGGATAGGAGCTCGTTCGCCAATTGCGCAGGATGACTCCTCTCCGTGGCGGAACGGCGGCTCCCGGCTTCTAGAGGAACCTAAGCCTAAACAGGCCCCTGGAGGAAGCTCTTCACATTCAGAGCAAGGGCAACGTACTGCTCTCCGGCTTGCCTGGGTTGAGTGCCCCAGTCGTCAAAGAGCCTCGCGAAAGCAGTGCTGCGCAGACTCCCTTTGCCAGTCGAGCGGCCTCCTTGACTGAAAGAGAACTGCAGTGCCAAAAGGCACCGTGCTGACGACTGGCTCCAGGAAGAGACTCGGGACAGCACTCTCGTAGAAGCGAAAGCTAGGCTGTGCGCCCAGCCTGAGGAGCAGTACGTGCGTCTGCCACACTTCTTTACACAGCTAGGCATGAGCCAGAGAGCCTTGGTCACTGAGGCCTACCTAAGGGACTGCCATACTTACCCAGTAGCTCCCACGCAGAGGTCCCTGTGCCCAAACGGGCCTCCACGGAAGGGCTCTGTTCCTCCCGTTGTGTTTCCTTGAGGTAATCAGAAACCGCTGAGGATCCCTAGGTGAGCTCCGGGTTGAAGCTGGGCGACCCTGGCTAAACCTTATTCCCCTCCGTGGTAAACGAGACAGTGGCGGGTCCTAAGCTGCCTGAAGTACACTGCTCGCGCCCACCTTCTCTTTGCTGCCGGAAGGCCTCCCATAAGAAGTCTGAGTTTACTCGTGACAGCAGAAGTCTGAGTTTACGCGTGTGAGGCCTGCTGCTCTCAGTTCCTTGCTGGGAGCTTCAGCAGGAGCGCTCGGGAGCTCGCCGGCACAAGAACTGTGAGTCCCCTCGCCCCACCCCGGCCTCAAGCAAAAGTCCAGATTTCCCCCGTCAGTAACACCTCGGAGTGCCCTAGGAGCGAAGAAGCATGCCTTAACGGAGGGCTTCAACAGTGCTAGGGCTTTATTTCACGAGACACCGTGCACTCACGTTCGTTGTAACAACTGTCAAAGGGCACTGGATGCCTTCCAACTCCTCTCTTGCGTTTGAGCCACAGGAAGTAAATGCCTTCGTTTGGTTAAGCTCCGTGAACGTGCAACGACGATGGCGAAGCGCTGCCCTGTTCGCTCGAAAGCTCTCGTTTGTACGGCCTTCACACGGCCTCAAGGTACGCCGTTCTAAACAGCCTTACATTCCACGCTGGCGTGCCCCCAGTTGGGAATGTGGACTCTTCTGTGAGACACCAATGTGCGTCCCGAAGGAAACCGGGGTGGGGGGGGGGCTCCCCCTGGACGCCTGCGTACGGCAGTCGGTTGCCACATGTTGACTTCCAGCCGGAGAAAGAGAAAAAGGACAGCTTTCCCAGGGACAATTCTGGACCCTTGGGAACATCCAGAATCACCAAAGCCTAAACTTGGCACGGCCTGGGCAACGCTCTTCCGCACGTCCAGCAATCCCCACGTCAAAACCTTTCTCGGCAGAGGCAGGCACTCTCTCCCTTGTACTAGATAGCTCGGCAGAACCTTCCGAGAAACATGCTGCGTCATTCAGCTTGAAAGCGGGACGCGGATGGGAGAGTACGCTTTCTCCCCGTTTGGAGGCGCCGTGCGCTTGGCTTCAAAGCTGCCCGAACAGCACTAGCGGCCCGACGTCTCTGCACGGCAGGATTGTCGTTGTGGGCCGAGGCTGCGTGTTCTCTCAAAGCGGAAAACCGTGCTGGCAATACCTTGCTAGAAACTCCGCCCACGGCACTACATGCTCAGCTCCGGCCAAACGAAAGGTGACCTCAGGCCTCAAGGTAAGTTCCAGCGTTTCACGTCGGGGGAGTTGGGTGTGCAGTGGTTTCCATGAGGCCAGACTCCACCACGGGGTGCCTTAACTCTGCGACGCTCCTGGGGGCACACAGGATAGGAGCTCGTTCGCCAATTGCGCAGGATGACTTCTCTCCGTGGCGGAACGGCGGCTCCCGGCTTCTAGAGGAACCTTAGCCTAAACAGGCCCCTGGAGGAAGCTCTTCACATTCAGAGCAAGGGCAACGTACTGCTCTCCGGCTTGCCTGGGTTGAGTGCCCCAGTCGTCAAAGAGCCTCGCGAAAGCAGTGCTGCGCAGACTCCCTTTGCCAGTCGAGCGGCCTCCTTGACTGAAAGAGAACTGTAGTGCCAAAAGGCACCGTGCTGACGACTGGCTCCAGGAAGAGACTCGGGACAGCACTCTCATAGAAGCGAAAGCTAGGCTGTGCGCCCAGCCTGAGGAGCAGTACGTGCGTCTGCCACACTTCTTTACACAGCTAGGCATGAGCCAGAGAGCCTTGGTCACTGAGGCCTACCTAAGGGACTGCCATACTTACCCAGTAGCTCCCACGCAGAGGTCCCTGTGCCCAAACGGGCCTCCACGGAAGGGCTCTGTTCCTCCCGTTGTGTTTCCTTGAGGTAATCAGAAACCGCTGAGGATCCCTAGGTGAGCTCCGGGTTGAAGCTGGGCGACCCTGGCTAAACCTTATTCCCCTCCGTGGTAAACGAGACAGTGGCGGGTCCTAAGCTGCCTGAAGTACACTGCTCGCGCCCACCTTCTCTTTGCTGCCCGAAGGCCTCCCATAAGAAGTCTGAGTTTACTCGTGACAGCAGAAGTCTGAGTTTACGCGTGTGAGGCCTGCTGCTCTCAGTTCCTTGCTGGGAGCTTCAGCAGGAGCGCTCGGGAGCTCGCCGGCACAAGAACTGTGAGTCCCCTCGCCCCACCCCGGCCTCAAGCAAAAGTCCAGATTTCCCCCGTCAGTAACACCTCGGAGTGCCCTAGGAGCGAAGAAGCATGCCTTAACGGAGGGCTTCAACAGTGCTAGGGCTTTATTTCACGAGACACCGTGCACTCACGTTCGTTGTAACAACTGTCAAAGGGCACTGGATGCCTTCCAACTCCTCTCTTGCGTTTGAGCCACAGGAAGTAAATGCCTTCGTTTGATTAAGCTCCGTGAACGTGCAACGACGATGGCGAAGCGCTGCCCTGTTCGCTCGAAAGCTCTCGTTTGTACGGCCTTCACACGGCCTCAAGGTACGCCGTTCTAAACAGCCTTACATTCCACGCTGGCGTGCCCCCAGTTGGGAATGTGGACTCTTCTGTGAGACACCAATGTGCGTCCCGAAGGAAACCGGGGTGGGGGGGGGGCTCCCCCTGGACGCCTGCGTACGGCAGTCGGTTGCCAGATGTTTACTTCCAGCCGGAGAAAGAGAAAAAGGACAGCTTTCCCAGGGACAATTCTGGACCCTTGGGAACATCCAGAATCACCAAAGCCTAAACTTGGCACGGCCTGGGGAACGCTCTTCCGCACGTCCAGCAATCCCCACGTCAAAACCTTTCTCGGCAGAGGCAGGCACTCTCTCCCTTGTACTAGATAGCTCGGCAGAACCTTCCGAGAAACATGCTGCGTCATTCAGCTTGAAAGCGGGACGCGGATGGGAGAGTACGCTTTCTCCCCGTTTGGAGGCGCCGTGCGCTTGGCTTCAAAGCTGCCCGAACAGCACTAGCGGCCCGACGTCTCTGCACGGCAGGATTGTCGTTGTGGGCCGAGGCTGCGTGTTCTCTCAAAGCGGAAAACCGTGCTGGCAATACCTTGCTAGAAACTCCGCCCACGGCACTACATGCTCAGCTCCGGCCAAACGAAAGGTGACCTCAGGCCTCAAGGTAAGTTCCAGCGTTTCACGTCGGGGGAGTTGGGTGTGCAGTGGTTTCCATGAGGCCAGACTCCACCACGGAGTGCCTTAACTCTGCAACGCTCCTGGGGGCACACAGGATAGGAGCTCGTTCGCCAATTGCGCAGGATGACTCCTCTCCGTGGCGGAACGGCGGCTCCCGGCTTCTAGAGGAACCTAAGCCTAAACAGGCCCCTGGAGGAAGCTCTTCACATTCAGAGCAAGGGCAACGTACTGCTCTCCGGCTTGCCTGGGTTGAGTGCCCCAGTCGTCAAAGAGCCTCGCGAAAGCAGTGCTGCGCAGACTCCCTTTGCCAGTCGAGCGGCCTCCTTGACTGAAAGAGAACTGCAGTGCCAAAAGGCACCGTGCTGACGACTGGCTCCAGGAAGAGACTCGGGACAGCACTCTCGTAGAAGCGAAAGCTAGGCTGTGCGCCCAGCCTGAGGAGCAGTACGTGCGTCTGCCACACTTCTTTACACAGCTAGGCATGAGCCAGAGAGCCTTGGTCACTGAGGCCTACCTAAGGGACTGCCATACTTACCCAGTAGCTCCCACGCAGAGGTCCCTGTGCCCAAACGGGCCTCCACGGAAGGGCCCTGTTCCTCCCGTTGTGTTTCCTTGAGGTAATCAGAAACCGCTGAGGATCCCTAGAGGAGCTCCGGGTTGAAGCTGGGCGACCCTGGCTAAACCTTATTCCCCTCCGTGGTAAACGAGACAGTGGCGGGTCCTAAGCTGCCTGAAGTACACTGCTCGCGCCCACCTTCTCTTTGCTGCCGGAAGGCCTCCCATAAGAAGTCTGAGTTTACTCGTGACAGCAGAAGTCTGAGTTTACGCGTGTGAGGCCTGCTGCTCTCAGTTCCTTGCTGGGAGCTTCAGCAGGAGCGCTCGGGAGCTCGCCGGCACAAGAACTGTGAGTCCCCTCGCCCCACCCCGGCCTCAAGCAAAAGTCCAGATTTCCCCCGTCAGTAACACCTCGGAGTGCCCTAGGAGCGAAGAAGCATGCCTTAACGGAGGGCTTCAACAGTGCTAGGGCTTTATTTCACGAGACACCGTGCACTCACGTTCGTTGTAACAACTGTCAAAGGGCACTGGATGCCTTCCAACTCCTCTCTTGCGTTTGAGCCACAGGAAGTAAATGCCTTCGTTTGATTAAGCTCCGTGAACGTGCAACGACGATGGCGAAGCGCTGCCCTGTTCGCTCGAAAGCTCTCGTTTGTACGGCCTTCACACGGCCTCAAGGTACGCCGTTCTAAACAGCCTTACATTCCACGCTGGCGTGCCCCCAGTTGGGAATGTGGGCTCTTCTGTGAGACACCAATGTGCGTCCCGAAGGAAACCGGGGTGGGGGGGGGGCTCCCCCTGGACGCCTGCGTACGGCAGTCGGTTGCCACATGTTTACTTCCAGCCGGAGAAAGAGAAAAAGGACAGCTTTCCCAGGGACAATTCTGGACCCTTGGGAACATCCAGAATCACCAAAGCCTAAACTTGGCACGGCCTGGGGAACGCTCTTCCGCACGTCCAGCAATCCCCACGTCAAAACCTTTCTCGGCAGAGGCAGGCACTCTCTCCCTTGTACTAGATAGCTCGGCAGAACCTTCCGAGAAACATGCTGCGTCATTCAGCTTGAAAGCGGGACGCGGATGGGAGAGTACGCTTTCTCCCCGTTTGGAGGCGCCGTGCGCTTGGCTTCAAAGCTGCCCGAACAGCACTAGCGGCCCGACGTCTCTGCACGGCAGGATTGTCGTTGTGGGCCGAGGCTGCGTGTTCTCTCAAAGCGGAAAACCGTGCTGGCAATACCTTGCTAGAAACTCCGCCCACGGCACTACATGCTCAGCTCCGGCCAAACGAAAGGTGACCTCAGGCCTCAAGGTAAGTTCCAGCGTTTCACGTCGGGGGAGTTGGGTGTGCAGTGGTTTCCATGAGGCCAGACTCCACCACGGGGTGCCTTAACTCTGCGACGCTCCTGGGGGCACACAGGATAGGAGCTCGTTCGCCAATTGCGCAGGATGACTTCTCTCCGTGGCCGAACGGCGGCTCCCGGCTTCTAGAGGAACCTTAGCCTAAACAGGCCCCTGGAGGAAGCTCTTCACATTCAGAGCAAGGGCAACGTACTGCTCTCCGGCTTGCCTGGGTTGAGTGCCCCAGTCGTCAAAGAGCCTCGCGAAAGCAGTGCTGCGCAGACTCCCTTTGCCAGTCGAGCGGCCTCCTTGACTGAAAGAGAACTGTAGTGCCAAAAGGCACCGTGCTGACGACTGGCTCCAGGAAGAGACTCGGGACAGCACTCTCATAGAAGCGAAAGCTAGGCTGTGCGCCCAGCCTGAGGAGCAGTACGTGCGTCTGCCACACTTCTTTACACAGCTAGGCATGAGCCAGAGAGCCTTGGTCACTGAGGCCTACCTAAGGGACTGCCATACTTACCCAGTAGCTCCCACGCAGAGGTCCCTGTGCCCAAACGGGCCTCCACGGAAGGGCTCTGTTCCTCCCGTTGTGTTTCCTTGAGGTAATCAGAAACCGCTGAGGATCCCTAGGTGAGCTCCGGGTTGAAGCTGGGCGACCCTGGCTAAACCTTATTCCCCTCCGTGGTAAACGAGACAGTGGCGGGTCCTAAGCTGCCTGAAGTACACTGCTCGCGCCCACCTTCTCTTTGCTGCCCGAAGGCCTCCCATAAGAAGTCTGAGTTTACTCGTGACAGCAGAAGTCTGAGTTTACGCGTGTGAGGCCTGCTGCTCTCAGTTCCTTGCTGGGAGCTTCAGCAGGAGCGCTCGGGAGCTCGCCGGCACAAGAACTGTGAGTCCCCTCGCCCCACCCCGGCCTCAAGCAAAAGTCCAGATTTCCCCCGTCAGTAACACCTCGGAGTGCCCTAGGAGCGAAGAAGCATGCCTTAACGGAGGGCTTCAACAGTGCTAGGGCTTTATTTCACGAGACACCGTGCACTCACGTTCGTTGTAACAACTGTCAAAGGGCACTGGATGCCTTCCAACTCCTCTCTTGCGTTTGAGCCACAGGAAGTAAATGCCTTCGTTTGATTAAGCTCCGTGAACGTGCAACGACGATGGCGAAGCGCTGCCCTGTTCGCTCGAAAGCTCTCGTTTGTACGGCCTTCACACGGCCTCAAGGTACGCCGTTCTAAACAGCCTTACATTCCACGCTGGCGTGCCCCCAGTTGGGAATGTGGGCTCTTCTGTGAGACACCAATGTGCGTCCCGAAGGAAACCGGGGTGGGGGGGGGGGCTCCCCCTGGACGCCTGCGTACGGCAGTCGGTTGCCACATGTTTACTTCCAGCCGGAGAAAGAGAAAAAGGACAGCTTTCCCAGGGACAATTCTGGACCCTTGGGAACATCCAGAATCACCAAAGCCTAAACTTGGCACGGCCTGGGGAACGCTCTTCCGCACGTCCAGCAATCCCCACGTCAAAACCTTTCTCGGCAGAGGCAGGCACTCTCTCCCTTGTACTAGATAGCTCGGCAGAACCTTCCGAGAAACATGCTGCGTCATTCAGCTTGAAAGCGGGACGCGGATGGGAGAGTACGCTTTCTCCCCGTTTGGAGGCGCCGTGCGCTTGGCTTCAAAGCTGCCCGAACAGCACTAGCGGCCCGACGTCTCTGCACGGCAGGATTGTCGTTGTGGGCCGAGGCTGCGTGTTCTCTCAAAGCGGAAAACCGTGCTGGCAATACCTTGCTAGAAACTCCGCCCACGGCACTACATGCTCAGCTCCGGCCAAACGAAAGGTGACCTCAGGCCTCAAGGTAAGTTCCAGCGTTTCACGTCGGGGGAGTTGGGTGTGCAGTGGTTTCCATGAGGCCAGACTCCACCACGGGGTGCCTTAACTCTGCGACGCTCCTGGGGGCACACAGGATAGGAGCTCGTTCGCCAATTGCGCAGGATGACTTCTCTCCGTGGCGGAACGGCGGCTCCCGGCTTCTAGAGGAACCTTAGCCTAAACAGGCCCCTGGAGGAAGCTCTTCACATTCAGAGCAAGGGCAACGTACTGCTCTCCGGCTTGCCTGGGTTGAGTGCCCCAGTCGTCAAAGAGCCTCGCGAAAGCAGTGCTGCGCAGACTCCCTTTGCCAGTCGAGCGGCCTCCTTGACTGAAAGAGAACTGTAGTGCCAAAAGGCACCGTGCTGACGACTGGCTCCAGGAAGAGACTCGGGACAGCACTCTCATAGAAGCGAAAGCTAGGCTGTGCGCCCAGCCTGAGGAGCAGTACGTGCGTCTGCCACACTTCTTTACACAGCTAGGCATGAGCCAGAGAGCCTTGGTCACTGAGGCCTACCTAAGGGACTGCCATACTTACCCAGTAGCTCCCACGCAGAGGTCCCTGTGCCCAAACGGGCCTCCACGGAAGGGCTCTGTTCCTCCCGTTGTGTTTCCTTGAGGTAATCAGAAACCGCTGAGGATCCCTAGGTGAGCTCCGGGTTGAAGCTGGGCGACCCTGGCTAAACCTTATTCCCCTCCGTGGTAAACGAGACAGTGGCGGGTCCTAAGCTGCCTGAAGTACACTGCTCGCGCCCACCTTCTCTTTGCTGCCCGAAGGCCTCCCATAAGAAGTCTGAGTTTACTCGTGACAGCAGAAGTCTGAGTTTACGCGTGTGAGGCCTGCTGCTCTCAGTTCCTTGCTGGGAGCTTCAGCAGGAGCGCTCGGGAGCTCGCCGGCACAAGAACTGTGAGTCCCCTCGCCCCACCCCGGCCTCAAGCAAAAGTCCAGATTTCCCCCGTCAGTAACACCTCGGAGTGCCCTAGGAGCGAAGAAGCATGCCTTAACGGAGGGCTTCAACAGTGCTAGGGCTTTATTTCACGAGACACCGTGCACTCACGTTCGTTGTAACAACTGTCAAAGGGCACTGGATGCCTTCCAACTCCTCTCTTGCGTTTGAGCCACAGGAAGTAAATGCCTTCGTTTGATTAAGCTCCGTGAACGTGCAACGATGATGGCGAAGCGCTGCCCTGTTCGCTCGAAAGCTCTCGTTTGTACGGCCTTCACACGGCCTCAAGGTACGCCGTTCTAAACAGCCTTACATTCCACGCTGGCGTGCCCCCAGTTGGGAATGTGGGCTCTTCTGTGAGACACCAATGTGCGTCCCGAAGGAAACCGGGGTGGGGGGGGGGCTCCCCCTGGACGCCTGCGTACGGCAGTCGGTTGCCACATGTTTACTTCCAGCCGGAGAAAGAGAAAAAGGACAGCTTTCCCAGGGACAATTCTGGACCCTTGGGAACATCCAGAATCACCAAAGCCTAAACTTGGCACGGCCTGGGGAACGCTCTTCCGCACGTCCAGCAATCCCCACGTCAAAACCTTTCTCGGCAGAGGCAGGCACTCTCTCCCTTGTACTAGATAGCTCGGCAGAACCTTCCGAGGAACATGCTGCGTCATTCAGCTTGAAAGCGGGACGCGGATGGGAGAGTACGCTTTCTCCCCGTTTGGAGGCGCCGTGCGCTTGGCTTCAAAGCTGCCCGAACAGCACTAGCGGCCCGACGTCTCTGCACGGCAGGATTGTCGTTGTGGGCCGAGGCTGCGTGTTCTCTCAAAGCGGAAAACCGTGCTGGCAATACCTTGCTAGAAACTCCGCCCACGGCACTACATGCTCAGCTCCGGCCAAACGAAAGGTGACCTCAGGCCTCAAGGTAAGTTCCAGCGTTTCACGTCGGGGGAGTTGGGTGTGCAGTGGTTTCCATGAGGCCAGACTCCACCACGGGGTGCCTTAACTCTGCGACGCTCCTGGGGGCACACAGGATAGGAGCTCGTTCGCCAATTGCGCAGGATGACTTCTCTCCGTGGCGGAACGGCGGCTCCCGGCTTCTAGAGGAACCTTAGCCTAAACAGGCCCCTGGAGGAAGCTCTTCACATTCAGAGCAAGGGCAACGTACTGCTCTCCGGCTTGCCTGGGTTGAGTGCCCCAGTCGTCAAAGAGCCTCGCGAAAGCAGTGCTGCGCAGACTCCCTTTGCCAGTCGAGCGGCCTCCTTGACTGAAAGAGAACTGTAGTGCCAAAAGGCACCGTGCTGACGACTGGCTCCAGGAAGAGACTCGGGACAGCACTCTCATAGAAGCGAAAGCTAGGCTGTGCGCCCAGCCTGAGGAGCAGTACGTGCGTCTGCCACACTTCTTTACACAGCTAGGCATGAGCCAGAGAGCCTTGGTCACTGAGGCCTACCTAAGGGACTGCCATACTTACCCAGTAGCTCCCACGCAGAGGTCCCTGTGCCCAAACGGGCCTCCACGGAAGGGCTCTGTTCCTCCCGTTGTGTTTCCTTGAGGTAATCAGAAACCGCTGAGGATCCCTAGGTGAGCTCCGGGTTGAAGCTGGGCGACCCTGGCTAAACCTTATTCCCCTCCGTGGTAAACGAGACAGTGGCGGGTCCTAAGCTGCCTGAAGTACACTGCTCGCGCCCACCTTCTCTTTGCTGCCGGAAGGCCTCCCATAAGAAGTCTGAGTTTACTCGTGACAGCAGAAGTCTGAGTTTACGCGTGTGAGGCCTGCTGCTCTCAGTTCCTTGCTGGGAGCTTCAGCAGGAGCGCTCGGGAGCTCGCCGGCACAAGAACTGTGAGTCCCCTCGCCCCACCCCGGCCTCAAGCAAAAGTCCAGATTTCCCCCGTCAGTAACACCTCGGAGTGCCCTAGGAGCGAAGAAGCATGCCTTAACGGAGGGCTTCAACAGTGCTAGGGCTTTATTTCACGAGACACCGTGCACTCACGTTCGTTGTAACAACTGTCAAAGGGCACTGGATGCCTTCCAACTCCTCTCTTGCGTTTGAGCCACAGGAAGTAAATGCCTTCGTTTGATTAAGCTCCGTGAACGTGCAACGACGATGGCGAAGCGCTGCCCTGTTCGCTCGAAAGCTCTCGTTTGTACGGCCTTCACACGGCCTCAAGGTACGCCGTTCTAAACAGCCTTACATTCCACGCTGGCGTGCCCCCAGTTGGGAATGTGGGCTCTTCTGTGAGACACCAATGTGCGTCCCGAAGGAAACCGGGGTGGGGGGGGGGCTCCCCCTGGACGCCTGCGTACGGCAGTCGGTTGCCACATGTTTACTTCCAGCCGGAGAAAGAGAAAAAGGACAGCTTTCCCAGGGACAATTCTGGACCCTTGGGAACATCCAGAATCACCAAAGCCTAAACTTGGCACGGCCTGGGGAACGCTCTTCCGCACGTCCAGCAATCCCCACGTCAAAACCTTTCTCGGCAGAGGCAGGCACTCTCTCCCTTGTACTAGATAGCTCGGCAGAACCTTCCGAGAAACATGCTGCGTCATTCAGCTTGAAAGCGGGACGCGGATGGGAGAGTACGCTTTCTCCCCGTTTGGAGGCGCCGTGCGCTTGGCTTCAAAGCTGCCCGAACAGCACTAGCGGCCCGACGTCTCTGCACGGCAGGATTGTCGTTGTGGGCCGAGGCTGCGTGTTCTCTCAAAGCGGAAAACCGTGCTGGCAATACCTTGCTAGAAACTCCGCCCACGGCACTACATGCTCAGCTCCGGCCAAACGAAAGGTGACCTCAGGCCTCAAGGTAAGTTCCAGCGTTTCACGTCGGGGGAGTTGGGTGTGCAGTGGTTTCCATGAGGCCAGACTCCACCACGGGGTGCCTTAACTCTGCGACGCTCCTGGGGGCACACAGGATAGGAGCTCGTTCGCCAATTGCGCAGGATGACTTCTCTCCGTGGCGGAACGGCGGCTCCCGGCTTCTAGAGGAACCTTAGCCTAAACAGGCCCCTGGAGGAAGCTCTTCACATTCAGAGCAAGGGCAACGTACTGCTCTCCGGCTTGCCTGGGTTGAGTGCCCCAGTCGTCAAAGAGCCTCGCGAAAGCAGTGCTGCGCAGACTCCCTTTGCCAGTCGAGCGGCCTCCTTGACTGAAAGAGAACTGTAGTGCCAAAAGGCACCGTGCTGACGACTGGCTCCAGGAAGAGACTCGGGACAGCACTCTCATAGAAGCGAAAGCTAGGCTGTGCGCCCAGCCTGAGGAGCAGTACGTGCGTCTGCCACACTTCTTTACACAGCTAGGCATGAGCCAGAGAGCCTTGGTCACTGAGGCCTACCTAAGGGACTGCCATACTTACCCAGTAGCTCCCACGCAGAGGTCCCTGTGCCCAAACGGGCCTCCACGGAAGGGCTCTGTTCCTCCCGTTGTGTTTCCTTGAGGTAATCAGAAACCGCTGAGGATCCCTAGGTGAGCTCCGGGTTGAAGCTGGGCGACCCTGGCTAAACCTTATTCCCCTCCGTGGTAAACGAGACAGTGGCGGGTCCTAAGCTGCCTGAAGTACACTGCTCGCGCCCACCTTCTCTTTGCTGCCGGAAGGCCTCCCATAAGAAGTCTGAGTTTACTCGTGACAGCAGAAGTCTGAGTTTACGCGTGTGAGGCCTGCTGCTCTCAGTTCCTTGCTGGGAGCTTCAGCAGGAGCGCTCGGGAGCTCGCCGGCACAAGAACTGTGAGTCCCCTCGCCCCACCCCGGCCTCAAGCAAAAGTCCAGATTTCCCCCGTCAGTAACACCTCGGAGTGCCCTAGGAGCGAAGAAGCATGCCTTAACGGAGGGCTTCAACAGTGCTAGGGCTTTATTTCACGAGACACCGTGCACTCACGTTCGTTGTAACAACTGTCAAAGGGCACTGGATGCCTTCCAACTCCTCTCTTGCGTTTGAGCCACAGGAAGTAAATGCCTTCGTTTGATTAAGCTCCGTGAACGTGCAACGACGATGGCGAAGCGCTGCCCTGTTCGCTCGAAAGCTCTCGTTTGTACGGCCTTCACACGGCCTCAAGGTACGCCGTTCTAAACAGCCTTACATTCCACGCTGGCGTGCCCCCAGTTGGGAATGTGGGCTCTTCTGTGAGACACCAATGTGCGTCCCGAAGGAAACCGGGGTGGGGGGGGGGCTCCCCCAGGACGCCTGCGTACGGCAGTCGGTTGCCAGATGTTTACTTCCAGCCGGAGAAAGAGAAAAAGGACAGCTTTCCCAGGGACAATTCTGGACCCTTGGGAACATCCAGAATCACCAAAGCCTAAACTTGGCACGGCCTGGGCAACGCTCTTCCGCACGTCCAGCAATCCCCACGTCAAAACCTTTCTCGGCAGAGGCAGGCACTCTCTCCCTTGTACTAGATAGCTCGGCAGAACCTTCCGAGAAACATGCTGCGTCATTCAGCTTGAAAGCGGGACGCGGATGGGAGAGTACGCTTTCTCCCCGTTTGGAGGCGCCGTGCGCTTGGCTTCAAAGCTGCCCGAACAGCACTAGCGGCCCGACGTCTCTGCACGGCAGGATTGTCGTTGTGGGCCGAGGCTGCGTGTTCTCTCAAAGCGGAAAACCGTGCTGGCAATACCTTGCTAGAAACTCCGCCCACGGCACTACATGCTCAGCTCCGGCCAAACGAAAGGTGACCTCAGGCCTCAAGGTAAGTTCCAGCGTTTCACGTCGGGGGAGTTGGGTGTGCAGTGGTTTCCATGAGGCCAGACTCCACCACGGGGTGCCTTAACTCTGCGACGCTCCTGGGGGCACACAGGATAGGAGCTCGTTCGCCAATTGCGCAGGATGACTTCTCTCCGTGGCCGAACGGCGGCTCCCGGCTTCTAGAGGAACCTTAGCCTAAACAGGCCCCTGGAGGAAGCTCTTCACATTCAGAGCAAGGGCAACGTACTGCTCTCCGGCTTGCCTGGGTTGAGTGCCCCAGTCGTCAAAGAGCCTCGCGAAAGCAGTGCTGCGCAGACTCCCTTTGCCAGTCGAGCGGCCTCCTTGACTGAAAGAGAACTGTAGTGCCAAAAGGCACCGTGCTGACGACTGGCTCCAGGAAGAGACTCGGGACAGCACTCTCGTAGAAGCGAAAGCTAGGCTGTGCGCCCAGCCTGAGGAGCAGTACGTGCGTCTGCCACACTTCTTTACACAGCTAGGCATGAGCCAGAGAGCCTTGGTCACTGAGGCCTACCTAAGGGACTGCCATACTTACCCAGTAGCTCCCACGCAGAGGTCCCTGTGCCCAAACGGGCCTCCACGGAAGGGCTCTGTTCCTCCCGTTGTGTTTCCTTGAGGTAAGCAGAAACCGCTGAGCATCCCTAGAGGAGCTCCGGTTTGAAGCTGGGCGACCCTGGCTAAACCTTATTCCCCTCCGTGGTAAACGAGACAGTGGCGGGTCCTAAGCTGCCTGAAGTACACTGCTCGCGCCCACCTTCTCTTTGCTGCCCGAAGGCCTCCCATAAGAAGTCTGAGTTTACTCGTGACAGCAGAAGTCTGAGTTTACGCGTGTGAGGCCTGCTGCTCTCAGTTCCTTGCTGGGAGCTTCAGCAGGAGCGCTCGGGAGCTCGCCGGCACAAGAACTGTGAGTCCCCTCGCCCCACCCCGGCCTCAAGCAAAAGTCCAGATTTCCCCCGTCAGTAACACCTCGGAGTGCCCTAGGAGCGAAGAAGCATGCCTTAACGGAGGGCTTCAACAGTGCTAGGGCTTTATTTCACGAGACACCGTGCACTCACGTTCGTTGTAACAACTGTCAAAGGGCACTGGATGCCTTCCAACTCCTCTCTTGCGTTTGAGCCACAGGAAGTAAATGCCTTCGTTTGATTAAGCTCCGTGAACGTGCAACGACGATGGCGAAGCGCTGCCCTGTTCGCTCGAAAGCTCTCGTTTGTACGGCCTTCACACGGCCTCAAGGTACGCCGTTCTAAACAGCCTTACATTCCACGCTGGCGTGCCCCCAGTTGGGAATGTGGGCTCTTCTGTGAGACACCAATGTGCGTCCCGAAGGAAACCGGGGTGGGGGGGGGGCTCCCCCAGGACGCCTGCGTACGGCAGTCGGTTGCCAGATGTTTACTTCCAGCCGGAGAAAGAGAAAAAGGACAGCTTTCCCAGGGACAATTCTGGACCCTTGGGAACATCCAGAATCACCAAAGCCTAAACTTGGCACGGCCTGGGCAACGCTCTTCCGCACGTCCAGCAATCCCCACGTCAAAACCTTTCTCGGCAGAGGCAGGCACTCTCTCCCTTGTACTAGATAGCTCGGCAGAACCTTCCGAGAAACATGCTGCGTCATTCAGCTTGAAAGCGGGACGCGGATGGGAGAGTACGCTTTCTCCCCGTTTGGAGGCGCCGTGCGCTTGGCTTCAAAGCTGCCCGAACAGCACTAGCGGCCCGACGTCTCTGCACGGCAGGATTGTCGTTGTGGGCCGAGGCTGCGTGTTCTCTCAAAGCGGAAAACCGTGCTGGCAATACCTTGCTAGAAACTCCGCCCACGGCACTACATGCTCAGCTCCGGCCAAACGAAAGGTGACCTCAGGCCTCAAGGTAAGTTCCAGCGTTTCACGTCGGGGGAGTTGGGTGTGCAGTGGTTTCCATGAGGCCAGACTCCACCACGGGGTGCCTTAACTCTGCGACGCTCCTGGGGGCACACAGGATAGGAGCTCGTTCGCCAATTGCGCAGGATGACTTCTCTCCGTGGCCGAACGGCGGCTCCCGGCTTCTAGAGGAACCTTAGCCTAAACAGGCCCCTGGAGGAAGCTCTTCACATTCAGAGCAAGGGCAACGTACTGCTCTCCGGCTTGCCTGGGTTGAGTGCCCCAGTCGTCAAAGAGCCTCGCGAAAGCAGTGCTGCGCAGACTCCCTTTGCCAGTCGAGCGGCCTCCTTGACTGAAAGAGAACTGTAGTGCCAAAAGGCACCGTGCTGACGACTGGCTCCAGGAAGAGACTCGGGACAGCACTCTCGTAGAAGCGAAAGCTAGGCTGTGCGCCCAGCCTGAGGAGCAGTACGTGCGTCTGCCACACTTCTTTACACAGCTAGGCATGAGCCAGAGAGCCTTGGTCACTGAGGCCTACCTAAGGGACTGCCATACTTACCCAGTAGCTCCCACGCAGAGGTCCCTGTGCCCAAACGGGCCTCCACGGAAGGGCTCTGTTCCTCCCGTTGTGTTTCCTTGAGGTAAGCAGAAACCGCTGAGCATCCCTAGAGGAGCTCCGGGTTGAAGCTGGGCGACCCTGGCTAAACCTTATTCCCCTCCGTGGTAAACGAGACAGTGGCGGGTCCTAAGCTGCCTGAAGTACACTGCTCGCGCCCACCTTCTCTTTGCTGCCCGAAGGCCTCCCATAAGAAGTCTGAGTTTACTCGTGACAGCAGAAGTCTGAGTTTACGCGTGTGAGGCCTGCTGCTCTCAGTTCCTTGCTGGGAGCTTCAGCAGGAGCGCTCGGGAGCTCGCCGGCACAAGAACTGTGAGTCCCCTCGCCCCACCCCGGCCTCAAGCAAAAGTCCAGATTTCCCCCGTCAGTAACACCTCGGAGTGCCCTAGGAGCGAAGAAGCATGCCTTAACGGAGGGCTTCAACAGTGCTAGGGCTTTATTTCACGAGACACCGTGCACTCATGTTCGTTGTAACAACTGTCAAAGGGCACTGGATGCCTTCCAACTCCTCTCTTGCGTTTGAGCCACAGGAAGTAAATGCCTTCGTCTGATTAAGCTCCGTGAACGTGCGACGACGATGGCGAAGCGCTGCCCTGTTCGCTCGAAAGCTCTCGTTTGTACGGCCTTCACACGGCCTCAAGGTACGCCGTTCTAAACAGCCTTACATTCCACGCTGGCGTGCCCCCAGTTGGGAATGTGGGCTCTTCTGTGAGACACCAATGTGCGTCCCGAAGGAAACCGGGGTGGGGGGGGGCTCCCCCAGGACGCCTGCGTACGGCAGTCGGTTGCCAGATGTTTACTTCCAGCCGGAGAAAGAGAAAAAGGACAGCTTTCCCAGGGACAATTCTGGACCCTTGGGAACATCCAGAATCACCAAAGCCTAAACTTGGCACGGCCTGGGCAACGCTCTTCCGCACGTCCAGCAATCCCCACGTCAAAACCTTTCTCGGCAGAGGCAGGCACTCTCTCCCTTGTACTAGATAGCTCGGCAGAACCTTCCGAGAAACACGCTGCGTCATTCAGCTTGAAAGTGGGACGCGGATGGGAGAGTACGCTTTCTCCCCGTTTGGAGGCGCCGTGCGCTTGGCTTCAAAGCTGCCCGAACAGCACTAGCGGCCCGACGTCTCTGCACGGCAGGATTGTCGTTGTGGGCCGAGGCTGCGTGTTCTCTCAAAGCGGAAAACCGTGCTGGCAATACCTTGCTAGAAACTCCTCCCACGGCACTACATGTTCCGCTCCGGCCAAACGAAAGGTGACCTCAGGCCTCAAGGTAAGTTCCAGCGTTTCACGTCGGGGGAGTTGGGTGTGCAGTGGTTTCCATGAGGCCAGCCTCCACCACGGAGTGCCTTAACTCTGCGACGCTCCTGGGGGCACACAGGATAGGAGCTCGTTCGCCAGTTGCGCAGGATGACTCCTCTCCGTGGCCGAACGGCGGCTCCCGGCTTCTAGAGGAACCTTAGCCTAAACAGGCCCCTGGAGGAAGCTCTTCACATTCAGAGCAAGGGCAACGTACTGCTCTCTGGCTTGCCTGGGTTGAGTGCCCCAGTCGTCAAAGAGCCTCGCGAAAGCAGTGCTGCGCAGACTCCCTTTGCCAGTCGAACGGCCTCCTTGACTGAAAGAGAACTGCAGTGCCAAAAGGCACCGTGCTGACGACTGGCTCCAGGAAGAGACTCGGGACAGCACTCTCGTAGAAGCGAAAGCTAGGCTGTGCGCCCAGCCTGAGGAGCAGTACGTGCGTCTGCCACACTTCTTTACACAGCTAGGCATGAGCCAGAGAGCCTTGGTCACTGAGGCCTACCTAAGGGACTGCCATACTTACCCAGTAGCTCCCACGCAGAGGTCCCTGTGCCCAAACGGGCCTCCACGGAAGGGCCCTGTTCCTCCCGTTGTGTTTCCTTGAGGTAAGCAGAAACCGCTGAGGATCCCTAGGTGAGCTCCGGGTTGAAGCTGGGCGACCCTGGCTAAACCTTATTCCCCTCCGTGGTAAACGAGACAGTGGCGGGTCCTAAGCTGCCTGAAGTACACTGCTCGCGCCCACCTTCTCTTTGCTGCCCGAAGGCCTCCCATAAGAAGTCTGAGTTTACTCGTGACAGCAGAAGTCTGAGTTTACGCGTGTGAGGCCTGCTGCTCTCAGTTCCTTGCTGGGAGCTTCAGCAGGAGCGCTCGGGAGCTCGCCGGCACAAGAACTGTGAGTCCCCTCGCCCCACCCCGGCCTCAAGCAAAAGTCCAGATTTCCCCCGTCAGTAACACCTCGGAGTGCCCTAGGAGCGAAGAAGCATGCCTTAACGGAGGGCTTCAACAGTGCTAGGGCTTTATTTCACGAGACACCGTGCACTCACGTTCGTTGTAACAACTGTCAAAGGGCACTGGATGCCTTCCAACTCCTCTCTTGCGTTTGAGCCACAGGAAGTAAATGCCTTCGTCTGATTAAGCTCCGTGAACGTGCGACGACGATGGCGAAGCGCTGCCCTGTTCGCTCGAAAGCTCTCGTTTGTACGGCCTTCACACGGCCTCAAGGTACGCCGTTCTAAACAGCCTTACATTCCACGCTGGCGTGCCCCCAGTTGGGAATGTGGGCTCTTCTGTGAGACACCAATGTGCGTCCCGAAGGAAACCGGGGTGGGGGGGGGCTCCCCCAGGACGCCTGCGTACGGCAGTCGGTTGCCAGATGTTTACTTCCAGCCGGAGAAAGAGAAAAAGGACAGCTTTCCCAGGGACAATTCTGGACCCTTGGGAACATCCAGAATCACCAAAGCCTAAACTTGGCACGGCCTGGGCAACGCTCTTCCGCACGTCCAGCAATCCCCACGTCAAAACCTTTCTCGGCAGAGGCAGGCACTCTCTCCCTTGTACTAGATAGCTCGGCAGAACCTTCCGAGAAACATGCTGCGTCATTCAGCTTGAAAGCGGGACGCGGATGGGAGAGTACGCTTTCTCCCCGTTTGGAGGCGCCGTGCGCTTGGCTTCAAAGCTGCCCGAACAGCACTAGCGGCCCGACGTCTCTGCACGGCAGGATTGTCGTTGTGGGCCGAGGCTGCGTGTTCTCTCAAAGCGGAAAACCGTGCTGGCAATACCTTGCTAGAAACTCCGCCCACGGCACTACATGCTCCGCTCCGGCCAAACGAAAGGTGACCTCAGGCCTCAAGGTAAGTTCCAGCGTTTCACGTCGGGGGAGTTGGGTGTGCAGTGGTTTCCATGAGGCCAGACTCCACCACGGGGTGCCTTAACTCTGCGACGCTCCTGGGGGCACACAGGATAGGAGCTCGTTCGCCAGTTGCGCAGGATGACTCCTCTCCGTGGCCGAACGGCGGCTCCCGGCTTCTAGAGGAACCTTAGCCTAAACAGGCCCCTGGAGGAAGCTCTTCACATTCAGAGCAAGGGCAACGTACTGCTCTCTGGCTTGCCTGGGTTGAGTGCCCCAGTCGTCAAAGAGCCTCGCGAAAGCAGTGCTGCGCAGACTCCCTTTGCCAGTCGAACGGCCTCCTTGACTGAAAGAGAACTGCAGTGCCAAAAGGCACCGTGCTGACGACTGGCTCCAGGAAGAGACTCGGGACAGCACTCTCGTAGAAGCGAAAGCTAGGCTGTGCGCCCAGCCTGAGGAGCAGTACGTGCGTCTGCCACACTTCTTTACACAGCTAGGCATGAGCCAGAGAGCCTTGGTCACTGAGGCCTACCTAAGGGACTGCCATACTTACCCAGTAGCTCCCACGCAGAGGTCCCTGTGCCCAAACGGGCCTCCACGGAAGGGCCCTGTTCCTCCCGTTGTGTTTCCTTGAGGTAATCAGAAACCGCTGAGGATCCCTAGGTGAGCTCCGGGTTGAAGCTGGGCGACCCTGGCTAAACCTTATTCCCCTCCGTGGTAAACGAGACAGTGGCGGGTCCTAAGCTGCCTGAAGTACACTGTTCGCGCCCACCTTCTCTTTGCTGCCCGAAGGCCTCCCATAAGAAGTCTGAGTTTACTCGTGACAGCAGAAGTCTGAGTTTACGCGTGTGAGGCCTGCTGCTCTCAGTTCCTTGCTGGGAGCTTCAGCAGGAGCGCTCGGGAGCTCGCCGGCACAAGAACTGTGAGTCCCCTCGCCCCACCCCGGCCTCAAGCAAAAGTCCAGATTTCCCCCGTCAGTAACACCTCGGAGTGCCCTAGGAGCGAAGAAGCATGCCTTAACGGAGGGCTTCAACAGTGCTAGGGCTTTATTTCACGAGACACCGTGCACTCACGTTCGTTGTAACAACTGTCAAAGGGCACTGGATGCCTTCCAACTCCTCTCTTGCGTTTGAGCCACAGGAAGTAAATGCCTTCGTCTGATTAAGCTCCGTGAACGTGCGACGACGATGGCGAAGCGCTGCCCTGTTCGCTCGAAAGCTCTCGTTTGTACGGCCTTCACACGGCCTCAAGGTACGCCGTTCTAAACAGCCTTACATTCCACGCTGGCGTGCCCCCAGTTGGGAATGTGGGCTCTTCTGTGAGACACCAATGTGCGTCCCGAAGGAAACCGGGGTGGGGGGGGGCTCCCCCAGGACGCCTGCGTACGGCAGTCGGTTGCCAGATGTTTACTTCCAGCCGGAGAAAGAGAAAAAGGACAGCTTTCCCAGGGACAATTCTGGACCCTTGGGAACATCCAGAATCACCAAAGCCTAAACTTGGCACGGCCTGGGCAACGCTCTTCCGCACGTCCAGCAATCCCCACGTCAAAACCTTTCTCGGCAGAGGCAGGCACTCTCTCCCTTGTACTAGATAGCTCGGCAGAACCTTCCGAGAAACACGCTGCGTCATTCAGCTTGAAAGCGGGACGCGGATGGGAGAGTACGCTTTCTCCCCGTTTGGAGGCGCCGTGCGCTTGGCTTCAAAGCTGCCCGAAGAGCACTAGCGGCCCGACGTCTCTGCACGGCAGGATTGTCGTTGTGGGCCGAGGCTGCGAGTTCTCTCAAAGCGGAAAACCGTGCTGGCAATACCTTGCTAGAAACTCCTCCCACGGCACTACATGTTCCGCTCCGGCCAAACGAAAGGTGACCTCAGGCCTCAAGGTAAGTTCCAGCGTTTCACGTCGGGGGAGTTGGGTGTGCAGTGGTTTCCATGAGGCCAGCCTCCACCACGGAGTGCCTTAACTCTGCGACGCTCCTGGGGGCACACAGGATAGGAGCTCGTTCGCCAGTTGCGCAGGATGACTCCTCTCCGTGGCCGAACGGCGGCTCCCGGCTTCTAGAGGAACCTTAGCCTAAACAGGCCCCTGGAGGAAGCTCTTCACATTCAGAGCAAGGGCAACGTACTGCTCTCCGGCTTGCCTGGGTTGAGTGCCCCAGTCGTCAAAGAGCCTCGCGAAAGCAGTGCTGCGCAGACTCCCTTTGCCAGTCGAACGGCCTCCTTGACTGAAAGAGAACTGCAGTGCCAAAAGGCACCGTGCTGACGACTGGCTCCAGGAAGAGACTCGGGACAGCACTCTCGTAGAAGCGAAAGCTAGGCTGTGCGCCCAGCCTGAGGAGCAGTACGTGCGTCTGCCACACTTCTTTACACAGCTAGGCATGAGCCAGAGAGCCTTGGTCACTGAGGCCTACCTAAGGGACTGCCATACTTACCCAGTAGCTCCCACGCAGAGGTCCCTGTGCCCAAACGGGCCTCCACGGAAGGGCCCTGTTCCTCCCGTTGTGTTTCCTTGAGGTAAGCAGAAACCGCTGAGCATCCCTAGAGGAGCTCCGGTTTGAAGCTGGGCGACCCTGGCTAAACCTTATTCCCCTCCGTGGTAAACGAGACAGTGGCGGGTCCTAAGCTGCCTGAAGTACACTGCTCGCGCCCACCTTCTCTTTGCTGCCCGAAGGCCTCCCATAAGAAGTCTGAGTTTACTCGTGACAGCAGAAGTCTGAGTTTACGCGTGTGAGGCCTGCTGCTCTCAGTTCCTTGCTGGGAGCTTCAGCAGGAGCGCTCGGGAGCTCGCCGGCACAAGAACTGTGAGTCCCCTCGCCCCACCCCGGCCTCAAGCAAAAGTCCAGATTTCCCCCGTCAGTAACACCTCGGAGTGCCCTAGGAGCGAAGAAGCATGCCTTAACGGAGGGCTTCAACAGTGCTAGGGCTTTATTTCACGAGACACCGTGCACTCACGTTCGTTGTAACAACTGTCAAAGGGCACTGGATGCCTTCCAACTCCTCTCTTGCGTTTGAGCCACAGGAAGTAAATGCCTTCGTCTGATTAAGCTCCGTGAACGTGCGACGACGATGGCGAAGCGCTGCCCTGTTCGCTCGAAAGCTCTCGTTTGTACGGCCTTCACACGGCCTCAAGGTACGCCGTTCTAAACAGCCTTACATTCCACGCTGGCGTGCCCCCAGTTGGGAATGTGGGCTCTTCTGTGAGACACCAATGTGCGTCCCGAAGGAAACCGGGGTGGGGGGGGGCTCCCCCTGGACGCCTGCGTACGGCAGTCGGTTGCCAGATGTTTACTTCCAGCCGGAGAAAGAGAAAAAGGACAGCTTTCCCAGGGACAATTCTGGACCCTTGGGAACATCCAGAATCACCAAAGCCTAAACTTGGCACGGCCTGGGCAACGCTCTTCCGCACGTCCAGCAATCCCCACGTCAAAACCTTTCTCGGCAGAGGCAGGCACTCTCTCCCTTGTACTAGATAGCTCGGCAGAACCTTCCGAGAAACACGCTGCGTCATTCAGCTTGAAAGCGGGACGCGGATGGGAGAGTACGCTTTCTCCCCGTTTGGAGGCGCCGTGCGCTTGGCTTCAAAGCTGCCCGAACAGCACTAGCGGCCCGACGTCTCTGCACGGCAGGATTGTCGTTGTGGGCCGAGGCTGCGAGTTCTCTCAAAGCGGAAAACCGTGCTGGCAATACCTTGCTAGAAACTCCTCCCACGGCACTACATGTTCCGCTCCGGCCAAACGAAAGGTGACCTCAGGCCTCAAGGTAAGTTCCAGCGTTTCACGTCGGGGGAGTTGGGTGTGCAGTGGTTTCCATGAGGCCAGCCTCCACCACGGAGTGCCTTAACTCTGCGACGCTCCTGGGGGCACACAGGATAGGAGCTCGTTCGCCAGTTGCGCAGGATGACTCCTCTCCGTGGCCGAACGGCGGCTCCCGGCTTCTAGAGGAACCTTAGCCTAAACAGGCCCCTGGAGGAAGCTCTTCACATTCAGAGCAAGGGCAACGTACTGCTCTCCGGCTTGCCTGGGTTGAGTGCCCCAGTCGTCAAAGAGCCTCGCGAAAGCAGTGCTGCGCAGACTCCCTTTGCCAGTCGAACGGCCTCCTTGACTGAAAGAGAACTGCAGTGCCAAAAGGCACCGTGCTGACGACTGGCTCCAGGAAGAGACTCGGGACAGCACTCTCGTAGAAGCGAAAGCTAGGCTGTGCGCCCAGCCTGAGGAGCAGTACGTGCGTCTGCCACACTTCTTTACACAGCTAGGCATGAGCCAGAGAGCCTTGGTCACTGAGGCCTACCTAAGGGACTGCCATACTTACCCAGTAGCTCCCACGCAGAGGTCCCTGTGCCCAAACGGGCCTCCACGGAAGGGCCCTGTTCCTCCCGTTGTGTTTCCTTGAGGTAAGCAGAAACCGCTGAGCATCCCTAGAGGAGCTCCGGTTTGAAGCTGGGCGACCCTGGCTAAACCTTATTCCCCTCCGTGGTAAACGAGACAGTGGCGGGTCCTAAGCTGCCTGAAGTACACTGCTCGCGCCCACCTTCTCTTTGCTGCCCGAAGGCCTCCCATAAGAAGTCTGAGTTTACTCGTGACAGCAGAAGTCTGAGTTTACGCGTGTGAGGCCTGCTGCTCTCAGTTCCTTGCTGGGAGCTTCAGCAGGAGCGCTCGGGAGCTCGCCGGCACAAGAACTGTGAGTCCCCTCGCCCCACCCCGGCCTCAAGCAAAAGTCCAGATTTCCCCCGTCAGTAACACCTCGGAGTGCCCTAGGAGCGAAGAAGCATGCCTTAACGGAGGGCTTCAACAGTGCTAGGGCTTTATTTCACGAGACACCGTGCACTCACGTTCGTTGTAACAACTGTCAAAGGGCACTGGATGCCTTCCAACTCCTCTCTTGCGTTTGAGCCACAGGAAGTAAATGCCTTCGTCTGATTAAGCTCCGTGAACGTGCGACGACGATGGCGAAGCGCTGCCCTGTTCGCTCGAAAGCTCTCGTTTGTACGGCCTTCACACGGCCTCAAGGTACGCCGTTCTAAACAGCCTTACATTCCACGCTGGCGTGCCCCCAGTTGGGAATGTGGGCTCTTCTGTGAGACACCAATGTGCGTCCCGAAGGAAACCGGGGTGGGGGGGGGCTCCCCCAGGACGCCTGCGTACGGCAGTCGGTTGCCAGATGTTTACTTCCAGCCGGAGAAAGAGAAAAAGGACAGCTTTCCCAGGGACAATTCTGGACCCTTGGGAACATCCAGAATCACCAAAGCCTAAACTTGGCACGGCCTGGGCAACGCTCTTCCGCACGTCCAGCAATCCCCACGTCAAAACCTTTCTCGGCAGAGGCAGGCACTCTCTCCCTTGTACTAGATAGCTCGGCAGAACCTTCCGAGAAACACGCTGCGTCATTCAGCTTGAAAGCGGGACGCGGATGGGAGAGTACGCTTTCTCCCCGTTTGGAGGCGCCGTGCGCTTGGCTTCAAAGCTGCCCGAACAGCACTAGCGGCCCGACGTCTCTGCACGGCAGGATTGTCGTTGTGGGCCGAGGCTGCGAGTTCTCTCAGAGCGGAAAACCGTGCTGGCAATACCTTGCTAGAAACTCCTCCCACGGCACTACATGTTCCGCTCCGGCCAAACGAAAGGTGACCTCAGGCCTCAAGGTAAGTTCCAGCGTTTCACGTCGGGGGAGTTGGGTGTGCAGTGGTTTCCATGAGGCCAGCCTCCACCACGGAGTGCCTTAACTCTGCGACGCTCCTGGGGGCACACAGGATAGGAGCTCGTTCGCCAATTGCGCAGGATGACTCCTCTCCGTGGCCGAACGGCGGCTCCCGGCTTCTAGAGGAACCTTAGCCTAAACAGGCCCCTGGAGGAAGCTCTTCACATTCAGAGCAAGGGCAACGTACTGCTCTCCGGCTTGCCTGGGTTGAGTGCCCCAGTCGTCAAAGAGCCTCGCGAAAGCAGTGCTGCGCAGACTCCCTTTGCCAGTCGAACGGCCTCCTTGACTGAAAGAGAACTGCAGTGCCAAAAGGCACCGTGCTGACGACTGGCTCCAGGAAGAGACTCGGGACAGCACTCTCGTAGAAGCGAAAGCTAGGCTGTGCGCCCAGCCTGAGGAGCAGTACGTGCGTCTGCCACACTTCTTTACACAGCTAGGCATGAGCCAGAGAGCCTTGGTCACTGAGGCCTACCTAAGGGACTGCCATACTTACCCAGTAGCTCCCACGCAGAGGTCCCTGTGCCCAAACGGGCCTCCACGGAAGGGCCCTGTTCCTCCCGTTGTGTTTCCTTGAGGTAAGCAGAAACCGCTGAGCATCCCTAGAGGAGCTCCGGTTTGAAGCTGGGCGACCCTGGCTAAACCTTATTCCCCTCCGTGGTAAACGAGACAGTGGCGGGTCCTAAGCTGCCTGAAGTACACTGCTCGCGCCCACCTTCTCTTTGCTGCCCGAAGGCCTCCCATAAGAAGTCTGAGTTTACTCGTGACAGCAGAAGTCTGAGTTTACGCGTGTGAGGCCTGCTGCTCTCAGTTCCTTGCTGGGAGCTTCAGCAGGAGCGCTCGGGAGCTCGCCGGCACAAGAACTGTGAGTCCCCTCGCCCCACCCCGGCCTCAAGCAAAAGTCCAGATTTCCCCCGTCAGTAACACCTCGGAGTGCCCTAGGAGCGAAGAAGCATGCCTTAACGGAGGGCTTCAACAGTGCTAGGGCTTTATTTCACGAGACACCGTGCACTCACGTTCGTTGTAACAACTGTCAAAGGGCACTGCATGCCTTCCAACTCCTCTCTTGCGTTTGAGCCACAGGAAGTAAATGCCTTCGTCTGATTAAGCTCCGTGAACGTGCGACGACGATGGCGAAGCGCTGCCCTGTTCGCTCGAAAGCTCTCGTTTGTACGGCCTTCACACGGCCTCAAGGTACGCCGTTCTAAACAGCCTTACATTCCACGCTGGCGTGCCCCCAGTTGGGAATGTGGGCTCTTCTGTGAGACACCAATGTGCGTCCCGAAGGAAACCGGGGTGGGGGGGGGCTCCCCCAGGACGCCTGCGTACGGCAGTCGGTTGCCAGATGTTTACTTCCAGCCGGAGAAAGAGAAAAAGGACAGCTTTCCCAGGGACAATTCTGGACCCTTGGGAACATCCAGAATCACCAAAGCCTAAACTTGGCACGGCCTGGGCAACGCTCTTCCGCACGTCCAGCAATCCCCACGTCAAAACCTTTCTCGGCAGAGGCAGGCACTCTCTCCCTTGTACTAGATAGCTCGGCAGAACCTTCCGAGAAACACGCTGCGTCATTCAGCTTGAAAGCGGGACGCGGATGGGAGAGTACGCTTTCTCCCCGTTTGGAGGCGCCGTGCGCTTGGCTTCAAAGCTGCCCGAACAGCACTAGCGGCCCGACGTCTCTGCACGGCAGGATTGTCGTTGTGGGCCGAGGCTGCGAGTTCTCTCAGAGCGGAAAACCGTGCTGGCAATACCTTGCTAGAAACTCCTCCCACGGCACTACATGTTCCGCTCCGGCCAAACGAAAGGTGACCTCAGGCCTCAAGGTAAGTTCCAGCGTTTCACGTCGGGGGAGTTGGGTGTGCAGTGGTTTCCATGAGGCCAGCCTCCACCACGGAGTGCCTTAACTCTGCGACGCTCCTGGGGGCACACAGGATAGGAGCTCGTTCGCCAGTTGCGCAGGATGACTCCTCTCCGTGGCCGAACGGCGGCTCCCGGCTTCTAGAGGAACCTTAGCCTAAACAGGCCCCTGGAGGAAGCTCTTCACATTCAGAGCAAGGGCAACGTACTGCTCTCCGGCTTGCCTGGGTTGAGTGCCCCAGTCGTCAAAGAGCCTCGCGAAAGCAGTGCTGCGCAGACTCCCTTTGCCAGTCGAACGGCCTCCTTGACTGAAAGAGAACTGCAGTGCCAAAAGGCACCGTGCTGACGACTGGCTCCAGGAAGAGACTCGGGACAGCACTCTCGTAGAAGCGAAAGCTAGGCTGTGCGCCCAGCCTGAGGAGCAGTACGTGCGTCTGCCACACTTCTTTACACAGCTAGGCATGAGCCAGAGAGCCTTGGTCACTGAGGCCTACCTAAGGGACTGCCATACTTACCCAGTAGCTCCCACGCAGAGGTCCCTGTGCCCAAACGGGCCTCCACGGAAGGGCCCTGTTCCTCCCGTTGTGTTTCCTTGAGGTAAGCAGAAACCGCTGAGCATCCCTAGAGGAGCTCCGGTTTGAAGCTGGGCGACCCTGGCTAAACCTTATTCCCCTCCGTGGTAAACGAGACAGTGGCGGGTCCTAAGCTGCCTGAAGTACACTGCTCGCGCCCACCTTCTCTTTGCTGCCCGAAGGCCTCCCATAAGAAGTCTGAGTTTACTCGTGACAGCAGAAGTCTGAGTTTACGCGTGTGAGGCCTGCTGCTCTCAGTTCCTTGCTGGGAGCTTCAGCAGGAGCGCTCGGGAGCTCGCCGGCACAAGAACTGTGAGTCCCCTCGCCCCACCCCGGCCTCAAGCAAAAGTCCAGATTTCCCCCGTCAGTAACACCTCGGAGTGCCCTAGGAGCGAAGAAGCATGCCTTAACGGAGGGCTTCAACAGTGCTAGGGCTTTATTTCACGAGACACCGTGCACTCACGTTCGTTGTAACAACTGTCAAAGGGCACTGGATGCCTTCCAACTCCTCTCTTGCGTTTGAGCCACAGGAAGTAAATGCCTTCGTCTGATTAAGCTCCGTGAACGTGCGACGACGATGGCGAAGCGCTGCCCTGTTCGCTCGAAAGCTCTCGTTTGTACGGCCTTCACACGGCCTCAAGGTACGCCGTTCTAAACAGCCTTACATTCCACGCTGGCGTGCCCCCAGTTGGGAATGTGGGCTCTTCTGTGAGACACCAATGTGCGTCCCGAAGGAAACCGGGGTGGGGGGGGGCTCCCCCAGGACGCCTGCGTACGGCAGTCGGTTGCCAGATGTTTACTTCCAGCCGGAGAAAGAGAAAAAGGACAGCTTTCCCAGGGACAATTCTGGACCCTTGGGAACATCCAGAATCACCAAAGCCTAAACTTGGCACGGCCTGGGCAACGCTCTTCCGCACGTCCAGCAATCCCCACGTCAAAACCTTTCTCGGCAGAGGCAGGCACTCTCTCCCTTGTACTAGATAGCTCGGCAGAACCTTCCGAGAAACACGCTGCGTCATTCAGCTTGAAAGCGGGACGCGGATGGGAGAGTACGCTTTCTCCCCGTTTGGAGGCGCCGTGCGCTTGGCTTCAAAGCTGCCCGAACAGCACTAGCGGCCCGACGTCTCTGCACGGCAGGATTGTCGTTGTGGGCCGAGGCTGCGAGTTCTCTCAGAGCGGAAAACCGTGCTGGCAATACCTTGCTAGAAACTCCTCCCACGGCACTACATGTTCCGCTCCGGCCAAACGAAAGGTGACCTCAGGCCTCAAGGTAAGTTCCAGCGTTTCACGTCGGGGCAGTTGGGTGTGCAGTGGTTTCCATGAGGCCAGCCTCCACCACGGAGTGCCTTAACTCTGCGACGCTCCTGGGGGCACACAGGATAGGAGCTCGTTCGCCAATTGCGCAGGATGACTCCTCTCCGTGGCCGAACGGCGGCTCCCGGCTTCTAGAGGAACCTTAGCCTAAACAGGCCCCTGGAGGAAGCTCTTCACATTCAGAGCAAGGGCAACGTACTGCTCTCCGGCTTGCCTGGGTTGAGTGCCCCAGTCGTCAAAGAGCCTCGCGAAAGCAGTGCTGCGCAGACTCCCTTTGCCAGTCGAACGGCCTCCTTGACTGAAAGAGAACTGCAGTGCCAAAAGGCACCGTGCTGACGACTGGCTCCAGGAAGAGACTCGGGACAGCACTCTCGTAGAAGCGAAAGCTAGGCTGTGCGCCCAGCCTGAGGAGCAGTACGTGCGTCTGCCACACTTCTTTACACAGCTAGGCATGAGCCAGAGAGCCTTGGTCACTGAGGCCTACCTAAGGGACTGCCATACTTACCCAGTAGCTCCCACGCAGAGGTCCCTGTGCCCAAACGGGCCTCCACGGAAGGGCCCTGTTCCTCCCGTTGTGTTTCCTTGAGGTAAGCAGAAACCGCTGAGCATCCCTAGAGGAGCTCCGGTTTGAAGCTGGGCGACCCTGGCTAAACCTTATTCCCCTCCGTGGTAAACGAGACAGTGGCGGGTCCTAAGCTGCCTGAAGTACACTGCTCGCGCCCACCTTCTCTTTGCTGCCCGAAGGCCTCCCATAAGAAGTCTGAGTTTACTCGTGACAGCAGAAGTCTGAGTTTACGCGTGTGAGGCCTGCTGCTCTCAGTTCCTTGCTGGGAGCTTCAGCAGGAGCGCTCGGGAGCTCGCCGGCACAAGAACTGTGAGTCCCCTCGCCCCACCCCGGCCTCAAGCAAAAGTCCAGATTTCCCCCGTCAGTAACACCTCGGAGTGCCCTAGGAGCGAAGAAGCATGCCTTAACGGAGGGCTTCAACAGTGCTAGGGCTTTATTTCACGAGACACCGTGCACTCACGTTCGTTGTAACAACTGTCAAAGGGCACTGCATGCCTTCCAACTCCTCTCTTGCGTTTGAGCCACAGGAAGTAAATGCCTTCGTCTGATTAAGCTCCGTGAACGTGCGACGACGATGGCGAAGCGCTGCCCTGTTCGCTCGAAAGCTCTCGTTTGTACGGCCTTCACACGGCCTCAAGGTACGCCGTTCTAAACAGCCTTACATTCCACGCTGGCGTGCCCCCAGTTGGGAATGTGGGCTCTTCTGTGAGACACCAATGTGCGTCCCGAAGGAAACCGGGGTGGGGGGGGGCTCCCCCAGGACGCCTGCGTACGGCAGTCGGTTGCCAGATGTTTACTTCCAGCCGGAGAAAGAGAAAAAGGACAGCTTTCCCAGGGACAATTCTGGACCCTTGGGAACATCCAGAATCACCAAAGCCTAAACTTGGCACGGCCTGGGCAACGCTCTTCCGCACGTCCAGCAATCCCCACGTCAAAACCTTTCTCGGCAGAGGCAGGCACTCTCTCCCTTGTACTAGATAGCTCGGCAGAACCTTCCGAGAAACACGCTGCGTCATTCAGCTTGAAAGCGGGACGCGGATGGGAGAGTACGCTTTCTCCCCGTTTGGAGGCGCCGTGCGCTTGGCTTCAAAGCTGCCCGAACAGCACTAGCGGCCCGACGTCTCTGCACGGCAGGATTGTCGTTGTGGGCCGAGGCTGCGAGTTCTCTCAGAGCGGAAAACCGTGCTGGCAATACCTTGCTAGAAACTCCTCCCACGGCACTACATGTTCCGCTCCGGCCAAACGAAAGGTGACCTCAGGCCTCAAGGTAAGTTCCAGCGTTTCACGTCGGGGGAGTTGGGTGTGCAGTGGTTTCCATGAGGCCAGCCTCCACCACGGAGTGCCTTAACTCTGCGACGCTCCTGGGGGCACACAGGATAGGAGCTCGTTCGCCAGTTGCGCAGGATGACTCCTCTCCGTGGCCGAACGGCGGCTCCCGGCTTCTAGAGGAACCTTAGCCTAAACAGGCCCCTGGAGGAAGCTCTTCACATTCAGAGCAAGGGCAACGTACTGCTCTCTGGCTTGCCTGGGTTGAGTGCCCCAGTCGTCAAAGAGCCTCGCGAAAGCAGTGCTGCGCAGACTCCCTTTGCCAGTCGAACGGCCTCCTTGACTGAAAGAGAACTGCAGTGCCAAAAGGCACCGTGCTGACGACTGGCTCCAGGAAGAGACTCGGGACAGCACTCTCGTAGAAGCGAAAGCTAGGCTGTGCGCCCAGCCTGAGGAGCAGTACGTGCGTCTGCCACACTTCTTTACACAGCTAGGCATGAGCCAGAGAGCCTTGGTCACTGAGGCCTACCTAAGGGACTGCCATACTTACCCAGTAGCTCCCACGCAGAGGTCCCTGTGCCCAAACGGGCCTCCACGGAAGGGCCCTGTTCCTCCCGTTGTGTTTCCTTGAGGTAAGCAGAAACCGCTGAGCATCCCTAGAGGAGCTCCGGTTTGAAGCTGGGCGACCCTGGCTAAACCTTATTCCCCTCCGTGGTAAACGAGACAGTGGCGGGTCCTAAGCTGCCTGAAGTACACTGCTCGCGCCCACCTTCTCTTTGCTGCCCGAAGGCCTCCCATAAGAAGTCTGAGTTTACTCGTGACAGCAGAAGTCTGAGTTTACGCGTGTGAGGCCTGCTGCTCTCAGTTCCTTGCTGGGAGCTTCAGCAGGAGCGCTCGGGAGCTCGCCGGCACAAGAACTGTGAGTCCCCTCGCCCCACCCCGGCCTCAAGCAAAAGTCCAGATTTCCCCCGTCAGTAACACCTCGGAGTGCCCTAGGAGCGAAGAAGCATGCCTTAACGGAGGGCTTCAACAGTGCTAGGGCTTTATTTCACGAGACACCGTGCACTCACGTTCGTTGTAACAACTGTCAAAGGGCACTGCATGCCTTCCAACTCCTCTCTTGCGTTTGAGCCACAGGAAGTAAATGCCTTCGTCTGATTAAGCTCCGTGAACGTGCGACGACGATGGCGAAGCGCTGCCCTGTTCGCTCGAAAGCTCTCGTTTGTACGGCCTTCACACGGCCTCAAGGTACGCCGTTCTAAACAGCCTTACATTCCACGCTGGCGTGCCCCCAGTTGGGAATGTGGGCTCTTCTGTGAGACACCAATGTGCGTCCCGAAGGAAACCGGGGTGGGGGGGGGCTCCCCCAGGACGCCTGCGTACGGCAGTCGGTTGCCAGATGTTTACTTCCAGCCGGAGAAAGAGAAAAAGGACAGCTTTCCCAGGGACAATTCTGGACCCTTGGGAACATCCAGAATCACCAAAGCCTAAACTTGGCACGGCCTGGGCAACGCTCTTCCGCACGTCCAGCAATCCCCACGTCAAAACCTTTCTCGGCAGAGGCAGGCACTCTCTCCCTTGTACTAGATAGCTCGGCAGAACCTTCCGAGAAACACGCTGCGTCATTCAGCTTGAAAGCGGGACGCGGATGGGAGAGTACGCTTTCTCCCCGTTTGGAGGCGCCGTGCGCTTGGCTTCAAAGCTGCCCGAACAGCACTAGCGGCCCGACGTCTCTGCACGGCAGGATTGTCGTTGTGGGCCGAGGCTGCGAGTTCTCTCAGAGCGGAAAACCGTGCTGGCAATACCTTGCTAGAAACTCCTCCCACGGCACTACATGTTCCGCTCCGGCCAAACGAAAGGTGACCTCAGGCCTCAAGGTAAGTTCCAGCGTTTCACGTCGGGGGAGTTGGGTGTGCAGTGGTTTCCATGAGGCCAGCCTCCACCACGGAGTGCCTTAACTCTGCGACGCTCCTGGGGGCACACAGGATAGGAGCTCGTTCGCCAGTTGCGCAGGATGACTCCTCTCCGTGGCCGAACGGCGGCTCCCGGCTTCTAGAGGAACCTTAGCCTAAACAGGCCCCTGGAGGAAGCTCTTCACATTCAGAGCAAGGGCAACGTACTGCTCTCTGGCTTGCCTGGGTTGAGTGCCCCAGTCGTCAAAGAGCCTCGCGAAAGCAGTGCTGCGCAGACTCCCTTTGCCAGTCGAACGGCCTCCTTGACTGAAAGAGAACTGCAGTGCCAAAAGGCACCGTGCTGACGACTGGCTCCAGGAAGAGACTCGGGACAGCACTCTCGTAGAAGCGAAAGCTAGGCTGTGCGCCCAGCCTGAGGAGCAGTACGTGCGTCTGCCACACTTCTTTACACAGCTAGGCATGAGCCAGAGAGCCTTGGTCACTGAGGCCTACCTAAGGGACTGCCATACTTACCCAGTAGCTCCCACGCAGAGGTCCCTGTGCCCAAACGGGCCTCCACGGAAGGGCCCTGTTCCTCCCGTTGTGTTTCCTTGAGGTAAGCAGAAACCGCTGAGCATCCCTAGAGGAGCTCCGGTTTGAAGCTGGGCGACCCTGGCTAAACCTTATTCCCCTCCGTGGTAAACGAGACAGTGGCGGGTCCTAAGCTGCCTGAAGTATACTGCTCGCGCCCACCTTCTCTTTGCTGCCCGAAGGCCTCCCATAAGAAGTCTGAGTTTACTCGTGACAGCAGAAGTCTGAGTTTACGCGTGTGAGGCCTGCTGCTCTCAGTTCCTTGCTGGGAGCTTCAGCAGGAGCGCTCGGGAGCTCGCCGGCACAAGAACTGTGAGTCCCCTCGCCCCACCCCGGCCTCAAGCAAAAGTCCAGATTTCCCCCGTCAGTAACACCTCGGAGTGCCCTAGGAGCGAAGAAGCATGCCTTAACGGAGGGCTTCAACAGTGCTAGGGCTTTATTTCACGAGACACCGTGCACTCACGTTCGTTGTAACAACTGTCAAAGGGCACTGCATGCCTTCCAACTCCTCTCTTGCGTTTGAGCCACAGGAAGTAAATGCCTTCGTCTGATTAAGCTCCGTGAACGTGCGACGACGATGGCGAAGCGCTGCCCTGTTCGCTCGAAAGCTCTCGTTTGTACGGCCTTCACACGGCCTCAAGGTACGCCGTTCTAAACAGCCTTACATTCCACGCTGGCGTGCCCCCAGTTGGGAATGTGGGCTCTTCTGTGAGACACCAATGTGCGTCCCGAAGGAAACCGGGGTGGGGGGGGGCTCCCCCAGGACGCCTGCGTACGGCAGTCGGTTGCCAGATGTTTACTTCCAGCCGGAGAAAGAGAAAAAGGACAGCTTTCCCAGGGACAATTCTGGACCCTTGGGAACATCCAGAATCACCAAAGCCTAAACTTGGCACGGCCTGGGCAATGCTCTTCCGCACGTCCAGCAATCCCCACGTCAAAACCTTTCTCGGCAGAGGCAGGCACTCTCTCCCTTGTACTAGATAGCTCGGCAGAACCTTCCGAGAAACACGCTGCGTCATTCAGCTTGAAAGCGGGACGCGGATGGGAGAGTACGCTTTCTCCCCGTTTGGAGGCGCCGTGCGCTTGGCTTCAAAGCTGCCCGAACAGCACTAGCGGCCCGACGTCTCTGCACGGCAGGATTGTCGTTGTGGGCCGAGGCTGCGAGTTCTCTCAGAGCGGAAAACCGTGCTGGCAATACCTTGCTAGAAAGTCCTCCCACGGCACTACATGTTCCGCTCCGGCCAAACGAAAGGTGACCTCAGGCCTCAAGGTAAGTTCCAGCGTTTCACGTCGGGGGAGTTGGGTGTGCAGTGGTTTCCATGAGGCCAGCCTCCACCACGGAGTGCCTTAACTCTGCGACGCTCCTGGGGGCACACAGGATAGGAGCTCGTTCGCCAGTTGCGCAGGATGACTCCTCTCCGTGGCCGAACGGCGGCTCCCGGCTTCTAGAGGAACCTTAGCCTAAACAGGCCCCTGGAGGAAGCTCTTCACATTCAGAGCAAGGGCAACGTACTGCTCTCTGGCTTGCCTGGGTTGAGTGCCCCAGTCGTCAAAGAGCCTCGCGAAAGCAGTGCTGCGCAGACTCCCTTTGCCAGTCGAACGGCCTCCTTGACTGAAAGAGAACTGCAGTGCCAAAAGGCACCGTGCTGACGACTGGCTCCAGGAAGAGACTCGGGACAGCACTCTCGTAGAAGCGAAAGCTAGGCTGTGCGCCCAGCCTGAGGAGCAGTACGTGCGTCTGCCACACTTCTTTACACAGCTAGGCATGAGCCAGAGAGCCTTGGTCACTGAGGCCTACCTAAGGGACTGCCATACTTACCCAGTAGCTCCCACGCAGAGGTCCCTGTGCCCAAACGGGCCTCCACGGAAGGGCCCTGTTCCTCCCGTTGTGTTTCCTTGAGGTAAGCAGAAACCGCTGAGCATCCCTAGAGGAGCTCCGGTTTGAAGCTGGGCGACCCTGGCTAAACCTTATTCCCCTCCGTGGTAAACGAGACAGTGGCGGGTCCTAAGCTGCCTGAAGTACACTGCTCGCGCCCACCTTCTCTTTGCTGCCCGAAGGCCTCCCATAAGAAGTCTGAGTTTACTCGTGACAGCAGAAGTCTGAGTTTACGCGTGTGAGGCCTGCTGCTCTCAGTTCCTTGCTGGGAGCTTCAGCAGGAGCGCTCGGGAGCTCGCCGGCACAAGAACTGTGAGTCCCCTCGCCCCACCCCGGCCTCAAGCAAAAGTCCAGATTTCCCCCGTCAGTAACACCTCGGAGTGCCCTAGGAGCGAAGAAGCATGCCTTAACGGAGGGCTTCAACAGTGCTAGGGCTTTATTTCACGAGACACCGTGCACTCACGTTCGTTGTAACAACTGTCAAAGGGCACTGGATGCCTTCCAACTCCTCTCTTGCGTTTGAGCCACAGGAAGTAAATGCCTTCGTCTGATTAAGCTCCGTGAACGTGCGACGACGATGGCGAAGCGCTGCCCTGTTCGCTCGAAAGCTCTCGTTTGTACGGCCTTCACACGGCCTCAAGGTACGCCGTTCTAAACAGCCTTACATTCCACGCTGGCGTGCCCCCAGTTGGGAATGTGGGCTCTTCTGTGAGACACCAATGTGCGTCCCGAAGGAAACCGGGGTGGGGGGGGGCTCCCCCAGGACGCCTGCGTACGGCAGTCGGTTGCCAGATGTTTACTTCCAGCCGGAGAAAGAGAAAAAGGACAGCTTTCCCAGGGACAATTCTGGACCCTTGGGAACATCCAGAATCACCAAAGCCTAAACTTGGCACGGCCTGGGCAACGCTCTTCCGCACGTCCAGCAATCCCCACGTCAAAACCTTTCTCGGCAGAGGCAGGCACTCTCTCCCTTGTACTAGATAGCTCGGCAGAACCTTCCGAGAAACACGCTGCGTCATTCAGCTTGAAAGCGGGACGCGGATGGGAGAGTACGCTTTCTCCCCGTTTGGAGGCGCCGTGCGCTTGGCTTCAAAGCTGCCCGAACAGCACTAGCGGCCCGACGTCTCTGCACGGCAGGATTGTCGTTGTGGGCCGAGGCTGCGTGTTCTCTCAAAGCGGAAAACCGTGCTGGCAATACCTTGCTAGAAAGTCCTCCCACGGCACTACATGTTCCGCTCCGGCCAAACGAAAGGTGACCTCAGGCCTCAAGGTAAGTTCCAGCGTTTCACGTCGGGGGAGTTGGGTGTGCAGTGGTTTCCATGAGGCCAGCCTCCACCACGGAGTGCCTTAACTCTGCGACGCTCCTGGGGGCACACAGGATAGGAGCTCGTTCGCCAGTTGCGCAGGATGACTCCTCTCCGTGGCCGAACGGCGGCTCCCGGCTTCTAGAGGAACCTTAGCCTAAACAGGCCCCTGGAGGAAGCTCTTCACATTCAGAGCAAGGGCAACGTACTGCTCTCCGGCTTGCCTGGGTTGAGTGCCCCAGTCGTCAAAGAGCCTCGCGAAAGCAGTGCTGCGCAGACTCCCTTTGCCAGTCGAACGGCCTCCTTGACTGAAAGAGAACTGCAGTGCCAAAAGGCACCGTGCTGACGACTGGCTCCAGGAAGAGACTCGGGACAGCACTCTCGTAGAAGCGAAAGCTAGGCTGTGCGCCCAGCCTGAGGAGCAGTACGTGCGTCTGCCACACTTCTTTACACAGCTAGGCATGAGCCAGAGAGCCTTGGTCACTGAGGCCTACCTAAGGGACTGCCATACTTACCCAGTAGCTCCCACGCAGAGGTCCCTGTGCCCAAACGGGCCTCCACGGAAGGGCCCTGTTCCTCCCGTTGTGTTTCCTTGAGGTAAGCAGAAACCGCTGAGCATCCCTAGAGGAGCTCCGGTTTGAAGCTGGGCGACCCTGGCTAAACCTTATTCCCCTCCGTGGTAAACGAGACAGTGGCGGGTCCTAAGCTGCCTGAAGTACACTGCTCGCGCCCACCTTCTCTTTGCTGCCCGAAGGCCTCCCATAAGAAGTCTGAGTTTACTCGTGACAGCAGAAGTCTGAGTTTACGCGTGTGAGGCCTGCTGCTCTCAGTTCCTTGCTGGGAGCTTCAGCAGGAGCGCTCGGGAGCTCGCCGGCACAAGAACTGTGAGTCCCCTCGCCCCACCCCGGCCTCAAGCAAAAGTCCAGATTTCCCCCGTCAGTAACACCTCGGAGTGCCCTAGGAGCGAAGAAGCATGCCTTAACGGAGGGCTTCAACAGTGCTAGGGCTTTATTTCACGAGACACCGTGCACTCACGTTCGTTGTAACAACTGTCAAAGGGCACTGGATGCCTTCCAACTCCTCTCTTGCGTTTGAGCCACAGGAAGTAAATGCCTTCGTCTGATTAAGCTCCGTGAACGTGCGACGACGATGGCGAAGCGCTGCCCTGTTCGCTCGAAAGCTCTCGTTTGTACGGCCTTCACACGGCCTCAAGGTACGCCGTTCTAAACAGCCTTACATTCCACGCTGGCGTGCCCCCAGTTGGGAATGTGGGCTCTTCTGTGAGACACCAATGTGCGTCCCGAAGGAAACCGGGGTGGGGGGGGGCTCCCCCAGGACGCCTGCGTACGGCAGTCGGTTGCCAGATGTTTACTTCCAGCCGGAGAAAGAGAAAAAGGACAGCTTTCCCAGGGACAATTCTGGACCCTTGGGAACATCCAGAATCACCAAAGCCTAAACTTGGCACGGCCTGGGCAACGCTCTTCCGCACGTCCAGCAATCCCCACGTCAAAACCTTTCTCGGCAGAGGCAGGCACTCTCTCCCTTGTACTAGATAGCTCGGCAGAACCTTCCGAGAAACACGCTGCGTCATTCAGCTTGAAAGCGGGACGCGGATGGGAGAGTACGCTTTCTCCCCGTTTGGAGGCGCCGTGCGCTTGGCTTCAAAGCTGCCCGAACAGCACTAGCGGCCCGACGTCTCTGCACGGCAGGATTGTCGTTGTGGGCCGAGGCTGCGTGTTCTCTCAAAGCGGAAAACCGTGCTGGCAATACCTTGCTAGAAACTCCTCCCACGGCACTACATGTTCCGCTCCGGCCAAACGAAAGGTGACCTCAGGCCTCAAGGTAAGTTCCAGCGTTTCACGTCGGGGGAGTTGGGTGTGCAGTGGTTTCCATGAGGCCAGCCTCCACCACGGAGTGCCTTAACTCTGCGACGCTCCTGGGGGCACACAGGATAGGAGCTCGTTCGCCAGTTGCGCAGGATGACTCCTCTCCGTGGCCGAACGGCGGCTCCCGGCTTCTAGAGGAACCTTAGCCTAAACAGGCCCCTGGAGGAAGCTCTTCACATTCAGAGCAAGGGCAACGTACTGCTCTCTGGCTTGCCTGGGTTGAGTGCCCCAGTCGTCAAAGAGCCTCGCGAAAGCAGTGCTGCGCAGACTCCCTTTGCCAGTCGAACGGCCTCCTTGACTGAAAGAGAACTGCAGTGCCAAAAGGCACCGTGCTGACGACTGGCTCCAGGAAGAGACTCGGGACAGCACTCTCGTAGAAGCGAAAGCTAGGCTGTGCGCCCAGCCTGAGGAGCAGTACGTGCGTCTGCCACACTTCTTTACACAGCTAGGCATGAGCCAGAGAGCCTTGGTCACTGAGGCCTACCTAAGGGACTGCCATACTTACCCAGTAGCTCCCACGCAGAGGTCCCTGTGCCCAAACGGGCCTCCACGGAAGGGCCCTGTTCCTCCCGTTGTGTTTCCTTGAGGTAAGCAGAAACCGCTGAGCATCCCTAGAGGAGCTCCGGTTTGAAGCTGGGCGACCCTGGCTAAACCTTATTCCCCTCCGTGGTAAACGAGACAGTGGCGGGTCCTAAGCTGCCTGAAGTACACTGCTCGCGCCCACCTTCTCTTTGCTGCCCGAAGGCCTCCCATAAGAAGTCTGAGTTTACTCGTGACAGCAGAAGTCTGAGTTTACGCGTGTGAGGCCTGCTGCTCTCAGTTCCTTGCTGGGAGCTTCAGCAGGAGCGCTCGGGAGCTCGCCGGCACAAGAACTGTGAGTCCCCTCGCCCCACCCCGGCCTCAAGCAAAAGTCCAGATTTCCCCCGTCAGTAACACCTCGGAGTGCCCTAGGAGCGAAGAAGCATGCCTTAACGGAGGGCTTCAACAGTGCTAGGGCTTTATTTCACGAGACACCGTGCACTCACGTTCGTTGTAACAACTGTCAAAGGGCACTGGATGCCTTCCAACTCCTCTCTTGCGTTTGAGCCACAGGAAGTAAATGCCTTCGTCTGATTAAGCTCCGTGAACGTGCGACGACGATGGCGAAGCGCTGCCCTGTTCGCTCGAAAGCTCTCGTTTGTACGGCCTTCACACGGCCTCAAGGTACGCCGTTCTAAACAGCCTTACATTCCACGCTGGCGTGCCCCCAGTTGGGAATGTGGGCTCTTCTGTGAGACACCAATGTGCGTCCCGAAGGAAACCGGGGTGGGGGGGGGCTCCCCCAGGACGCCTGCGTACGGCAGTCGGTTGCCAGATGTTTACTTCCAGCCGGAGAAAGAGAAAAAGGACAGCTTTCCCAGGGACAATTCTGGACCCTTGGGAACATCCAGAATCACCAAAGCCTAAACTTGGCACGGCCTGGGCAACGCTCTTCCGCACGTCCAGCAATCCCCACGTCAAAACCTTTCTCGGCAGAGGCAGGCACTCTCTCCCTTGTACTAGATAGCTCGGCAGAACCTTCCGAGAAACACGCTGCGTCATTCAGCTTGAAAGCGGGACGCGGATGGGAGAGTACGCTTTCTCCCCGTTTGGAGGCGCCGTGCGCTTGGCTTCAAAGCTGCCCGAACAGCACTAGCGGCCCGACGTCTCTGCACGGCAGGATTGTCGTTGTGGGCCGAGGCTGCGTGTTCTCTCAAAGCGGAAAACCGTGCTGGCAATACCTTGCTAGAAAGTCCTCCCACGGCACTACATGTTCCGCTCCGGCCAAACGAAAGGTGACCTCAGGCCTCAAGGTAAGTTCCAGCGTTTCACGTCGGGGGAGTTGGGTGTGCAGTGGTTTCCATGAGGCCAGCCTCCACCACGGAGTGCCTTAACTCTGCGACGCTCCTGGGGGCACACAGGATAGGAGCTCGTTCGCCAGTTGCGCAGGATGACTCCTCTCCGTGGCCGAACGGCGGCTCCCGGCTTCTAGAGGAACCTTAGCCTAAACAGGCCCCTGGAGGAAGCTCTTCACATTCAGAGCAAGGGCAACGTACTGCTCTCTGGCTTGCCTGGGTTGAGTGCCCCAGTCGTCAAAGAGCCTCGCGAAAGCAGTGCTGCGCAGACTCCCTTTGCCAGTCGAACGGCCTCCTTGACTGAAAGAGAACTGCAGTGCCAAAAGGCACCGTGCTGACGACTGGCTCCAGGAAGAGACTCGGGACAGCACTCTCGTAGAAGCGAAAGCTAGGCTGTGCGCCCAGCCTGAGGAGCAGTACGTGCGTCTGCCACACTTCTTTACACAGCTAGGCATGAGCCAGAGAGCCTTGGTCACTGAGGCCTACCTAAGGGACTGCCATACTTACCCAGTAGCTCCCACGCAGAGGTCCCTGTGCCCAAACGGGCCTCCACGGAAGGGCCCTGTTCCTCCCGTTGTGTTTCCTTGAGGTAAGCAGAAACCGCTGAGCATCCCTAGAGGAGCTCCGGTTTGAAGCTGGGCGACCCTGGCTAAACCTTATTCCCCTCCGTGGTAAACGAGACAGTGGCGGGTCCTAAGCTGCCTGAAGTACACTGCTCGCGCCCACCTTCTCTTTGCTGCCCGAAGGCCTCCCATAAGAAGTCTGAGTTTACTCGTGACAGCAGAAGTCTGAGTTTACGCGTGTGAGGCCTGCTGCTCTCAGTTCCTTGCTGGGAGCTTCAGCAGGAGCGCTCGGGAGCTCGCCGGCACAAGAACTGTGAGTCCCCTCGCCCCACCCCGGCCTCAAGCAAAAGTCCAGATTTCCCCCGTCAGTAACACCTCGGAGTGCCCTAGGAGCGAAGAAGCATGCCTTAACGGAGGGCTTCAACAGTGCTAGGGCTTTATTTCACGAGACACCGTGCACTCACGTTCGTTGTAACAACTGTCAAAGGGCACTGGATGCCTTCCAACTCCTCTCTTGCGTTTGAGCCACAGGAAGTAAATGCCTTCGTCTGATTAAGCTCCGTGAACGTGCGACGACGATGGCGAAGCGCTGCCCTGTTCGCTCGAAAGCTCTCGTTTGTACGGCCTTCACACGGCCTCAAGGTACGCCGTTCTAAACAGCCTTACATTCCACGCTGGCGTGCCCCCAGTTGGGAATGTGGGCTCTTCTGTGAGACACCAATGTGCGTCCCGAAGGAAACCGGGGTGGGGGGGGGCTCCCCCTGGACGCCTGCGTACGGCAGTCGGTTGCCAGATGTTTACTTCCAGCCGGAGAAAGAGAAAAAGGACAGCTTTCCCAGGGACAATTCTGGACCCTTGGGAACATCCAGAATCACCAAAGCCTAAACTTGGCACGGCCTGGGCAACGCTCTTCCGCACGTCCAGCAATCCCCACGTCAAAACCTTTCTCGGCAGAGGCAGGCACTCTCTCCCTTGTACTAGATAGCTCGGCAGAACCTTCCGAGAAACACGCTGCGTCATTCAGCTTGAAAGCGGGACGCGGATGGGAGAGTACGCTTTCTCCCCGTTTGGAGGCGCCGTGCGCTTGGCTTCAAAGCTGCCCGAACAGCACTAGCGGCCCGACGTCTCTGCACGGCAGGATTGTCGTTGTGGGCCGAGGCTGCGTGTTCTCTCAAAGCGGAAAACCGTGCTGGCAATACCTTGCTAGAAACTCCTCCCACGGCACTACATGTTCCGCTCCGGCCAAACGAAAGGTGACCTCAGGCCTCAAGGTAAGTTCCAGCGTTTCACGTCGGGGGAGTTGGGTGTGCAGTGGTTTCCATGAGGCCAGCCTCCACCACGGAGTGCCTTAACTCTGCGACGCTCCTGGGGGCACACAGGATAGGAGCTCGTTCGCCAGTTGCGCAGGATGACTCCTCTCCGTGGCCGAACGGCGGCTCCCGGCTTCTAGAGGAACCTTAGCCTAAACAGGCCCCTGGAGGAAGCTCTTCACATTCAGAGCAAGGGCAACGTACTGCTCTCCGGCTTGCCTGGGTTGAGTGCCCCAGTCGTCAAAGAGCCTCGCGAAAGCAGTGCTGCGCAGACTCCCTTTGCCAGTCGAACGGCCTCCTTGACTGAAAGAGAACTGCAGTGCCAAAAGGCACCGTGCTGACGACTGGCTCCAGGAAGAGACTCGGGACAGCACTCTCGTAGAAGCGAAAGCTAGGCTGTGCGCCCAGCCTGAGGAGCAGTACGTGCGTCTGCCACACTTCTTTACACAGCTAGGCATGAGCCAGAGAGCCTTGGTCACTGAGGCCTACCTAAGGGACTGCCATACTTACCCAGTAGCTCCCACGCAGAGGTCCCTGTGCCCAAACGGGCCTCCACGGAAGGGCCCTGTTCCTCCCGTTGTGTTTCCTTGAGGTAAGCAGAAACCGCTGAGCATCCCTAGAGGAGCTCCGGTTTGAAGCTGGGCGACCCTGGCTAAACCTTATTCCCCTCCGTGGTAAACGAGACAGTGGCGGGTCCTAAGCTGCCTGAAGTACACTGCTCGCGCCCACCTTCTCTTTGCTGCCCGAAGGCCTCCCATAAGAAGTCTGAGTTTACTCGTGACAGCAGAAGTCTGAGTTTACGCGTGTGAGGCCTGCTGCTCTCAGTTCCTTGCTGGGAGCTTCAGCAGGAGCGCTCGGGAGCTCGCCGGCACAAGAACTGTGAGTCCCCTCGCCCCACCCCGGCCTCAAGCAAAAGTCCAGATTTCCCCCGTCAGTAACACCTCGGAGTGCCCTAGGAGCGAAGAAGCATGCCTTAACGGAGGGCTTCAACAGTGCTAGGGCTTTATTTCACGAGACACCGTGCACTCACGTTCGTTGTAACAACTGTCAAAGGGCACTGGATGCCTTCCAACTCCTCTCTTGCGTTTGAGCCACAGGAAGTAAATGCCTTCGTCTGATTAAGCTCCGTGAACGTGCGACGACGATGGCGAAGCGCTGCCCTGTTCGCTCGAAAGCTCTCGTTTGTACGGCCTTCACACGGCCTCAAGGTACGCCGTTCTAAACAGCCTTACATTCCACGCTGGCGTGCCCCCAGTTGGGAATGTGGGCTCTTCTGTGAGACACCAATGTGCGTCCCGAAGGAAACCGGGGTGGGGGGGGGCTCCCCCAGGACGCCTGCGTACGGCAGTCGGTTGCCAGATGTTTACTTCCAGCCGGAGAAAGAGAAAAAGGACAGCTTTCCCAGGGACAATTCTGGACCCTTGGGAACATCCAGAATCACCAAAGCCTAAACTTGGCACGGCCTGGGCAACGCTCTTCCGCACGTCCAGCAATCCCCACGTCAAAACCTTTCTCGGCAGAGGCAGGCACTCTCTCCCTTGTACTAGATAGCTCGGCAGAACCTTCCGAGAAACACGCTGCGTCATTCAGCTTGAAAGCGGGACGCGGATGGGAGAGTACGCTTTCTCCCCGTTTGGAGGCGCCGTGCGCTTGGCTTCAAAGCTGCCCGAACAGCACTAGCGGCCCGACGTCTCTGCACGGCAGGATTGTCGTTGTGGGCCGAGGCTGCGTGTTCTCTCAAAGCGGAAAACCGTGCTGGCAATACCTTGCTAGAAACTCCTCCCACGGCACTACATGTTCCGCTCCGGCCAAACGAAAGGTGACCTCAGGCCTCAAGGTAAGTTCCAGCGTTTCACGTCGGGGGAGTTGGGTGTGCAGTGGTTTCCATGAGGCCAGCCTCCACCACGGAGTGCCTTAACTCTGCGACGCTCCTGGGGGCACACAGGATAGGAGCTCGTTCGCCAGTTGCGCAGGATGACTCCTCTCCGTGGCCGAACGGCGGCTCCCGGCTTCTAGAGGAACCTTAGCCTAAACAGGCCCCTGGAGGAAGCTCTTCACATTCAGAGCAAGGGCAACGTACTGCTCTCCGGCTTGCCTGGGTTGAGTGCCCCAGTCGTCAAAGAGCCTCGCGAAAGCAGTGCTGCGCAGACTCCCTTTGCCAGTCGAACGGCCTCCTTGACTGAAAGAGAACTGCAGTGCCAAAAGGCACCGTGCTGACGACTGGCTCCAGGAAGAGACTCGGGACAGCACTCTCGTAGAAGCGAAAGCTAGGCTGTGCGCCCAGCCTGAGGAGCAGTACGTGCGTCTGCCACACTTCTTTACACAGCTAGGCATGAGCCAGAGAGCCTTGGTCACTGAGGCCTACCTAAGGGACTGCCATACTTACCCAGTAGCTCCCACGCAGAGGTCCCTGTGCCCAAACGGGCCTCCACGGAAGGGCCCTGTTCCTCCCGTTGTGTTTCCTTGAGGTAAGCAGAAACCGCTGAGCATCCCTAGAGGAGCTCCGGTTTGAAGCTGGGCGACCCTGGCTAAACCTTATTCCCCTCCGTGGTAAACGAGACAGTGGCGGGTCCTAAGCTGCCTGAAGTACACTGCTCGCGCCCACCTTCTCTTTGCTGCCCGAAGGCCTCCCATAAGAAGTCTGAGTTTACTCGTGACAGCAGAAGTCTGAGTTTACGCGTGTGAGGCCTGCTGCTCTCAGTTCCTTGCTGGGAGCTTCAGCAGGAGCGCTCGGGAGCTCGCCGGCACAAGAACTGTGAGTCCCCTCGCCCCACCCCGGCCTCAAGCAAAAGTCCAGATTTCCCCCGTCAGTAACACCTCGGAGTGCCCTAGGAGCGAAGAAGCATGCCTTAACGGAGGGCTTCAACAGTGCTAGGGCTTTATTTCACGAGACACCGTGCACTCACGTTCGTTGTAACAACTGTCAAAGGGCACTGGATGCCTTCCAACTCCTCTCTTGCGTTTGAGCCACAGGAAGTAAATGCCTTCGTCTGATTAAGCTCCGTGAACGTGCGACGACGATGGCGAAGCGCTGCCCTGTTCGCTCGAAAGCTCTCGTTTGTACGGCCTTCACACGGCCTCAAGGTACGCCGTTCTAAACAGCCTTACATTCCACGCTGGCGTGCCCCCAGTTGGGAATGTGGGCTCTTCTGTGAGACACCAATGTGCGTCCCGAAGGAAACCGGGGTGGGGGGGGGCTCCCCCTGGACGCCTGCGTACGGCAGTCGGTTGCCAGATGTTTACTTCCAGCCGGAGAAAGAGAAAAAGGACAGCTTTCCCAGGGACAATTCTGGACCCTTGGGAACATCCAGAATCACCAAAGCCTAAACTTGGCACGGCCTGGGCAACGCTCTTCCGCACGTCCAGCAATCCCCACGTCAAAACCTTTCTCGGCAGAGGCAGGCACTCTCTCCCTTGTACTAGATAGCTCGGCAGAACCTTCCGAGAAACACGCTGCGTCATTCAGCTTGAAAGCGGGACGCGGATGGGAGAGTACGCTTTCTCCCCGTTTGGAGGCGCCGTGCGCTTGGCTTCAAAGCTGCCCGAACAGCACTAGCGGCCCGACGTCTCTGCACGGCAGGATTGTCGTTGTGGGCCGAGGCTGCGTGTTCTCTCAAAGCGGAAAACCGTGCTGGCAATACCTTGCTAGAAACTCCTCCCACGGCACTACATGTTCCGCTCCGGCCAAACGAAAGGTGACCTCAGGCCTCAAGGTAAGTTCCAGCGTTTCACGTCGGGGGAGTTGGGTGTGCAGTGGTTTCCATGAGGCCAGCCTCCACCACGGAGTGCCTTAACTCTGCGACGCTCCTGGGGGCACACAGGATAGGAGCTCGTTCGCCAGTTGCGCAGGATGACTCCTCTCCGTGGCCGAACGGCGGCTCCCGGCTTCTAGAGGAACCTTAGCCTAAACAGGCCCCTGGAGGAAGCTCTTCACATTCAGAGCAAGGGCAACGTACTGCTCTCTGGCTTGCCTGGGTTGAGTGCCCCAGTCGTCAAAGAGCCTCGCGAAAGCAGTGCTGCGCAGACTCCCTTTGCCAGTCGAACGGCCTCCTTGACTGAAAGAGAACTGCAGTGCCAAAAGGCACCGTGCTGACGACTGGCTCCAGGAAGAGACTCGGGACAGCACTCTCGTAGAAGCGAAAGCTAGGCTGTGCGCCCAGCCTGAGGAGCAGTACGTGCGTCTGCCACACTTCTTTACACAGCTAGGCATGAGCCAGAGAGCCTTGGTCACTGAGGCCTACCTAAGGGACTGCCATACTTACCCAGTAGCTCCCACGCAGAGGTCCCTGTGCCCAAACGGGCCTCCACGGAAGGGCCCTGTTCCTCCCGTTGTGTTTCCTTGAGGTAAGCAGAAACCGCTGAGCATCCCTAGAGGAGCTCCGGTTTGAAGCTGGGCGACCCTGGCTAAACCTTATTCCCCTCCGTGGTAAACGAGACAGTGGCGGGTCCTAAGCTGCCTGAAGTACACTGCTCGCGCCCACCTTCTCTTTGCTGCCGGAAGGCCTCCCATAAGAAGTCTGAGTTTACTCGTGACAGCAGAAGTCTGAGTTTACGCGTGTGAAGCCTGCTGCTCTCAGTTCCTTGCTGGGAGCTTCAGCAGGAGCGCTCGGGAGCTCGCCGGCACAAGAACTGTGAGTCCCCTCGCCCCACCCCGGCCTCAAGCAAAAGTCCAGATTTCCCCCGTCAGTAACACCTCGGAGTGCCCTAGGAGCGAAGAAGCATGCCTTAACGGAGGGCTTCAACAGTGCTAGGGCTTTATTTCACGAGACACCGTGCACTCACGTTCGTTGTAACAACTGTCAAAGGGCACTGGATGCCTTCCAACTCCTCTCTTGCGTTTGAGCCACAGGAAGTAAATGCCTTCGTCTGATTAAGCTCCGTGAACGTGCGACGACGATGGCGAAGCGCTGCCCTGTTCGCTCGAAAGCTCTCGTTTGTACGGCCTTCACACGGCCTCAAGGTACGCCGTTCTAAACAGCCTTACATTCCACGCTGGCGTGCCCCCAGTTGGGAATGTGGGCTCTTCTGTGAGACACCAATGTGCGTCCCGAAGGAAACCGGGGTGGGGGGGGCTCCCCCAGGACGCCTGCGTACGGCAGTCGGTTGCCAGATGTTTACTTCCAGCCGGAGAAAGAGAAAAAGGACAGCTTTCCCAGGGACAATTCTGGACCCTTGGGAACATCCAGAATCACCAAAGCCTAAACTTGGCACGGCCTGGGCAACGCTCTTCCGCACGTCCAGCAATCCCCACGTCAAAACCTTTCTCGGCAGAGGCAGGCACTCTCTCCCTTGTACTAGATAGCTCGGCAGAACCTTCCGAGAAACACGCTGCGTCATTCAGCTTGAAAGCGGGACGCGGATGGGAGAGTACGCTTTCTCCCCGTTTGGAGGCGCCGTGCGCTTGGCTTCAAAGCTGCCCGAACAGCACTAGCGGCCCGACGTCTCTGCACGGCAGGATTGTCGTTGTGGGCCGAGGCTGCGTGTTCTCTCAAAGCGGAAAACCGTGCTGGCAATACCTTGCTAGAAACTCCTCCCACGGCACTACATGTTCCGCTCCGGCCAAACGAAAGGTGACCTCAGGCCTCAAGGTAAGTTCCAGCGTTTCACGTCGGGGGAGTTGGGTGTGCAGTGGTTTCCATGAGGCCAGCCTCCACCACGGAGTGCCTTAACTCTGCGACGCTCCTGGGGGCACACAGGATAGGAGCTCGTTCGCCAGTTGCGCAGGATGACTCCTCTCCGTGGCCGAACGGCGGCTCCCGGCTTCTAGAGGAACCTTAGCCTAAACAGGCCCCTGGAGGAAGCTCTTCACATTCAGAGCAAGGGCAACGTACTGCTCTCTGGCTTGCCTGGGTTGAGTGCCCCAGTCGTCAAAGAGCCTCGCGAAAGCAGTGCTGCGCAGACTCCCTTTGCCAGTCGAACGGCCTCCTTGACTGAAAGAGAACTGCAGTGCCAAAAGGCACCGTGCTGACGACTGGCTCCAGGAAGAGACTCGGGACAGCACTCTCGTAGAAGCGAAAGCTAGGCTGTGCGCCCAGCCTGAGGAGCAGTACGTGCGTCTGCCACACTTCTTTACACAGCTAGGCATGAGCCAGAGAGCCTTGGTCACTGAGGCCTACCTAAGGGACTGCCATACTTACCCAGTAGCTCCCACGCAGAGGTCCCTGTGCCCAAACGGGCCTCCACGGAAGGGCCCTGTTCCTCCCGTTGTGTTTCCTTGAGGTAAGCAGAAACCGCTGAGCATCCCTAGAGGAGCTCCGGTTTGAAGCTGGGCGACCCTGGCTAAACCTTATTCCCCTCCGTGGTAAACGAGACAGTGGCGGGTCCTAAGCTGCCTGAAGTACACTGCTCGCGCCCACCTTCTCTTTGCTGCCCGAAGGCCTCCCATAAGAAGTCTGAGTTTACTCGTGACAGCAGAAGTCTGAGTTTACGCGTGTGAGGCCTGCTGCTCTCAGTTCCTTGCTGGGAGCTTCAGCAGGAGCGCTCGGGAGCTCGCCGGCACAAGAACTGTGAGTCCCCTCGCCCCACCCCGGCCTCAAGCAAAAGTCCAGATTTCCCCCGTCAGTAACACCTCGGAGTGCCCTAGGAGCGAAGAAGCATGCCTTAACGGAGGGCTTCAACAGTGCTAGGGCTTTATTTCACGAGACACCGTGCACTCACGTTCGTTGTAACAACTGTCAAAGGGCACTGGATGCCTTCCAACTCCTCTCTTGCGTTTGAGCCACAGGAAGTAAATGCCTTCGTCTGATTAAGCTCCGTGAACGTGCGACGACGATGGCGAAGCGCTGCCCTGTTCGCTCGAAAGCTCTCGTTTGTACGGCCTTCACACGGCCTCAAGGTACGCCGTTCTAAACAGCCTTACATTCCACGCTGGCGTGCCCCCAGTTGGGAATGTGGGCTCTTCTGTGAGACACCAATGTGCGTCCCGAAGGAAACCGGGGTGGGGGGGGGCTCCCCCAGGACGCCTGCGTACGGCAGTCGGTTGCCAGATGTTTACTTCCAGCCGGAGAAAGAGAAAAAGGACAGCTTTCCCAGGGACAATTCTGGACCCTTGGGAACATCCAGAATCACCAAAGCCTAAACTTGGCACGGCCTGGGCAACGCTCTTCCGCACGTCCAGCAATCCCCACGTCAAAACCTTTCTCGGCAGAGGCAGGCACTCTCTCCCTTGTACTAGATAGCTCGGCAGAACCTTCCGAGAAACACGCTGCGTCATTCAGCTTGAAAGCGGGACGCGGATGGGAGAGTACGCTTTCTCCCCGTTTGGAGGCGCCGTGCGCTTGGCTTCAAAGCTGCCCGAACAGCACTAGCGGCCCGACGTCTCTGCACGGCAGGATTGTCGTTGTGGGCCGAGGCTGCGTGTTCTCTCAAAGCGGAAAACCGTGCTGGCAATACCTTGCTAGAAACTCCTCCCACGGCACTACATGTTCCGCTCCGGCCAAACGAAAGGTGACCTCAGGCCTCAAGGTAAGTTCCAGCGTTTCACGTCGGGGGAGTTGGGTGTGCAGTGGTTTCCATGAGGCCAGCCTCCACCACGGAGTGCCTTAACTCTGCGACGCTCCTGGGGGCACACAGGATAGGAGCTCGTTCGCCAGTTGCGCAGGATGACTCCTCTCCGTGGCCGAACGGCGGCTCCCGGCTTCTAGAGGAACCTTAGCCTAAACAGGCCCCTGGAGGAAGCTCTTCACATTCAGAGCAAGGGCAACGTACTGCTCTCTGGCTTGCCTGGGTTGAGTGCCCCAGTCGTCAAAGAGCCTCGCGAAAGCAGTGCTGCGCAGACTCCCTTTGCCAGTCGAACGGCCTCCTTGACTGAAAGAGAACTGCAGTGCCAAAAGGCACCGTGCTGACGACTGGCTCCAGGAAGAGACTCGGGACAGCACTCTCGTAGAAGCGAAAGCTAGGCTGTGCGCCCAGCCTGAGGAGCAGTACGTGCGTCTGCCACACTTCTTTACACAGCTAGGCATGAGCCAGAGAGCCTTGGTCACTGAGGCCTACCTAAGGGACTGCCATACTTACCCAGTAGCTCCCACGCAGAGGTCCCTGTGCCCAAACGGGCCTCCACGGAAGGGCCCTGTTCCTCCCGTTGTGTTTCCTTGAGGTAAGCAGAAACCGCTGAGCATCCCTAGAGGAGCTCCGGTTTGAAGCTGGGCGACCCTGGCTAAACCTTATTCCCCTCCGTGGTAAACGAGACAGTGGCGGGTCCTAAGCTGCCTGAAGTACACTGCTCGCGCCCACCTTCTCTTTGCTGCCGGAAGGCCTCCCATAAGAAGTCTGAGTTTACTCGTGACAGCAGAAGTCTGAGTTTACGCGTGTGAAGCCTGCTGCTCTCAGTTCCTTGCTGGGAGCTTCAGCAGGAGCGCTCGGGAGCTCGCCGGCACAAGAACTGTGAGTCCCCTCGCCCCACCCCGGCCTCAAGCAAAAGTCCAGATTTCCCCCGTCAGTAACACCTCGGAGTGCCCTAGGAGCGAAGAAGCATGCCTTAACGGAGGGCTTCAACAGTGCTAGGGCTTTATTTCACGAGACACCGTGCACTCACGTTCGTTGTAACAACTGTCAAAGGGCACTGGATGCCTTCCAACTCCTCTCTTGCGTTTGAGCCACAGGAAGTAAATGCCTTCGTCTGATTAAGCTCCGTGAACGTGCGACGACGATGGCGAAGCGCTGCCCTGTTCGCTCGAAAGCTCTCGTTTGTACGGCCTTCACACGGCCTCAAGGTACGCCGTTCTAAACAGCCTTACATTCCACGCTGGCGTGCCCCCAGTTGGGAATGTGGGCTCTTCTGTGAGACACCAATGTGCGTCCCGAAGGAAACCGGGGTGGGGGGGGGCTCCCCCAGGACGCCTGCGTACGGCAGTCGGTTGCCAGATGTTTACTTCCAGCCGGAGAAAGAGAAAAAGGACAGCTTTCCCAGGGACAATTCTGGACCCTTGGGAACATCCAGAATCACCAAAGCCTAAACTTGGCACGGCCTGGGCAACGCTCTTCCGCACGTCCAGCAATCCCCACGTCAAAACCTTTCTCGGCAGAGGCAGGCACTCTCTCCCTTGTACTAGATAGCTCGGCAGAACCTTCCGAGAAACACGCTGCGTCATTCAGCTTGAAAGCGGGACGCGGATGGGAGAGTACGCTTTCTCCCCGTTTGGAGGCGCCGTGCGCTTGGCTTCAAAGCTGCCCGAACAGCACTAGCGGCCCGACGTCTCTGCACGGCAGGATTGTCGTTGTGGGCCGAGGCTGCGTGTTCTCTCAAAGCGGAAAACCGTGCTGGCAATACCTTGCTAGAAACTCCTCCCACGGCACTACATGTTCCGCTCCGGCCAAACGAAAGGTGACCTCAGGCCTCAAGGTAAGTTCCAGCGTTTCACGTCGGGGGAGTTGGGTGTGCAGTGGTTTCCATGAGGCCAGCCTCCACCACGGAGTGCCTTAACTCTGCGACGCTCCTGGGGGCACACAGGATAGGAGCTCGTTCGCCAATTGCGCAGGATGACTCCTCTCCGTGGCCGAACGGCGGCTCCCGGCTTCTAGAGGAACCTTAGCCTAAACAGGCCCCTGGAGGAAGCTCTTCACATTCAGAGCAAGGGCAACGTACTGCTCTCTGGCTTGCCTGGGTTGAGTGCCCCAGTCGTCAAAGAGCCTCGCGAAAGCAGTGCTGCGCAGACTCCCTTTGCCAGTCGAACGGCCTCCTTGACTGAAAGAGAACTGCAGTGCCAAAAGGCACCGTGCTGACGACTGGCTCCAGGAAGAGACTCGGGACAGCACTCTCGTAGAAGCGAAAGCTAGGCTGTGCGCCCAGCCTGAGGAGCAGTACGTGCGTCTGCCACACTTCTTTACACAGCTAGGCATGAGCCAGAGAGCCTTGGTCACTGAGGCCTACCTAAGGGACTGCCATACTTACCCAGTAGCTCCCACGCAGAGGTCCCTGTGCCCAAACGGGCCTCCACGGAAGGGCCCTGTTCCTCCCGTTGTGTTTCCTTGAGGTAAGCAGAAACCGCTGAGCATCCCTAGAGGAGCTCCGGTTTGAAGCTGGGCGACCCTGGCTAAACCTTATTCCCCTCCGTGGTAAACGAGACAGTGGCGGGTCCTAAGCTGCCTGAAGTACACTGCTCGCGCCCACCTTCTCTTTGCTGCCCGAAGGCCTCCCATAAGAAGTCTGAGTTTACTCGTGACAGCAGAAGTCTGAGTTTACGCGTGTGAGGCCTGCTGCTCTCAGTTCCTTGCTGGGAGCTTCAGCAGGAGCGCTCGGGAGCTCGCCGGCACAAGAACTGTGAGTCCCCTCGCCCCACCCCGGCCTCAAGCAAAAGTCCAGATTTCCCCCGTCAGTAACACCTCGGAGTGCCCTAGGAGCGAAGAAGCATGCCTTAACGGAGGGCTTCAACAGTGCTAGGGCTTTATTTCACGAGACACCGTGCACTCACGTTCGTTGTAACAACTGTCAAAGGGCACTGGATGCCTTCCAACTCCTCTCTTGCGTTTGAGCCACAGGAAGTAAATGCCTTCGTCTGATTAAGCTCCGTGAACGTGCGACGACGATGGCGAAGCGCTGCCCTGTTCGCTCGAAAGCTCTCGTTTGTACGGCCTTCACACGGCCTCAAGGTACGCCGTTCTAAACAGCCTTACATTCCACGCTGGCGTGCCCCCAGTTGGGAATGTGGGCTCTTCTGTGAGACACCAATGTGCGTCCCGAAGGAAACCGGGGTGGGGGGGGCTCCCCCAGGACGCCTGCGTACGGCAGTCGGTTGCCAGATGTTTACTTCCAGCCGGAGAAAGAGAAAAAGGACAGCTTTCCCAGGGACAATTCTGGACCCTTGGGAACATCCAGAATCACCAAAGCCTAAACTTGGCACGGCCTGGGCAACGCTCTTCCGCACGTCCAGCAATCCCCACGTCAAAACCTTTCTCGGCAGAGGCAGGCACTCTCTCCCTTGTACTAGATAGCTCGGCAGAACCTTCCGAGAAACATGCTGCGTCATTCAGCTTGAAAGCGGGACGCGGATGGGAGAGTACGCTTTCTCCCCGTTTGGAGGCGCCGTGCGCTTGGCTTCAAAGCTGCCCGAACAGCACTAGCGGCCCGACGTCTCTGCACGGCAGGATTGTCGTTGTGGGCCGAGGCTGCGTGTTCTCTCAAAGCGGAAAACCGTGCTGGCAATACCTTGCTAGAAACTCCTCCCACGGCACTACATGTTCCGCTCCGGCCAAACGAAAGGTGACCTCAGGCCTCAAGGTAAGTTCCAGCGTTTCACGTCGGGGCAGTTGGGTGTGCAGTGGTTTCCATGAGGCCAGCCTCCACCACGGAGTGCCTTAACTCTGCGACGCTCCTGGGGGCACACAGGATAGGAGCTCGTTCGCCAATTGCGCAGGATGACTCCTCTCCGTGGCCGAACGGCGGCTCCCGGCTTCTAGAGGAACCTTAGCCTAAACAGGCCCCTGGAGGAAGCTCTTCACATTCAGAGCAAGGGCAACGTACTGCTCTCTGGCTTGCCTGGGTTGAGTGCCCCAGTCGTCAAAGAGCCTCGCGAAAGCAGTGCTGCGCAGACTCCCTTTGCCAGTCGAACGGCCTCCTTGACTGAAAGAGAACTGCAGTGCCAAAAGGCACCGTGCTGACGACTGGCTCCAGGAAGAGACTCGGGACAGCACTCTCGTAGAAGCGAAAGCTAGGCTGTGCGCCCAGCCTGAGGAGCAGTACGTGCGTCTGCCACACTTCTTTACACAGCTAGGCATGAGCCAGAGAGCCTTGGTCACTGAGGCCTACCTAAGGGACTGCCATACTTACCCAGTAGCTCCCACGCAGAGGTCCCTGTGCCCAAACGGGCCTCCACGGAAGGGCCCTGTTCCTCCCGTTGTGTTTCCTTGAGGTAAGCAGAAACCGCTGAGCATCCCTAGAGGAGCTCCGGTTTGAAGCTGGGCGACCCTGGCTAAACCTTATTCCCCTCCGTGGTAAACGAGACAGTGGCGGGTCCTAAGCTGCCTGAAGTACACTGCTCGCGCCCACCTTCTCTTTGCTGCCCGAAGGCCTCCCATAAGAAGTCTGAGTTTACTCGTGACAGCAGAAGTCTGAGTTTACGCGTGTGAGGCCTGCTGCTCTCAGTTCCTTGCTGGGAGCTTCAGCAGGAGCGCTCGGGAGCTCGCCGGCACAAGAACTGTGAGTCCCCTCGCCCCACCCCGGCCTCAAGCAAAAGTCCAGATTTCCCCCGTCAGTAACACCTCGGAGTGCCCTAGGAGCGAAGAAGCATGCCTTAACGGAGGGCTTCAACAGTGCGGGCTTTATTTCACGAGACACCGTGCACTCACGTTCGTTGTAACAACTGTCAAAGGGCACTGGATGCCTTCCAACTCCTCTCTTGCGTTTGAGCCACAGGAAGTAAATGCCTTCGTTTGATTAAGCTCCGTGAACGTGCAACGACGATGGCGAAGCGCTGCCCTGTTCGCTCGAAAGCTCTCGTTTGTACGGCCTTCACACGGCCTCAAGGTACGCCGTTCTAAACAGCCTTACATTCCACGCTGGCGTGCCCCCAGTTGGGAATGTGGGCTCTTCGGTGAGACACCAATGTGCGTCCCGAAGGAAACCGGGGTGGGGGGGGGGCTCCCCCAGGACGCCTGCGTACGGCAGTCGGTTGCCAGATGTTTACTTCCAGCCGGAGAAAGAGAAAAAGGACAGCTTTCCCAGGGACAATTCTGGACCCTTGGGAACATCCAGAATCACCAAAGCCTAAACTTGGCACGGCCTGGGCAACGCTCTTCCGCACGTCCAGCAATCCCCACGTCAAAACCTTTCTCGGCAGAGGCAGGCACTCTCTCCCTTGTACTAGATAGCTCGGCAGAACCTTCCGAGAACCATGCTGCGTCATTCAGCTTGAAAGCGGGACGCGGATGGGAGAGTACGCTTTCTCCCCGTTTGGAGGCGCCGTGCGCTTGGCTTCAAAGCTGCCCGAACAGCACTAGCGGCCCGACGTCTCTGCACGGCAGGATTGTCGTTGTGGGCCGAGGCTGCGTGTTCTCTCAAAGCGGAAAACCGTGCTGGCAATACCTTGCTAGAAACTCCTCCCACGGCACTACATGTTCCGCTCCGGCCAAACGAAAGGTGACCTCAGGCCTCAAGGTAAGTTCCAGCGTTTCACGTCGGGGCAGTTGGGTGTGCAGTGGTTTCCATGAGGCCAGACTCCACCACGGAGTGCCTTAACTCTGCGACGCTCCTGGGGGCACACAGGATAGGAGCTCGTTCGCCAATTGCGCAGGATGACTCCTCTCCGTGGCGGAACGGCGGCTCCCGGCTTCTAGAGGAACCTTAGCCTAAACAGGCCCCTGGAGGAAGCTCTTCACATTCAGAGCAAGGGCAACGTACTGCTCTCCGGCTTGCCTGGGTTGAGTGCCCCAGTCGTCAAAGAGCCTCGCGAAAGCAGTGCTGCGCAGACTCCCTTTGCCAGTCGAACGGCCTCCTTGACTGAAAGAGAACTGCAGTGCCAAAAGGCACCGTGCTGACGACTGGCTCCAGGAAGAGACTCGGGACAGCACTCTCATAGAAGCGAAAGCTAGGCTGTGCGCCCAGCCTGAGGAGCAGTACGTGCGTTTGCCACACTTCTTTACACAGCTAGGCATGAGCCAGAGAGCCTTGGTCACTGAGGCCTACCTAAGGGACTGCCATACTTACCCAGTAGCTCCCACGCAGAGGTCCCTGTGCCCAAACGGGCCTCCACGGAAGGGCCCTGTTCCTCCCGTTGTGTTTCCTTGAGGTAAGCAGAAACCGCTGAGCATCAATAGAGGAGCTCCGGATTGAAGCTGGGCGACCCTGGCTAAACCTTATTCCCCTCCGTGGTAAACGAGACAGTGGCGGGTCCTAAGCTGCCTGAAGTACACTGCTCGCGCCCACCTTCTCTTTGCTGCCGGAAGGCCTCCCATAAGAAGTCTGAGTTTACTCGTGACAGCAGAAGTCTGAGTTTACGCGTGTGAGGCCTGCTGCTCTCAGTTCCTTGCTGGGAGCTTCAGCAGGAGCGCTCGGGAGCTCGCCGGCACAAGAACTGTGAGTCCCCTCGCCCCACCCCGGCCTCAAGCAAAAGTCCAGATTTCCCCCGTCAGTAACACCTCGGAGTGCCCTAGGAGCGAAGAAGCATGCCTTAACGGAGGGCTTCAACAGTGCTAGGGCTTTATTTCACGAGACACCGTGCACTCACGTTCGTTGTAACAACTGTCAAAGGGCACTGGATGCCTTCCAACTCCTCTCTTGCGTTTGAGCCACAGGAAGTAAATGCCTTCGTTTGATTAAGCTCCGTGAACGTGCAACGACGATGGCGAAGCGCTGCCCTGTTCGCTCGAAAGCTCTCGTTTGTACGGCCTTCACACGGCCTCAAGGTACGCCGTTCTAAACAGCCTTACATTCCACGCTGGCGTGCCCCCAGTTGGGAATGTGGGCTCTTCGGTGAGACACCAATGTGCGTCCCGAAGGAAACCGGGGTGGGGGGGGGGCTCCCCCAGGACGCCTGCGTACGGCAGTCGGTTGCCAGATGTTTACTTCCAGCCGGAGAAAGAGAAAAAGGACAGCTTTCCCAGGGACAATTCTGGACCCTTGGGAACATCCAGAATCACCAAAGCCTAAACTTGGCACGGCCTGGGCAACGCTCTTCCGCACGTCCAGCAATCCCCACGTCAAAACCTTTCTCGGCAGAGGCAGGCACTCTCTCCCTTGTACTAGATAGCTCGGCAGAACCTTCCGAGAACCATGCTGCGTCATTCAGCTTGAAAGCGGGACGCGGATGGGAGAGTACGCTTTCTCCCCGTTTGGAGGCGCCGTGCGCTTGGCTTCAAAGCTGCCCGAACAGCACTAGCGGCCCGACGTCTCTGCACGGCAGGATTGTCGTTGTGGGCCGAGGCTGCGTGTTCTCTCAAAGCGGAAAACCGTGCTGGCAATACCTTGCTAGAAACTCCTCCCACGGCACTACATGTTCCGCTCCGGCCAAACGAAAGGTGACCTCAGGCCTCAAGGTAAGTTCCAGCGTTTCACGTCGGGGCAGTTGGGTGTGCAGTGGTTTCCATGAGGCCAGACTCCACCACGGAGTGCCTTAACTCTGCGACGCTCCTGGGGGCACACAGGATAGGAGCTCGTTCGCCAATTGCGCAGGATGACTCCTCTCCGTGGCGGAACGGCGGCTCCCGGCTTCTAGAGGAACCTTAGCCTAAACAGGCCCCTGGAGGAAGCTCTTCACATTCAGAGCAAGGGCAACGTACTGCTCTCCGGCTTGCCTGGGTTGAGTGCCCCAGTCGTCAAAGAGCCTCGCGAAAGCAGTGCTGCGCAGACTCCCTTTGCCAGTCGAACGGCCTCCTTGACTGAAAGAGAACTGCAGTGCCAAAAGGCACCGTGCTGACGACTGGCTCCAGGAAGAGACTCGGGACAGCACTCTCATAGAAGCGAAAGCTAGGCTGTGCGCCCAGCCTGAGGAGCAGTACGTGCGTTTGCCACACTTCTTTACACAGCTAGGCATGAGCCAGAGAGCCTTGGTCACTGAGGCCTACCTAAGGGACTGCCATACTTACCCAGTAGCTCCCACGCAGAGGTCCCTGTGCCCAAACGGGCCTCCACGGAAGGGCCCTGTTCCTCCCGTTGTGTTTCCTTGAGGTAAGCAGAAACCGCTGAGCATCAATAGAGGAGCTCCGGATTGAAGCTGGGCGACCCTGGCTAAACCTTATTCCCCTCCGTGGTAAACGAGACAGTGGCGGGTCCTAAGCTGCCTGAAGTACACTGCTCGCGCCCACCTTCTCTTTGCTGCCGGAAGGCCTCCCATAAGAAGTCTGAGTTTACTCGTGACAGCAGAAGTCTGAGTTTACGCGTGTGAGGCCTGCTGCTCTCAGTTCCTTGCTGGGAGCTTCAGCAGGAGCGCTCGGGAGCTCGCCGGCACAAGAACTGTGAGTCCCCTCGCCCCACCCCGGCCTCAAGCAAAAGTCCAGATTTCCCCCGTCAGTAACACCTCGGAGTGCCCTAGGAGCGAAGAAGCATGCCTTAACGGAGGGCTTCAACAGTGCTAGGGCTTTATTTCACGAGACACCGTGCACTCACGTTCGTTGTAACAACTGTCAAAGGGCACTGGATGCCTTCCAACTCCTCTCTTGCGTTTGAGCCACAGGAAGTAAATGCCTTCGTTTGATTAAGCTCCGTGAACGTGCAACGACGATGGCGAAGCGCTGCCCTGTTCGCTCGAAAGCTCTCGTTTGTACGGCCTTCACACGGCCTCAAGGTACGCCGTTCTAAACAGCCTTACATTCCACGCTGGCGTGCCCCCAGTTGGGAATGTGGGCTCTTCGGTGAGACACCAATGTGCGTCCCGAAGGAAACCGGGGTGGGGGGGGGGCTCCCCCAGGACGCCTGCGTACGGCAGTCGGTTGCCAGATGTTTACTTCCAGCCGGAGAAAGAGAAAAAGGACAGCTTTCCCAGGGACAATTCTGGACCCTTGGGAACATCCAGAATCACCAAAGCCTAAACTTGGCACGGCCTGGGCAACGCTCTTCCGCACGTCCAGCAATCCCCACGTCAAAACCTTTCTCGGCAGAGGCAGGCACTCTCTCCCTTGTACTAGATAGCTCGGCAGAACCTTCCGAGAACCATGCTGCGTCATTCAGCTTGAAAGCGGGACGCGGATGGGAGAGTACGCTTTCTCCCCGTTTGGAGGCGCCGTGCGCTTGGCTTCAAAGCTGCCCGAACAGCACTAGCGGCCCGACGTCTCTGCACGGCAGGATTGTCGTTGTGGGCCGAGGCTGCGTGTTCTCTCAAAGCGGAAAACCGTGCTGGCAATACCTTGCTAGAAACTCCTCCCACGGCACTACATGTTCCGCTCCGGCCAAACGAAAGGTGACCTCAGGCCTCAAGGTAAGTTCCAGCGTTTCACGTCGGGGCAGTTGGGTGTGCAGTGGTTTCCATGAGGCCAGACTCCACCACGGAGTGCCTTAACTCTGCGACGCTCCTGGGGGCACACAGGATAGGAGCTCGTTCGCCAATTGCGCAGGATGACTCCTCTCCGTGGCGGAACGGCGGCTCCCGGCTTCTAGAGGAACCTTAGCCTAAACAGGCCCCTGGAGGAAGCTCTTCACATTCAGAGCAAGGGCAACGTACTGCTCTCCGGCTTGCCTGGGTTGAGTGCCCCAGTCGTCAAAGAGCCTCGCGAAAGCAGTGCTGCGCAGACTCCCTTTGCCAGTCGAACGGCCTCCTTGACTGAAAGAGAACTGCAGTGCCAAAAGGCACCGTGCTGACGACTGGCTCCAGGAAGAGACTCGGGACAGCACTCTCATAGAAGCGAAAGCTAGGCTGTGCGCCCAGCCTGAGGAGCAGTACGTGCGTTTGCCACACTTCTTTACACAGCTAGGCATGAGCCAGAGAGCCTTGGTCACTGAGGCCTACCTAAGGGACTGCCATACTTACCCAGTAGCTCCCACGCAGAGGTCCCTGTGCCCAAACGGGCCTCCACGGAAGGGCCCTGTTCCTCCCGTTGTGTTTCCTTGAGGTAAGCAGAAACCGCTGAGCATCAATAGAGGAGCTCCGGATTGAAGCTGGGCGACCCTGGCTAAACCTTATTCCCCTCCGTGGTAAACGAGACAGTGGCGGGTCCTAAGCTGCCTGAAGTACACTGCTCGCGCCCACCTTCTCTTTGCTGCCGGAAGGCCTCCCATAAGAAGTCTGAGTTTACTCGTGACAGCAGAAGTCTGAGTTTACGCGTGTGAGGCCTGCTGCTCTCAGTTCCTTGCTGGGAGCTTCAGCAGGAGCGCTCGGGAGCTCGCCGGCACAAGAACTGTGAGTCCCCTCGCCCCACCCCGGCCTCAAGCAAAAGTCCAGATTTCCCCCGTCAGTAACACCTCGGAGTGCCCTAGGAGCGAAGAAGCATGCCTTAACGGAGGGCTTCAACAGTGCTAGGGCTTTATTTCACGAGACACCGTGCACTCACGTTCGTTGTAACAACTGTCAAAGGGCACTGGATGCCTTCCAACTCCTCTCTTGCGTTTGAGCCACAGGAAGTAAATGCCTTCGTTTGATTAAGCTCCGTGAACGTGCAACGACGATGGCGAAGCGCTGCCCTGTTCGCTCGAAAGCTCTCGTTTGTACGGCCTTCACACGGCCTCAAGGTACGCCGTTCTAAACAGCCTTACATTCCACGCTGGCGTGCCCCCAGTTGGGAATGTGGGCTCTTCGGTGAGACACCAATGTGCGTCCCGAAGGAAACCGGGGTGGGGGGGGGGCTCCCCCAGGACGCCTGCGTACGGCAGTCGGTTGCCAGATGTTTACTTCCAGCCGGAGAAAGAGAAAAAGGACAGCTTTCCCAGGGACAATTCTGGACCCTTGGGAACATCCAGAATCACCAAAGCCTAAACTTGGCACGGCCTGGGCAACGCTCTTCCGCACGTCCAGCAATCCCCACGTCAAAACCTTTCTCGGCAGAGGCAGGCACTCTCTCCCTTGTACTAGATAGCTCGGCAGAACCTTCCGAGAACCATGCTGCGTCATTCAGCTTGAAAGCGGGACGCGGATGGGAGAGTACGCTTTCTCCCCGTTTGGAGGCGCCGTGCGCTTGGCTTCAAAGCTGCCCGAACAGCACTAGCGGCCCGACGTCTCTGCACGGCAGGATTGTCGTTGTGGGCCGAGGCTGCGTGTTCTCTCAAAGCGGAAAACCGTGCTGGCAATACCTTGCTAGAAACTCCTCCCACGGCACTACATGTTCCGCTCCGGCCAAACGAAAGGTGACCTCAGGCCTCAAGGTAAGTTCCAGCGTTTCACGTCGGGGCAGTTGGGTGTGCAGTGGTTTCCATGAGGCCAGACTCCACCACGGAGTGCCTTAACTCTGCGACGCTCCTGGGGGCACACAGGATAGGAGCTCGTTCGCCAATTGCGCAGGATGACTCCTCTCCGTGGCGGAACGGCGGCTCCCGGCTTCTAGAGGAACCTTAGCCTAAACAGGCCCCTGGAGGAAGCTCTTCACATTCAGAGCAAGGGCAACGTACTGCTCTCCGGCTTGCCTGGGTTGAGTGCCCCAGTCGTCAAAGAGCCTCGCGAAAGCAGTGCTGCGCAGACTCCCTTTGCCAGTCGAACGGCCTCCTTGACTGAAAGAGAACTGCAGTGCCAAAAGGCACCGTGCTGACGACTGGCTCCAGGAAGAGACTCGGGACAGCACTCTCATAGAAGCGAAAGCTAGGCTGTGCGCCCAGCCTGAGGAGCAGTACGTGCGTTTGCCACACTTCTTTACACAGCTAGGCATGAGCCAGAGAGCCTTGGTCACTGAGGCCTACCTAAGGGACTGCCATACTTACCCAGTAGCTCCCACGCAGAGGTCCCTGTGCCCAAACGGGCCTCCACGGAAGGGCCCTGTTCCTCCCGTTGTGTTTCCTTGAGGTAAGCAGAAACCGCTGAGCATCAATAGAGGAGCTCCGGATTGAAGCTGGGCGACCCTGGCTAAACCTTATTCCCCTCCGTGGTAAACGAGACAGTGGCGGGTCCTAAGCTGCCTGAAGTACACTGCTCGCGCCCACCTTCTCTTTGCTGCCGGAAGGCCTCCCATAAGAAGTCTGAGTTTACTCGTGACAGCAGAAGTCTGAGTTTACGCGTGTGAGGCCTGCTGCTCTCAGTTCCTTGCTGGGAGCTTCAGCAGGAGCGCTCGGGAGCTCGCCGGCACAAGAACTGTGAGTCCCCTCGCCCCACCCCGGCCTCAAGCAAAAGTCCAGATTTCCCCCGTCAGTAACACCTCGGAGTGCCCTAGGAGCGAAGAAGCATGCCTTAACGGAGGGCTTCAACAGTGCTAGGGCTTTATTTCACGAGACACCGTGCACTCACGTTCGTTGTAACAACTGTCAAAGGGCACTGGATGCCTTCCAACTCCTCTCTTGCGTTTGAGCCACAGGAAGTAAATGCCTTCGTTTGATTAAGCTCCGTGAACGTGCAACGACGATGGCGAAGCGCTGCCCTGTTCGCTCGAAAGCTCTCGTTTGTACGGCCTTCACACGGCCTCAAGGTACGCCGTTCTAAACAGCCTTACATTCCACGCTGGCGTGCCCCCAGTTGGGAATGTGGGCTCTTCGGTGAGACACCAATGTGCGTCCCGAAGGAAACCGGCGTGGGGGGGGCTCCCCCAGGACGCCTGCGTACGGCAGTCGGTTGCCAGATGTTTACTTCCAGCCGGAGAAAGAGAAAAAGGACAGCTTTCCCAGGGACAATTCTGGACCCTTGGGAACATCCAGAATCACCAAAGCCTAAACTTGGCACGGCCTGGGGAACGCTCTTCCGCACGTCCAGCAATCCCCACGTCAAAACCTTTCTCGGCAGAGGCAGGCACTCTCTCCCTTGTACTAGATAGCTCGGCAGAACCTTCCGAGAACCATGCTGCGTCATTCAGCTTGAAAGCGGGACGCGGATGGGAGAGTACGCTTTCTCCCCGTTTGGAGGCGCCGTGCGCTTGGCTTCAAAGCTGCCCGAACAGCACTAGCGGCCCGACGTCTCTGCACGGCAGGATTGTCGTTGTGGGCCGAGGCTGCGTGTTCTCTCAAAGCGGAAAACCGTGCTGGCAATACCTTGCTAGAAACTCCTCCCACGGCACTACATGTTCCGCTCCGGCCAAACGAAAGGTGACCTCAGGCCTCAAGGTAAGTTCCAGCGTTTCACGTCGGGGCAGTTGGGTGTGCAGTGGTTTCCATGAGGCCAGACTCCACCACGGAGTGCCTTAACTCTGCGACGCTCCTGGGGGCACACAGGATAGGAGCTCGTTCGCCAATTGCGCAGGATGACTCCTCTCCGTGGCGGAACGGCGGCTCCCGGCTTCTAGAGGAACCTTAGCCTAAACAGGCCCCTGGAGGAAGCTCTTCACATTCAGAGCAAGGGCAACGTACTGCTCTCCGGCTTGCCTGGGTTGAGTGCCCCAGTCGTCAAAGAGCCTCGCGAAAGCAGTGCTGCGCAGACTCCCTTTGCCAGTCGAACGGCCTCCTTGACTGAAAGAGAACTGCAGTGCCAAAAGGCACCGTGCTGACGACTGGCTCCAGGAAGAGACTCGGGACAGCACTCTCATAGAAGCGAAAGCTAGGCTGTGCGCCCAGCCTGAGGAGCAGTACGTGCGTTTGCCACACTTCTTTACACAGCTAGGCATGAGCCAGAGAGCCTTGGTCACTGAGGCCTACCTAAGGGACTGCCATACTTACCCAGTAGCTCCCACGCAGAGGTCCCTGTGCCCAAACGGGCCTCCACGGAAGGGCCCTGTTCCTCCCGTTGTGTTTCCTTGAGGTAAGCAGAAACCGCTGAGCATCAATAGAGGAGCTCCGGATTGAAGCTGGGCGACCCTGGCTAAACCTTATTCCCCTCCGTGGTAAACGAGACAGTGGCGGGTCCTAAGCTGCCTGAAGTACACTGCTCGCGCCCACCTTCTCTTTGCTGCCGGAAGGCCTCCCATAAGAAGTCTGAGTTTACTCGTGACAGCGGAAGTCTGAGTTTACGCGTGTGAGGCCTGCTGCTCTCAGTTCCTTGCTGGGAGCTTCAGCAGGAGCGCTCGGGAGCTCGCCGGCACAAGAACTGTGAGTCCCCTCGCCCCACCCCGGCCTCAAGCAAAAGTCCAGATTTCCCCCGTCAGTAACACCTCGGAGTGCCCTAGGAACGAAGAAGCATGCCTTAACGGAGGGCTTCAACAGTGCTAGGGCTTTATTTCACGAGACACCGTGCACTCACGTTCGTTGTAACAACTGTCAAAGGGCACTGGATGCCTTCCAACTCCTCTCTTGCGTTTGAGCCACAGGAAGTAAATGCCTTCGTTTGATTAAGCTCCGTGAACGTGCAACGACGATGGCGAAGCGCTGCCCTGTTCGCTCGAAAGCTCTCGTTTGTACGGCCTTCACACGGCCTCAAGGTACGCCGTTCTAAACAGCCTTACATTCCACGCTGGCGTGCCCCCAGTTGGGAATGTGGGCTCTTCGGTGAGACACCAATGTGCGTCCCGAAGGAAACCGGGGTGGGGGGGGGGCTCCCCCAGGACGCCTGCGTACGGCAGTCGGTTGCCAGATGTTTACTTCCAGCCGGAGAAAGAGAAAAAGGACAGCTTTCCCAGGGACAATTCTGGACCCTTGGGAACATCCAGAATCACCAAAGCCTAAACTTGGCACGGCCTGGGCAACGCTCTTCCGCACGTCCAGCAATCCCCACGTCAAAACCTTTCTCGGCAGAGGCAGGCACTCTCTCCCTTGTACTAGATAGCTCGGCAGAACCTTCCGAGAACCATGCTGCGTCATTCAGCTTGAAAGCGGGACGCGGATGGGAGAGTACGCTTTCTCCCCGTTTGGAGGCGCCGTGCGCTTGGCTTCAAAGCTGCCCGAACAGCACTAGCGGCCCGACGTCTCTGCACGGCAGGATTGTCGTTGTGGGCCGAGGCTGCGTGTTCTCTCAAAGCGGAAAACCGTGCTGGCAATACCTTGCTAGAAACTCCTCCCACGGCACTACATGTTCCGCTCCGGCCAAACGAAAGGTGACCTCAGGCCTCAAGGTAAGTTCCAGCGTTTCACGTCGGGGCAGTTGGGTGTGCAGTGGTTTCCATGAGGCCAGACTCCACCACGGAGTGCCTTAACTCTGCGACGCTCCTGGGGGCACACAGGATAGGAGCTCGTTCGCCAATTGCGCAGGATGACTCCTCTCCGTGGCGGAACGGCGGCTCCCGGCTTCTAGAGGAACCTTAGCCTAAACAGGCCCCTGGAGGAAGCTCTTCACATTCAGAGCAAGGGCAACGTACTGCTCTCCGGCTTGCCTGGGTTGAGTGCCCCAGTCGTCAAAGAGCCTCGCGAAAGCAGTGCTGCGCAGACTCCCTTTGCCAGTCGAACGGCCTCCTTGACTGAAAGAGAACTGCAGTGCCAAAAGGCACCGTGCTGACGACTGGCTCCAGGAAGAGACTCGGGACAGCACTCTCATAGAAGCGAAAGCTAGGCTGTGCGCCCAGCCTGAGGAGCAGTACGTGCGTTTGCCACACTTCTTTACACAGCTAGGCATGAGCCAGAGAGCCTTGGTCACTGAGGCCTACCTAAGGGACTGCCATACTTACCCAGTAGCTCCCACGCAGAGGTCCCTGTGCCCAAACGGGCCTCCACGGAAGGGCCCTGTTCCTCCCGTTGTGTTTCCTTGAGGTAAGCAGAAACCGCTGAGCATCAATAGAGGAGCTCCGGATTGAAGCTGGGCGACCCTGGCTAAACCTTATTCCCCTCCGTGGTAAACGAGACAGTGGCGGGTCCTAAGCTGCCTGAAGTACACTGCTCGCGCCCACCTTCTCTTTGCTGCCGGAAGGCCTCCCATAAGAAGTCTGAGTTTACTCGTGACAGCGGAAGTCTGAGTTTACGCGTGTGAGGCCTGCTGCTCTCAGTTCCTTGCTGGGAGCTTCAGCAGGAGCGCTCGGGAGCTCGCCGGCACAAGAACTGTGAGTCCCCTCGCCCCACCCCGGCCTCAAGCAAAAGTCCAGATTTCCCCCGTCAGTAACACCTCGGAGTGCCCTAGGAGCGAAGAAGCATGCCTTAACGGAGGGCTTCAACAGTGCTAGGGCTTTATTTCACGAGACACCGTGCACTCACGTTCGTTGTAACAACTGTCAAAGGGCACTGGATGCCTTCCAACTCCTCTCTTGCGTTTGAGCCACAGGAAGTAAATGCCTTCGTTTGATTAAGCTCCGTGAACGTGCAACGACGATGGCGAAGCGCTGCCCTGTTCGCTCGAAAGCTCTCGTTTGTACGGCCTTCACACGGCCTCAAGGTACGCCGTTCTAAACAGCCTTACATTCCACGCTGGCGTGCCCCCAGTTGGGAATGTGGGCTCTTCGGTGAGACACCAATGTGCGTCCCGAAGGAAACCGGGGTGGGGGGGGGGCTCCCCCAGGACGCCTGCGTACGGCAGTCGGTTGCCAGATGTTTACTTCCAGCCGGAGAAAGAGAAAAAGGACAGCTTTCCCAGGGACAATTCTGGACCCTTGGGAACATCCAGAATCACCAAAGCCTAAACTTGGCACGGCCTGGGCAACGCTCTTCCGCACGTCCAGCAATCCCCACGTCAAAACCTTTCTCGGCAGAGGCAGGCACTCTCTCCCTTGTACTAGATAGCTCGGCAGAACCTTCCGAGAACCATGCTGCGTCATTCAGCTTGAAAGCGGGACGCGGATGGGAGAGTACGCTTTCTCCCCGTTTGGAGGCGCCGTGCGCTTGGCTTCAAAGCTGCCCGAACAGCACTAGCGGCCCGACGTCTCTGCACGGCAGGATTGTCGTTGTGGGCCGAGGCTGCGTGTTCTCTCAAAGCGGAAAACCGTGCTGGCAATACCTTGCTAGAAACTCCTCCCACGGCACTACATGTTCCGCTCCGGCCAAACGAAAGGTGACCTCAGGCCTCAAGGTAAGTTCCAGCGTTTCACGTCGGGGCAGTTGGGTGTGCAGTGGTTTCCATGAGGCCAGACTCCACCACGGAGTGCCTTAACTCTGCGACGCTCCTGGGGGCACACAGGATAGGAGCTCGTTCGCCAATTGCGCAGGATGACTCCTCTCCGTGGCGGAACGGCGGCTCCCGGCTTCTAGAGGAACCTTAGCCTAAACAGGCCCCTGGAGGAAGCTCTTCACATTCAGAGCAAGGGCAACGTACTGCTCTCCGGCTTGCCTGGGTTGAGTGCCCCAGTCGTCAAAGAGCCTCGCGAAAGCAGTGCTGCGCAGACTCCCTTTGCCAGTCGAACGGCCTCCTTGACTGAAAGAGAACTGCAGTGCCAAAAGGCACCGTGCTGACGACTGGCTCCAGGAAGAGACTCGGGACAGCACTCTCATAGAAGCGAAAGCTAGGCTGTGCGCCCAGCCTGAGGAGCAGTACGTGCGTTTGCCACACTTCTTTACACAGCTAGGCATGAGCCAGAGAGCCTTGGTCACTGAGGCCTACCTAAGGGACTGCCATACTTACCCAGTAGCTCCCACGCAGAGGTCCCTGTGCCCAAACGGGCCTCCACGGAAGGGCCCTGTTCCTCCCGTTGTGTTTCCTTGAGGTAAGCAGAAACCGCTGAGCATCAATAGAGGAGCTCCGGATTGAAGCTGGGCGACCCTGGCTAAACCTTATTCCCCTCCGTGGTAAACGAGACAGTGGCGGGTCCTAAGCTGCCTGAAGTACACTGCTCGCGCCCACCTTCTCTTTGCTGCCGGAAGGCCTCCCATAAGAAGTCTGAGTTTACTCGTGACAGCAGAAGTCTGAGTTTACGCGTGTGAGGCCTGCTGCTCTCAGTTCCTTGCTGGGAGCTTCAGCAGGAGCGCTCGGGAGCTCGCCGGCACAAGAACTGTGAGTCCCCTCGCCCCACCCCGGCCTCAAGCAAAAGTCCAGATTTCCCCCGTCAGTAACACCTCGGAGTGCCCTAGGAGCGAAGAAGCATGCCTTAACGGAGGGCTTCAACAGTGCTAGGGCTTTATTTCACGAGACACCGTGCACTCACGTTCGTTGTAACAACTGTCAAAGGGCACTGGATGCCTTCCAACTCCTCTCTTGCGTTTGAGCCACAGGAAGTAAATGCCTTCGTTTGATTAAGCTCCGTGAACGTGCAACGACGATGGCGAAGCGCTGCCCTGTTCGCTCGAAAGCTCTCGTTTGTACGGCCTTCACACGGCCTCAAGGTACGCCGTTCTAAACAGCCTTACATTCCACGCTGGCGTGCCCCCAGTTGGGAATGTGGGCTCTTCGGTGAGACACCAATGTGCGTCCCGAAGGAAACCGGGGTGGGGGGGGGGGCTCCCCCAGGACGCCTGCGTACGGCAGTCGGTTGCCAGATGTTTACTTCCAGCCGGAGAAAGAGAAAAAGGACAGCTTTCCCAGGGACAATTCTGGACCCTTGGGAACATCCAGAATCACCAAAGCCTAAACTTGGCACGGCCTGGGCAACGCTCTTCCGCACGTCCAGCAATCCCCACGTCAAAACCTTTCTCGGCAGAGGCAGGCACTCTCTCCCTTGTACTAGATAGCTCGGCAGAACCTTCCGAGAACCATGCTGCGTCATTCAGCTTGAAAGCGGGACGCGGATGGGAGAGTACGCTTTCTCCCCGTTTGGAGGCGCCGTGCGCTTGGCTTCAAAGCTGCCCGAACAGCACTAGCGGCCCGACGTCTCTGCACGGCAGGATTGTCGTTGTGGGCCGAGGCTGCGTGTTCTCTCAAAGCGGAAAACCGTGCTGGCAATACCTTGCTAGAAACTCCTCCCACGGCACTACATGTTCCGCTCCGGCCAAACGAAAGGTGACCTCAGGCCTCAAGGTAAGTTCCAGCGTTTCACGTCGGGGCAGTTGGGTGTGCAGTGGTTTCCATGAGGCCAGACTCCACCACGGAGTGCCTTAACTCTGCGACGCTCCTGGGGGCACACAGGATAGGAGCTCGTTCGCCAATTGCGCAGGATGACTCCTCTCCGTGGCGGAACGGCGGCTCCCGGCTTCTAGAGGAACCTTAGCCTAAACAGGCCCCTGGAGGAAGCTCTTCACATTCAGAGCAAGGGCAACGTACTGCTCTCCGGCTTGCCTGGGTTGAGTGCCCCAGTCGTCAAAGAGCCTCGCGAAAGCAGTGCTGCGCAGACTCCCTTTGCCAGTCGAACGGCCTCCTTGACTGAAAGAGAACTGCAGTGCCAAAAGGCACCGTGCTGACGACTGGCTCCAGGAAGAGACTCGGGACAGCACTCTCATAGAAGCGAAAGCTAGGCTGTGCGCCCAGCCTGAGGAGCAGTACGTGCGTTTGCCACACTTCTTTACACAGCTAGGCATGAGCCAGAGAGCCTTGGTCACTGAGGCCTACCTAAGGGACTGCCATACTTACCCAGTAGCTCCCACGCAGAGGTCCCTGTGCCCAAACGGGCCTCCACGGAAGGGCCCTGTTCCTCCCGTTGTGTTTCCTTGAGGTAAGCAGAAACCGCTGAGCATCAATAGAGGAGCTCCGGATTGAAGCTGGGCGACCCTGGCTAAACCTTATTCCCCTCCGTGGTAAACGAGACAGTGGCGGGTCCTAAGCTGCCTGAAGTACACTGCTCGCGCCCACCTTCTCTTTGCTGCCGGAAGGCCTCCCATAAGAAGTCTGAGTTTACTCGTGACAGCAGAAGTCTGAGTTTACGCGTGTGAGGCCTGCTGCTCTCAGTTCCTTGCTGGGAGCTTCAGCAGGAGCGCTCGGGAGCTCGCCGGCACAAGAACTGTGAGTCCCCTCGCCCCACCCCGGCCTCAAGCAAAAGTCCAGATTTCCCCCGTCAGTAACACCTCGGAGTGCCCTAGGAGCGAAGAAGCATGCCTTAACGGAGGGCTTCAACAGTGCTAGGGCTTTATTTCACGAGACACCGTGCACTCACGTTCGTTGTAACAACTGTCAAAGGGCACTGGATGCCTTCCAACTCCTCTCTTGCGTTTGAGCCACAGGAAGTAAATGCCTTCGTTTGATTAAGCTCCGTGAACGTGCAACGACGATGGCGAAGCGCTGCCCTGTTCGCTCGAAAGCTCTCGTTTGTACGGCCTTCACACGGCCTCAAGGTACGCCGTTCTAAACAGCCTTACATTCCACGCTGGCGTGCCCCCAGTTGGGAATGTGGGCTCTTCGGTGAGACACCAATGTGCGTCCCGAAGGAAACCGGGGTGGGGGGGGGGCTCCCCCAGGACGCCTGCGTACGGCAGTCGGTTGCCAGATGTTTACTTCCAGCCGGAGAAAGAGAAAAAGGACAGCTTTCCCAGGGACAATTCTGGACCCTTGGGAACATCCAGAATCACCAAAGCCTAAACTTGGCACGGCCTGGGCAACGCTCTTCCGCACGTCCAGCAATCCCCACGTCAAAACCTTTCTCGGCAGAGGCAGGCACTCTCTCCCTTGTACTAGATAGCTCGGCAGAACCTTCCGAGAACCATGCTGCGTCATTCAGCTTGAAAGCGGGACGCGGATGGGAGAGTACGCTTTCTCCCCGTTTGGAGGCGCCGTGCGCTTGGCTTCAAAGCTGCCCGAACAGCACTAGCGGCCCGACGTCTCTGCACGGCAGGATTGTCGTTGTGGGCCGAGGCTGCGTGTTCTCTCAAAGCGGAAAACCGTGCTGGCAATACCTTGCTAGAAACTCCTCCCACGGCACTACATGTTCCGCTCCGGCCAAACGAAAGGTGACCTCAGGCCTCAAGGTAAGTTCCAGCGTTTCACGTCGGGGCAGTTGGGTGTGCAGTGGTTTCCATGAGGCCAGACTCCACCACGGAGTGCCTTAACTCTGCGACGCTCCTGGGGGCACACAGGATAGGAGCTCGTTCGCCAATTGCGCAGGATGACTCCTCTCCGTGGCGGAACGGCGGCTCCCGGCTTCTAGAGGAACCTTAGCCTAAACAGGCCCCTGGAGGAAGCTCTTCACATTCAGAGCAAGGGCAACGTACTGCTCTCCGGCTTGCCTGGGTTGAGTGCCCCAGTCGTCAAAGAGCCTCGCGAAAGCAGTGCTGCGCAGACTCCCTTTGCCAGTCGAACGGCCTCCTTGACTGAAAGAGAACTGCAGTGCCAAAAGGCACCGTGCTGACGACTGGCTCCAGGAAGAGACTCGGGACAGCACTCTCATAGAAGCGAAAGCTAGGCTGTGCGCCCAGCCTGAGGAGCAGTACGTGCGTTTGCCACACTTCTTTACACAGCTAGGCATGAGCCAGAGAGCCTTGGTCACTGAGGCCTACCTAAGGGACTGCCATACTTACCCAGTAGCTCCCACGCAGAGGTCCCTGTGCCCAAACGGGCCTCCACGGAAGGGCCCTGTTCCTCCCGTTGTGTTTCCTTGAGGTAAGCAGAAACCGCTGAGCATCAATAGAGGAGCTCCGGATTGAAGCTGGGCGACCCTGGCTAAACCTTATTCCCCTCCGTGGTAAACGAGACAGTGGCGGGTCCTAAGCTGCCTGAAGTACACTGCTCGCGCCCACCTTCTCTTTGCTGCCGGAAGGCCTCCCATAAGAAGTCTGAGTTTACTCGTGACAGCAGAAGTCTGAGTTTACGCGTGTGAGGCCTGCTGCTCTCAGTTCCTTGCTGGGAGCTTCAGCAGGAGCGCTCGAGAGCTCGCCGGCACAAGAACTGTGAGTCCCCTCGCCCCACCCCGGCCTCAAGCAAAAGTCCAGATTTCCCCCGTCAGTAACACCTCGGAGTGCCCTAGGAGCGAAGAAGCATGCCTTAACGGAGGGCTTCAACAGTGCTAGGGCTTTATTTCACGAGACACCGTGCACTCACGTTCGTTGTAACAACTGTCAAAGGGCACTGGATGCCTTCCAACTCCTCTCTTGCGTTTGAGCCACAGGAAGTAAATGCCTTCGTTTGATTAAGCTCCGTGAACGTGCAACGACGATGGCGAAGCGCTGCCCTGTTCGCTCGAAAGCTCTCGTTTGTACGGCCTTCACACGGCCTCAAGGTACGCCGTTCTAAACAGCCTTACATTCCACGCTGGCGTGCCCCCAGTTGGGAATGTGGGCTCTTCGGTGAGACACCAATGTGCGTCCCGAAGGAAACCGGGGTGGGGGGGGGGGCTCCCCCAGGACGCCTGCGTACGGCAGTCGGTTGCCAGATGTTTACTTCCAGCCGGAGAAAGAGAAAAAGGACAGCTTTCCCAGGGACAATTCTGGACCCTTGGGAACATCCAGAATCACCAAAGCCTAAACTTGGCACGGCCTGGGCAACGCTCTTCCGCACGTCCAGCAATCCCCACGTCAAAACCTTTCTCGGCAGAGGCAGGCACTCTCTCCCTTGTACTAGATAGCTCGGCAGAACCTTCCGAGAAACATGCTGCGTCATTCAGCTTGAAAGCGGGACGCGGATGGGAGAGTACGCTTTCTCCCCGTTTGGAGGCGCCGTGCGCTTGGCTTCAAAGCTGCCCGAACAGCACTAGCGGCCCGACGTCTCTGCACGGCAGGATTGTCGTTGTGGGCCGAGGCTGCGTGTTCTCTCAAAGCGGAAAACCGTGCTGGCAATACCTTGCTAGAAACTCCTCCCACGGCACTACATGTTCCGCTCCGGCCAAACGAAAGGTGACCTCAGGCCTCAAGGTAAGTTCCAGCGTTTCACGTCGGGGCAGTTGGGTGTGCAGTGGTTTCCATGAGGCCAGACTCCACCACGGAGTGCCTTAACTCTGCGACGCTCCTGGGGGCACACAGGATAGGAGCTCGTTCGCCAATTGCGCAGGATGACTCCTCTCCGTGGCGGAACGGCGGCTCCCGGCTTCTAGAGGAAACTTAGCCTAAACAGGCCCCTGGAGGAAGCTCTTCACATTCAGAGCAAGGGCAACGTACTGCTCTCCGGCTTGCCTGGGTTGAGTGCCCCAGTCGTCAAAGAGCCTCGCGAAAGCAGTGCTGCGCAGACTCCCTTTGCCAGTCGAACGGCCTCCTTGACTGAAAGAGAACTGCAGTGCCAAAAGGCACCGTGCTGACGACTGGCTCCAGGAAGAGACTCGGGACAGCACTCTCATAGAAGCGAAAGCTAGGCTGTGCGCCCAGCCTGAGGAGCAGTACGTGCGTTTGCCACACTTCTTTACACAGCTAGGCATGAGCCAGAGAGCCTTGGTCACTGAGGCCTACCTAAGGGACTGCCATACTTACCCAGTAGCTCCCACGCAGAGGTCCCTGTGCCCAAACGGGCCTCCACGGAAGGGCCCTGTTCCTCCCGTTGTGTTTCCTTGAGGTAAGCAGAAACCGCTGAGCATCAATAGAGGAGCTCCGGATTGAAGCTGGGCGACCCTGGCTAAACCTTATTCCCCTCCGTGGTAAACGAGACAGTGGCGGGTCCTAAGCTGCCTGAAGTACACTGCTCGCGCCCACCTTCTCTTTGCTGCCGGAAGGCCTCCCATAAGAAGTCTGAGTTTACTCGTGACAGCAGAAGTCTGAGTTTACGCGTGTGAGGCCTGCTGCTCTCAGTTCCTTGCTGGGAGCTTCAGCAGGAGCGCTCGGGAGCTCGCCGGCACAAGAACTGTGAGTCCCCTCGCCCCACCCCGGCCTCAAGCAAAAGTCCAGATTTCCCCCGTCAGTAACACCTCGGAGTGCCCTAGGAGCGAAGAAGCATGCCTTAACGGAGGGCTTCAACAGTGCTAGGGCTTTATTTCACGAGACACCGTGCACTCACGTTCGTTGTAACAACTGTCAAAGGGCACTGGATGCCTTCCAACTCCTCTCTTGCGTTTGAGCCACAGGAAGTAAATGCCTTCGTTTGATTAAGCTCCGTGAACGTGCAACGACGATGGCGAAGCGCTGCCCTGTTCGCTCGAAAGCTCTCGTTTGTACGGCCTTCACACGGCCTCAAGGTACGCCGTTCTAAACAGCCTTACATTCCACGCTGGCGTGCCCCCAGTTGGGAATGTGGGCTCTTCGGTGAGACACCAATGTGCGTCCCGAAGGAAACCGGGGTGGGGGGGGGGGGCTCCCCCAGGACGCCTGCGTACGGCAGTCGGTTGCCAGATGTTTACTTCCAGCCGGAGAAAGAGAAAAAGGACAGCTTTCCCAGGGACAATTCTGGACCCTTGGGAACATCCAGAATCACCAAAGCCTAAACTTGGCACGGCCTGGGCAACGCTCTTCCGCACGTCCAGCAATCCCCACGTCAAAACCTTTCTCGGCAGAGGCAGGCACTCTCTCCCTTCTACTAGATAGCTCGGCAGAACCTTCCGAGAAACATGCTGCGTCATTCAGCTTGAAAGCGGGACGCGGATGGGAGAGTACGCTTTCTCCCCGTTTGGAGGCGCCGTGCGCTTGGCTTCAAAGCTGCCCGAACAGCACTAGCGGCCCGACGTCTCTGCACGGCAGGATTGTCGTTGTGGGCCGAGGCTGCGTGTTCTCTCAAAGCGGAAAACCGTGCTGGCAATACCTTGCTAGAAACTCCTCCCACGGCACTACATGTTCCGCTCCGGCCAAACGAAAGGTGACCTCAGGCCTCAAGGTAAGTTCCAGCGTTTCACGTCGGGGCAGTTGGGTGTGCAGTGGTTTCCATGAGGCCAGACTCCACCACGGAGTGCCTTAACTCTGCGACGCTCCTGGGGGCACACAGGATAGGAGCTCGTTCGCCAATTGCGCAGGATGACTCCTCTCCGTGGCGGAACGGCGGCTCCCGGCTTCTAGAGGAAACTTAGCCTAAACAGGCCCCTGGAGGAAGCTCTTCACATTCAGAGCAAGGGCAACGTACTGCTCTCCGGCTTGCCTGGGTTGAGTGCCCCAGTCGTCAAAGAGCCTCGCGAAAGCAGTGCTGCGCAGACTCCCTTTGCCAGTCGAACGGCCTCCTTGACTGAAAGAGAACTGCAGTGCCAAAAGGCACCGTGCTGACGACTGGCTCCAGGAAGAGACTCGGGACAGCACTCTCATAGAAGCGAAAGCTAGGCTGTGCGCCCAGCCTGAGGAGCAGTACGTGCGTTTGCCACACTTCTTTACACAGCTAGGCATGAGCCAGAGCCTTGGTCACTGAGGCCTACCTAGGGGACTGCCATACTTACCCAGTAGCTCCCACGCAGAGGTCCCTGTGCCCAAACGGGCCTCCACGGACGGGCCCTGTTCCTCCCGTTGTGTTTCCTTGAGGTAAGCAGAAACCGCTGAGCATCAATAGAGGAGCTCCGGATTGAAGCTGGGCGACCCTGGCTAAACCTTATTCCCCTCCGTGGTAAACGAGACAGTGGCGGGTCCTAAGCTGCCTGAAGTACACTGCTCGCGCCCACCTTCTCTTTGCTGCCGGAAGGCCTCCCATAAGAAGTCTGAGTTTACTCGTGACAGCGGAAGTCTGAGTTTACGCGTGTGAGGCCTGCTGCTCTCAGTTCCTTGCTGGGAGCTTCAGCAGGAGCGCTCGGGAGCTCGCCGGCACAAGAACTGTGAGTCCCCTCGCCCCACCCCGGCCTCAAGCAAAAGTCCAGATTTCCCCCGTCAGTAACACCTCGGAGTGCCCTAGGAGCGAAGAAGCATGCCTTAACGGAGGGCTTCAACAGTGCTAGGGCTTTATTTCACGAGACACCGTGCACTCACGTTCGTTGTAACAACTGTCAAAGGGCACTGGATGCCTTCCAGCTCCTCTCTTGCGTTTGAGCCACAGGAAGTAAATGCCTTCGTTTGATTAAGCTCCGTGAACGTGCAACGACGATGGCGAAGCGCTGCCCTGTTCGCTCGAAAGCTCTCGTTTGTACGGCCTTCACACGGCCTCAAGGTACGCCGTTCTAAACAGCCTTACATTCCACGCTGGCGTGCCCCCAGTTGGGAATGTGGGCTCTTCGGTGAGACACCAATGTGCGTCCCGAAGGAAACCGGCGTGGGGGGGGCTCCCCCAGGACGCCTGCGTACGGCAGTCGGTTGCCAGATGTTTACTTCCAGCCGGAGAAAGAGAAAAAGGACAGCTTTCCCAGGGACAATTCTGGACCCTTGGGAACATCCAGAATCACCAAAGCCTAAACTTGGCACGGCCTGGGCAACGCTCTTCCGCACGTCCAGCAATCCCCACGTCAAAACCTTTCTCGGCAGAGGCAGGCACTCTCTCCCTTCTACTAGATAGCTCGGCAGAACCTTCCGAGAAACATGCTGCGTCATTCAGCTTGAAAGCGGGACGCGGATGGGAGAGTACGCTTTCTCCCCGTTTGGAGGCGCCGTGCGCTTGGCTTCAAAGCTGCCCGAACAGCACTAGCGGCCCGACGTCTCTGCACGGCAGGATTGTCGTTGTGGGCCGAGGCTGCGTGTTCTCTCAAAGCGGAAAACCGTGCTGGCAATACCTTGCTAGAAACTCCTCCCACGGCACTACATGTTCCGCTCCGGCCAAACGAAAGGTGACCTCAGGCCTCAAGGTAAGTTCCAGCGTTTCACGTCGGGGCAGTTGGGTGTGCAGTGGTTTCCATGAGGCCAGACTCCACCACGGAGTGCCTTAACTCTGCGACGCTCCTGGGGGCACACAGGATAGGAGCTCGTTCGCCAATTGCGCAGGATGACTCCTCTCCGTGGCGGAACGGCGGCTCCCGGCTTCTAGAGGAAACTTAGCCTAAACAGGCCCCTGGAGGAAGCTCTTCACATTCAGAGCAAGGGCAACGTACTGCTCTCCGGCTTGCCTGGGTTGAGTGCCCCAGTCGTCAAAGAGCCTCGCGAAAGCAGTGCTGCGCAGACTCCCTTTGCCAGTCGAACGGCCTCCTTGACTGAAAGAGAACTGCAGTGCCAAAAGGCACCGTGCTGACGACTGGCTCCAGGAAGAGACTCGGGACAGCACTCTCATAGAAGCGAAAGCTAGGCTGTGCGCCCAGCCTGAGGAGCAGTACGTGCGTTTGCCACACTTCTTTACACAGCTAGGCATGAGCCAGAGAGCCTTGGTCACTGAGGCCTACCTAAGGGACTGCCATACTTACCCAGTAGCTCCCACGCAGAGGTCCCTGTGCCCAAACGGGCCTCCACGGAAGGGCCCTGTTCCTCCCGTTGTGTTTCCTTGAGGTAAGCAGAAACCGCTGAGCATCAATAGAGGAGCTCCGGATTGAAGCTGGGCGACCCTGGCTAAACCTTATTCCCCTCCGTGGTAAACGAGACAGTGGCGGGTCCTAAGCTGCCTGAAGTACACTGCTCGCGCCCACCTTCTCTTTGCTGCCGGAAGGCCTCCCATAAGAAGTCTGAGTTTACTCGTGACAGCAGAAGTCTGAGTTTACGCGTGTGAGGCCTGCTGCTCTCAGTTCCTTGCTGGGAGCTTCAGCAGGAGCGCTCGGGAGCTCGCCGGCACAAGAACTGTGAGTCCCCTCGCCCCACCCCGGCCTCAAGCAAAAGTCCAGATTTCCCCCGTCAGTAACACCTCGGAGTGCCCTAGGAGCGAAGAAGCATGCCTTAACGGAGGGCTTCAACAGTGCTAGGGCTTTATTTCACGAGACACCGTGCACTCACGTTCGTTGTAACAACTGTCAAAGGGCACTGGATGCCTTCCAACTCCTCTCTTGCGTTTGAGCCACAGGAAGTAAATGCCTTCGTTTGATTAAGCTCCGTGAACGTGCAACGACGATGGCGAAGCGCTGCCCTGTTCGCTCGAAAGCTCTCGTTTGTACGGCCTTCACACGGCCTCAAGGTACGCCGTTCTAAACAGCCTTACATTCCACGCTGGCGTGCCCCCAGTTGGGAATGTGGGCTCTTCGGTGAGACACCAATGTGCGTCCCGAAGGAAACCGGGGTGGGGGGGGGGCTCCCCCAGGACGCCTGCGTACGGCAGTCGGTTGCCAGATGTTTACTTCCAGCCGGAGAAAGAGAAAAAGGACAGCTTTCCCAGGGACAATTCTGGACCCTTGGGAACATCCAGAATCACCAAAGCCTAAACTTGGCACGGCCTGGGCAACGCTCTTCCGCACGTCCAGCAATCCCCACGTCAAAACCTTTCTCGGCAGAGGCAGGCACTCTCTCCCTTCTACTAGATAGCTCGGCAGAACCTTCCGAGAAACATGCTGCGTCATTCAGCTTGAAAGCGGGACGCGGATGGGAGAGTACGCTTTCTCCCCGTTTGGAGGCGCCGTGCGCTTGGCTTCAAAGCTGCCCGAACAGCACTAGCGGCCCGACGTCTCTGCACGGCAGGATTGTCGTTGTGGGCCGAGGCTGCGTGTTCTCTCAAAGCGGAAAACCGTGCTGGCAATACCTTGCTAGAAACTCCTCCCACGGCACTACATGTTCCGCTCCGGCCAAACGAAAGGTGACCTCAGGCCTCAAGGTAAGTTCCAGCGTTTCACGTCGGGGCAGTTGGGTGTGCAGTGGTTTCCATGAGGCCAGACTCCACCACGGAGTGCCTTAACTCTGCGACGCTCCTGGGGGCACACAGGATAGGAGCTCGTTCGCCAATTGCGCAGGATGACTCCTCTCCGTGGCGGAACGGCGGCTCCCGGCTTCTAGAGGAAACTTAGCCTAAACAGGCCCCTGGAGGAAGCTCTTCACATTCAGAGCAAGGGCAACGTACTGCTCTCCGGCTTGCCTGGGTTGAGTGCCCCAGTCGTCAAAGAGCCTCGCGAAAGCAGTGCTGCGCAGACTCCCTTTGCCAGTCGAACGGCCTCCTTGACTGAAAGAGAACTGCAGTGCCAAAAGGCACCGTGCTGACGACTGGCTCCAGGAAGAGACTCGGGACAGCACTCTCATAGAAGCGAAAGCTAGGCTGTGCGCCCAGCCTGAGGAGCAGTACGTGCGTTTGCCACACTTCTTTACACAGCTAGGCATGAGCCAGAGAGCCTTGGTCACTGAGGCCTACCTAAGGGACTGCCATACTTACCCAGTAGCTCCCACGCAGAGGTCCCTGTGCCCAAACGGGCCTCCACGGAAGGGCCCTGTTCCTCCCGTTGTGTTTCCTTGAGGTAAGCAGAAACCGCTGAGCATCAATAGAGGAGCTCCGGATTGAAGCTGGGCGACCCTGGCTAAACCTTATTCCCCTCCGTGGTAAACGAGACAGTGGCGGGTCCTAAGCTGCCTGAAGTACACTGCTCGCGCCCACCTTCTCTTTGCTGCCGGAAGGCCTCCCATAAGAAGTCTGAGTTTACTCGTGACAGCAGAAGTCTGAGTTTACGCGTGTGAGGCCTGCTGCTCTCAGTTCCTTGCTGGGAGCTTCAGCAGGAGCGCTCGGGAGCTCGCCGGCACAAGAACTGTGAGTCCCCTCGCCCCACCCCGGCCTCAAGCAAAAGTCCAGATTTCCCCCGTCAGTAACACCTCGGAGTGCCCTAGGAGCGAAGAAGCATGCCTTAACGGAGGGCTTCAACAGTGCTAGGGCTTTATTTCACGAGACACCGTGCACTCACGTTCGTTGTAACAACTGTCAAAGGGCACTGGATGCCTTCCAACTCCTCTCTTGCGTTTGAGCCACAGGAAGTAAATGCCTTCGTTTGATTAAGCTCCGTGAACGTGCAACGACGATGGCGAAGCGCTGCCCTGTTCGCTCGAAAGCTCTCGTTTGTACGGCCTTCACACGGCCTCAAGGTACGCCGTTCTAAACAGCCTTACATTCCACGCTGGCGTGCCCCCAGTTGGGAATGTGGGCTCTTCGGTGAGACACCAATGTGCGTCCCGAAGGAAACCGGGGTGGGGGGGGGCTCCCCCAGGACGCCTGCGTACGGCAGTCGGTTGCCAGATGTTTACTTCCAGCCGGAGAAAGAGAAAAAGGACAGCTTTCCCAGGGACAATTCTGGACCCTTGGGAACATCCAGAATCACCAAAGCCTAAACTTGGCACGGCCTGGGCAACGCTCTTCCGCACGTCCAGCAATCCCCACGTCAAAACCTTTCTCGGCAGAGGCAGGCACTCTCTCCCTTCTACTAGATAGCTCGGCAGAACCTTCCGAGAAACATGCTGCGTCATTCAGCTTGAAAGCGGGACGCGGATGGGAGAGTACGCTTTCTCCCCGTTTGGAGGCGCCGTGCGCTTGGCTTCAAAGCTGCCCGAACAGCACTAGCGGCCCGACGTCTCTGCACGGCAGGATTGTCGTTGTGGGCCGAGGCTGCGTGTTCTCTCAAAGCGGAAAACCGTGCTGGCAATACCTTGCTAGAAACTCCTCCCACGGCACTACATGTTCCGCTCCGGCCAAACGAAAGGTGACCTCAGGCCTCAAGGTAAGTTCCAGCGTTTCACGTCGGGGCAGTTGGGTGTGCAGTGGTTTCCATGAGGCCAGACTCCACCACGGAGTGCCTTAACTCTGCGACGCTCCTGGGGGCACACAGGATAGGAGCTCGTTCGCCAATTGCGCAGGATGACTCCTCTCCGTGGCGGAACGGCGGCTCCCGGCTTCTAGAGGAAACTTAGCCTAAACAGGCCCCTGGAGGAAGCTCTTCACATTCAGAGCAAGGGCAACGTACTGCTCTCCGGCTTGCCTGGGTTGAGTGCCCCAGTCGTCAAAGAGCCTCGCGAAAGCAGTGCTGCGCAGACTCCCTTTGCCAGTCGAACGGCCTCCTTGACTGAAAGAGAACTGCAGTGCCAAAAGGCACCGTGCTGACGACTGGCTCCAGGAAGAGACTCGGGACAGCACTCTCATAGAAGCGAAAGCTAGGCTGTGCGCCCAGCCTGAGGAGCAGTACGTGCGTTTGCCACACTTCTTTACACAGCTAGGCATGAGCCAGAGAGCCTTGGTCACTGAGGCCTACCTAAGGGACTGCCATACTTACCCAGTAGCTCCCACGCAGAGGTCCCTGTGCCCAAACGGGCCTCCACGGAAGGGCCCTGTTCCTCCCGTTGTGTTTCCTTGAGGTAAGCAGAAACCGCTGAGCATCAATAGAGGAGCTCCGGATTGAAGCTGGGCGACCCTGGCTAAACCTTATTCCCCTCCGTGGTAAACGAGACAGTGGCGGGTCCTAAGCTGCCTGAAGTACACTGCTCGCGCCCACCTTCTCTTTGCTGCCGGAAGGCCTCCCATAAGAAGTCTGAGTTTACTCGTGACAGCAGAAGTCTGAGTTTACGCGTGTGAGGCCTGCTGCTCTCAGTTCCTTGCTGGGAGCTTCAGCAGGAGCGCTCGGGAGCTCGCCGGCACAAGAACTGTGAGTCCCCTCGCCCCACCCCGGCCTCAAGCAAAAGTCCAGATTTCCCCCGTCAGTAACACCTCGGAGTGCCCTAGGAGCGAAGAAGCATGCCTTAACGGAGGGCTTCAACAGTGCTAGGGCTTTATTTCACGAGACACCGTGCACTCACGTTCGTTGTAACAACTGTCAAAGGGCACTGGATGCCTTCCAACTCCTCTCTTGCGTTTGAGCCACAGGAAGTAAATGCCTTCGTTTGATTAAGCTCCGTGAACGTGCAACGACGATGGCGAAGCGCTGCCCTGTTCGCTCGAAAGCTCTCGTTTGTACGGCCTTCACACGGCCTCAAGGTACGCCGTTCTAAACAGCCTTACATTCCACGCTGGCGTGCCCCCAGTTGGGAATGTGGGCTCTTCGGTGAGACACCAATGTGCGTCCCGAAGGAAACCGGGGTGGGGGGGGGGGCTCCCCCAGGACGCCTGCGTACGGCAGTCGGTTGCCAGATGTTTACTTCCAGCCGGAGAAAGAGAAAAAGGACAGCTTTCCCAGGGACAATTCTGGACCCTTGGGAACATCCAGAATCACCAAAGCCTAAACTTGGCACGGCCTGGGCAACGCTCTTCCGCACGTCCAGCAATCCCCACGTCAAAACCTTTCTCGGCAGAGGCAGGCACTCTCTCCCTTGTACTAGATAGCTCGGCAGAACCTTCCGAGAAACATGCTGCGTCATTCAGCTTGAAAGCGGGACGCGGATGGGAGAGTACGCTTTCTCCCCGTTTGGAGGCGCCGTGCGCTTGGCTTCAAAGCTGCCCGAACAGCACTAGCGGCCCGACGTCTCTGCACGGCAGGATTGTCGTTGTGGGCCGAGGCTGCGTGTTCTCTCAAAGCGGAAAACCGTGCTGGCAATACCTTGCTAGAAACTCCTCCCACGGCACTACATGTTCCGCTCCGGCCAAACGAAAGGTGACCTCAGGCCTCAAGGTAAGTTCCAGCGTTTCACGTCGGGGCAGTTGGGTGTGCAGTGGTTTCCATGAGGCCAGACTCCACCACGGAGTGCCTTAACTCTGCGACGCTCCTGGGGGCACACAGGATAGGAGCTCGTTCGCCAATTGCGCAGGATGACTCCTCTCCGTGGCGGAACGGCGGCTCCCGGCTTCTAGAGGAACCTTAGCCTAAACAGGCCCCTGGAGGAAGCTCTTCACATTCAGAGCAAGGGCAACGTACTGCTCTCCGGCTTGCCTGGGTTGAGTGCCCCAGTCGTCAAAGAGCCTCGCGAAAGCAGTGCTGCGCAGACTCCCTTTGCCAGTCGAACGGCCTCCTTGACTGAAAGAGAACTGCAGTGCCAAAAGGCACCGTGCTGACGACTGGCTCCAGGAAGAGACTCGGGACAGCACTCTCATAGAAGCGAAAGCTAGGCTGTGCGCCCAGCCTGAGGAGCAGTACGTGCGTTTGCCACACTTCTTTACACAGCTAGGCATGAGCCAGAGAGCCTTGGTCACTGAGGCCTACCTAAGGGACTGCCATACTTACCCAGTAGCTCCCACGCAGAGGTCCCTGTGCCCAAACGGGCCTCCACGGAAGGGCCCTGTTCCTCCCGTTGTGTTTCCTTGAGGTAAGCAGAAACCGCTGAGCATCAATAGAGGAGCTCCGGATTGAAGCTGGGCGACCCTGGCTAAACCTTATTCCCCTCCGTGGTAAACGAGACAGTGGCGGGTCCTAAGCTGCCTGAAGTACACTGCTCGCGCCCACCTTCTCTTTGCTGCCGGAAGGCCTCCCATAAGAAGTCTGAGTTTACTCGTGACAGCAGAAGTCTGAGTTTACGCGTGTGAGGCCTGCTGCTCTCAGTTCCTTGCTGGGAGCTTCAGCAGGAGCGCTCGGGAGCTCGCCGGCACAAGAACTGTGAGTCCCCTCGCCCCACCCCGGCCTCAAGCAAAAGTCCAGATTTCCCCCGTCAGTAACACCTCGGAGTGCCCTAGGAGCGAAGAAGCATGCCTTAACGGAGGGCTTCAACAGTGCTAGGGCTTTATTTCACGAGACACCGTGCACTCACGTTCGTTGTAACAACTGTCAAAGGGCACTGGATGCCTTCCAACTCCTCTCTTGCGTTTGAGCCACAGGAAGTAAATGCCTTCGTTTGATTAAGCTCCGTGAACGTGCAACGACGATGGCGAAGCGCTGCCCTGTTCGCTCGAAAGCTCTCGTTTGTACGGCCTTCACACGGCCTCAAGGTACGCCGTTCTAAACAGCCTTACATTCCACGCTGGCGTGCCCCCAGTTGGGAATGTGGGCTCTTCGGTGAGACACCAATGTGCGTCCCGAAGGAAACCGGCGTGGGGGGGGCTCCCCCAGGACGCCTGCGTACGGCAGTCGGTTGCCAGATGTTTACTTCCAGCCGGAGAAAGAGAAAAAGGACAGCTTTCCCAGGGACAATTCTGGACCCTTGGGAACATCCAGAATCACCAAAGCCTAAACTTGGCACGGCCTGGGGAACGCTCTTCCGCACGTCCAGCAATCCCCACGTCAAAACCTTTCTCGGCAGAGGCAGGCACTCTCTCCCTTGTACTAGATAGCTCGGCAGAACCTTCCGAGAACCATGCTGCGTCATTCAGCTTGAAAGCGGGACGCGGATGGGAGAGTACGCTTTCTCCCCGTTTGGAGGCGCCGTGCGCTTGGCTTCAAAGCTGCCCGAACAGCACTAGCGGCCCGACGTCTCTGCACGGCAGGATTGTCGTTGTGGGCCGAGGCTGCGTGTTCTCTCAAAGCGGAAAACCGTGCTGGCAATACCTTGCTAGAAACTCCTCCCACGGCACTACATGTTCCGCTCCGGCCAAACGAAAGGTGACCTCAGGCCTCAAGGTAAGTTCCAGCGTTTCACGTCGGGGCAGTTGGGTGTGCAGTGGTTTCCATGAGGCCAGACTCCACCACGGAGTGCCTTAACTCTGCGACGCTCCTGGGGGCACACAGGATAGGAGCTCGTTCGCCAATTGCGCAGGATGACTCCTCTCCGTGGCGGAACGGCGGCTCCCGGCTTCTAGAGGAAACTTAGCCTAAACAGGCCCCTGGAGGAAGCTCTTCACATTCAGAGCAAGGGCAACGTACTGCTCTCCGGCTTGCCTGGGTTGAGTGCCCCAGTCGTCAAAGAGCCTCGCGAAAGCAGTGCTGCGCAGACTCCCTTTGCCAGTCGAACGGCCTCCTTGACTGAAAGAGAACTGCAGTGCCAAAAGGCACCGTGCTGACGACTGGCTCCAGGAAGAGACTCGGGACAGCACTCTCATAGAAGCGAAAGCTAGGCTGTGCGCCCAGCCTGAGGAGCAGTACGTGCGTTTGCCACACTTCTTTACACAGCTAGGCATGAGCCAGAGAGCCTTGGTCACTGAGGCCTACCTAAGGGACTGCCATACTTACCCAGTAGCTCCCACGCAGAGGTCCCTGTGCCCAAACGGGCCTCCACGGAAGGGCCCTGTTCCTCCCGTTGTGTTTCCTTGAGGTAAGCAGAAACCGCTGAGCATCAATAGAGGAGCTCCGGATTGAAGCTGGGCGACCCTGGCTAAACCTTATTCCCCTCCGTGGTAAACGAGACAGTGGCGGGTCCTAAGCTGCCTGAAGTACACTGCTCGCGCCCACCTTCTCTTTGCTGCCGGAAGGCCTCCCATAAGAAGTCTGAGTTTACTCGTGACAGCAGAAGTCTGAGTTTACGCGTGTGAGGCCTGCTGCTCTCAGTTCCTTGCTGGGAGCTTCAGCAGGAGCGCTCGGGAGCTCGCCGGCACAAGAACTGTGAGTCCCCTCGCCCCACCCCGGCCTCAAGCAAAAGTCCAGATTTCCCCCGTCAGTAACACCTCGGAGTGCCCTAGGAGCGAAGAAGCATGCCTTAACGGAGGGCTTCAACAGTGCTAGGGCTTTATTTCACGAGACACCGTGCACTCACGTTCGTTGTAACAACTGTCAAAGGGCACTGGATGCCTTCCAACTCCTCTCTTGCGTTTGAGCCACAGGAAGTAAATGCCTTCGTTTGATTAAGCTCCGTGAACGTGCAACGACGATGGCGAAGCGCTGCCCTGTTCGCTCGAAAGCTCTCGTTTGTACGGCCTTCACACGGCCTCAAGGTACGCCGTTCTAAACAGCCTTACATTCCACGCTGGCGTGCCCCCAGTTGGGAATGTGGGCTCTTCGGTGAGACACCAATGTGCGTCCCGAAGGAAACCGGCGTGGGGGGGGCTCCCCCAGGACGCCTGCGTACGGCAGTCGGTTGCCAGATGTTTACTTCCAGCCGGAGAAAGAGAAAAAGGACAGCTTTCCCAGGGACAATTCTGGACCCTTGGGAACATCCAGAATCACCAAAGCCTAAACTTGGCACGGCCTGGGCAACGCTCTTCCGCACGTCCAGCAATCCCCACGTCAAAACCTTTCTCGGCAGAGGCAGGCACTCTCTCCCTTGTACTAGATAGCTCGGCAGAACCTTCCGAGAACCATGCTGCGTCATTCAGCTTGAAAGCGGGACGCGGATGGGAGAGTACGCTTTCTCCCCGTTTGGAGGCGCCGTGCGCTTGGCTTCAAAGCTGCCCGAACAGCACTAGCGGCCCGACGTCTCTGCACGGCAGGATTGTCGTTGTGGGCCGAGGCTGCGTGTTCTCTCAAAGCGGAAAACCGTGCTGGCAATACCTTGCTAGAAACTCCTCCCACGGCACTACATGTTCCGCTCCGGCCAAACGAAAGGTGACCTCAGGCCTCAAGGTAAGTTCCAGCGTTTCACGTCGGGGCAGTTGGGTGTGCAGTGGTTTCCATGAGGCCAGACTCCACCACGGAGTGCCTTAACTCTGCGACGCTCCTGGGGGCACACAGGATAGGAGCTCGTTCGCCAATTGCGCAGGATGACTCCTCTCCGTGGCGGAACGGCGGCTCCCGGCTTCTAGAGGAACCTTAGCCTAAACAGGCCCCTGGAGGAAGCTCTTCACATTCAGAGCAAGGGCAACGTACTGCTCTCCGGCTTGCCTGGGTTGAGTGCCCCAGTCGTCAAAGAGCCTCGCGAAAGCAGTGCTGCGCAGACTCCCTTTGCCAGTCGAACGGCCTCCTTGACTGAAAGAGAACTGCAGTGCCAAAAGGCACCGTGCTGACGACTGGCTCCAGGAAGAGACTCGGGACAGCACTCTCATAGAAGCGAAAGCTAGGCTGTGCGCCCAGCCTGAGGAGCAGTACGTGCATTTGCCACACTTCTTTACACAGCTAGGCATGAGCCAGAGAGCCTTGGTCACTGAGGCCTACCTAAGGGACTGCCATACTTACCCAGTAGCTCCCACGCAGAGGTCCCTGTGCCCAAACGGGCCTCCACGGAAGGGCCCTGTTCCTCCCGTTGTGTTTCCTTGAGGTAAGCAGAAACCGCTGAGCATCAATAGAGGAGCTCCGGATTGAAGCTGGGCGACCCTGGCTAAACCTTATTCCCCTCCGTGGTAAACGAGACAGTGGCGGGTCCTAAGCTGCCTGAAGTACACTGCTCGCGCCCACCTTCTCTTTGCTGCCGGAAGGCCTCCCATAAGAAGTCTGAGTTTACTCGTGACAGCAGAAGTCTGAGTTTACGCGTGTGAGGCCTGCTGCTCTCAGTTCCTTGCTGGGAGCTTCAGCAGGAGCGCTCGGGAGCTCGCCGGCACAAGAACTGTGAGTCCCCTCGCCCCACCCCGGCCTCAAGCAAAAGTCCAGATTTCCCCCGTCAGTAACACCTCGGAGTGCCCTAGGAGCGAAGAAGCATGCCTTAACGGAGGGCTTCAACAGTGCTAGGGCTTTATTTCACGAGACACCGTGCACTCACGTTCGTTGTAACAACTGTCAAAGGGCACTGGATGCCTTCCAACTCCTCTCTTGCGTTTGAGCCACAGGAAGTAAATGCCTTCGTTTGATTAAGCTCCGTGAACGTGCAACGACGATGGCGAAGCGCTGCCCTGTTCGCTCGAAAGCTCTCGTTTGTACGGCCTTCACACGGCCTCAAGGTACGCCGTTCTAAACAGCCTTACATTCCACGCTGGCGTGCCCCCAGTTGGGAATGTGGGCTCTTCGGTGAGACACCAATGTGCGTCCCGAAGGAAACCGGGGTGGGGGGGGGCTCCCCCAGGACGCCTGCGTACGGCAGTCGGTTGCCAGATGTTTACTTCCAGCCGGAGAAAGAGAAAAAGGACAGCTTTCCCAGGGACAATTCTGGACCCTTGGGAACATCCAGAATCACCAAAGCCTAAACTTGGCACGGCCTGGGGAACGCTCTTCCGCACGTCCAGCAATCCCCACGTCAAAACCTTTCTCGGCAGAGGCAGGCACTCTCTCCCTTGTACTAGATAGCTCGGCAGAACCTTCCGAGAAACACGCTGCGTCATTCAGCTTGAAAGCGGGACGCGGATGGGAGAGTACGCTTTCTCCCCGTTTGGAGGCGCCGTGCGCTTGGCTTCAAAGCTGCCCGAACAGCACTAGCGGCCCGACGTCTCTGCACGGCAGGATTGTCGTTGTGGGCCGAGGCTGCGTGTTCTCTCAAAGCGGAAAACCGTGCTGGCAATACCTTGCTAGAAACTCCTCCCACGGCACTACATGTTCCGCTCCGGCCAAACGAAAGGTGACCTCAGGCCTCAAGGTAAGTTCCAGCGTTTCACGTCGGGGCAGTTGGGTGTGCAGTGGTTTCCATGAGGCCAGACTCCACCACGGAGTGCCTTAACTCTGCGACGCTCCTGGGGGCACACAGGATAGGAGCTCGTTCGCCAATTGCGCAGGATGACTCCTCTCCGTGGCGGAACGGCGGCTCCCGGCTTCTAGAGGAAACTTAGCCTAAACAGGCCCCTGGAGGAAGCTCTTCACATTCAGAGCAAGGGCAACGTACTGCTCTCCGGCTTGCCTGGGTTGAGTGCCCCAGTCGTCAAAGAGCCTCGCGAAAGCAGTGCTGCGCAGACTCCCTTTGCCAGTCGAACGGCCTCCTTGACTGAAAGAGAACTGCAGTGCCAAAAGGCACCGTGCTGACGACTGGCTCCAGGAAGAGACTCGGGACAGCACTCTCATAGAAGCGAAAGCTAGGCTGTGCGCCCAGCCTGAGGAGCAGTACGTGCGTTTGCCACACTTCTTTACACAGCTAGGCATGAGCCAGAGAGCCTTGGTCACTGAGGCCTACCTAAGGGACTGCCATACTTACCCAGTAGCTCCCACGCAGAGGTCCCTGTGCCCAAACGGGCCTCCACGGAAGGGCCCTGTTCCTCCCGTTGTGTTTCCTTGAGGTAAGCAGAAACCGCTGAGCATCAATAGAGGAGCTCCGGATTGAAGCTGGGCGACCCTGGCTAAACCTTATTCCCCTCCGTGGTAAACGAGACAGTGGCGGGTCCTAAGCTGCCTGAAGTACACTGCTCGCGCCCACCTTCTCTTTGCTGCCGGAAGGCCTCCCATAAGAAGTCTGAGTTTACTCGTGACAGCAGAAGTCTGAGTTTACGCGTGTGAGGCCTGCTGCTCTCAGTTCCTTGCTGGGAGCTTCAGCAGGAGCGCTCGGGAGCTCGCCGGCACAAGAACTGTGAGTCCCCTCGCCCCACCCCGGCCTCAAGCAAAAGTCCAGATTTCCCCCGTCAGTAACACCTCGGAGTGCCCTAGGAGCGAAGAAGCATGCCTTAACGGAGGGCTTCAACAGTGCTAGGGCTTTATTTCACGAGACACCGTGCACTCACGTTCGTTGTAACAACTGTCAAAGGGCACTGGATGCCTTCCAACTCCTCTCTTGCGTTTGAGCCACAGGAAGTAAATGCCTTCGTTTGATTAAGCTCCGTGAACGTGCAACGACGATGGCGAAGCGCTGCCCTGTTCGCTCGAAAGCTCTCGTTTGTACGGCCTTCACACGGCCTCAAGGTACGCCGTTCTAAACAGCCTTACATTCCACGCTGGCGTGCCCCCAGTTGGGAATGTGGGCTCTTCGGTGAGACACCAATGTGCGTCCCGAAGGAAACCGGGGTGGGGGGGGGCTCCCCCAGGACGCCTGCGTACGGCAGTCGGTTGCCAGATGTTTACTTCCAGCCGGAGAAAGAGAAAAAGGACAGCTTTCCCAGGGACAATTCTGGACCCTTGGGAACATCCAGAATCACCAAAGCCTAAACTTGGCACGGCCTGGGGAACGCTCTTCCGCACGTCCAGCAATCCCCACGTCAAAACCTTTCTCGGCAGAGGCAGGCACTCTCTCCCTTGTACTAGATAGCTCGGCAGAACCTTCCGAGAACCATGCTGCGTCATTCAGCTTGAAAGCGGGACGCGGATGGGAGAGTACGCTTTCTCCCCGTTTGGAGGCGCCGTGCGCTTGGCTTCAAAGCTGCCCGAACAGCACTAGCGGCCCGACGTCTCTGCACGGCAGGATTGTCGTTGTGGGCCGAGGCTGCGTGTTCTCTCAAAGCGGAAAACCGTGCTGGCAATACCTTGCTAGAAACTCCTCCCACGGCACTACATGTTCCGCTCCGGCCAAACGAAAGGTGACCTCAGGCCTCAAGGTAAGTTCCAGCGTTTCACGTCGGGGCAGTTGGGTGTGCAGTGGTTTCCATGAGGCCAGACTCCACCACGGAGTGCCTTAACTCTGCGACGCTCCTGGGGGCACACAGGATAGGAGCTCGTTCGCCAATTGCGCAGGATGACTCCTCTCCGTGGCGGAACGGCGGCTCCCGGCTTCTAGAGGAAACTTAGCCTAAACAGGCCCCTGGAGGAAGCTCTTCACATTCAGAGCAAGGGCAACGTACTGCTCTCCGGCTTGCCTGGGTTGAGTGCCCCAGTCGTCAAAGAGCCTCGCGAAAGCAGTGCTGCGCAGACTCCCTTTGCCAGTCGAACGGCCTCCTTGACTGAAAGAGAACTGCAGTGCCAAAAGGCACCGTGCTGACGACTGGCTCCAGGAAGAGACTCGGGACAGCACTCTCATAGAAGCGAAAGCTAGGCTGTGCGCCCAGCCTGAGGAGCAGTACGTGCGTTTGCCACACTTCTTTACACAGCTAGGCATGAGCCAGAGAGCCTTGGTCACTGAGGCCTACCTAAGGGACTGCCATACTTACCCAGTAGCTCCCACGCAGAGGTCCCTGTGCCCAAACGGGCCTCCACGGAAGGGCCCTGTTCCTCCCGTTGTGTTTCCTTGAGGTAAGCAGAAACCGCTGAGCATCAATAGAGGAGCTCCGGATTGAAGCTGGGCGACCCTGGCTAAACCTTATTCCCCTCCGTGGTAAACGAGACAGTGGCGGGTCCTAAGCTGCCTGAAGTACACTGCTCGCGCCCACCTTCTCTTTGCTGCCGGAAGGCCTCCCATAAGAAGTCTGAGTTTACTCGTGACAGCAGAAGTCTGAGTTTACGCGTGTGAGGCCTGCTGCTCTCAGTTCCTTGCTGGGAGCTTCAGCAGGAGCGCTCGGGAGCTCGCCGGCACAAGAACTGTGAGTCCCCTCGCCCCACCCCGGCCTCAAGCAAAAGTCCAGATTTCCCCCGTCAGTAACACCTCGGAGTGCCCTAGGAGCGAAGAAGCATGCCTTAACGGAGGGCTTCAACAGTGCTAGGGCTTTATTTCACGAGACACCGTGCACTCACGTTCGTTGTAACAACTGTCAAAGGGCACTGGATGCCTTCCAACTCCTCTCTTGCGTTTGAGCCACAGGAAGTAAATGCCTTCGTCTGATTAAGCTCCGTGAACGTGCGACGACGATGGCGAAGCGCTGCCCTGTTCGCTCGAAAGCTCTCGTTTGTACGGCCTTCACACGGCCTCAAGGTACGCCGTTCTAAACAGCCTTACATTCCACGCTGGCGTGCCCCCAGTTGGGAATGTGGGCTCTTCGGTGAGACACCAATGTGCGTCCCGAAGGAAACCGGCGTGGGGGGGGCTCCCCCAGGACGCCTGCGTACGGCAGTCGGTTGCCAGATGTTTACTTCCAGCCGGAGAAAGAGAAAAAGGACAGCTTTCCCAGGGACAATTCTGGACCCTTGGGAACATCCAGAATCACCAAAGCCTAAACTTGGCACGGCCTGGGCAACGCTCTTCCGCACGTCCAGCAATCCCCACGTCAAAACCTTTCTCGGCAGAGGCAGGCACTCTCTCCCTTGTACTAGATAGCTCGGCAGAACCTTCCGAGAACCATGCTGCGTCATTCAGCTTGAAAGCGGGACGCGGATGGGAGAGTACGCTTTCTCCCCGTTTGGAGGCGCCGTGCGCTTGGCTTCAAAGCTGCCCGAACAGCACTAGCGGCCCGACGTCTCTGCACGGCAGGATTGTCGTTGTGGGCCGAGGCTGCGTGTTCTCTCAAAGCGGAAAACCGTGCTGGCAATACCTTGCTAGAAACTCCTCCCACGGCACTACATGTTCCGCTCCGGCCAAACGAAAGGTGACCTCAGGCCTCAAGGTAAGTTCCAGCGTTTCACGTCGGGGCAGTTGGGTGTGCAGTGGTTTCCATGAGGCCAGACTCCACCACGGAGTGCCTTAACTCTGCGACGCTCCTGGGGGCACACAGGATAGGAGCTCGTTCGCCAATTGCGCAGGATGACTCCTCTCCGTGGCGGAACGGCGGCTCCCGGCTTCTAGAGGAAACTTAGCCTAAACAGGCCCCTGGAGGAAGCTCTTCACATTCAGAGCAAGGGCAACGTACTGCTCTCCGGCTTGCCTGGGTTGAGTGCCCCAGTCGTCAAAGAGCCTCGCGAAAGCAGTGCTGCGCAGACTCCCTTTGCCAGTCGAACGGCCTCCTTGACTGAAAGAGAACTGCAGTGCCAAAAGGCACCGTGCTGACGACTGGCTCCAGGAAGAGACTCGGGACAGCACTCTCATAGAAGCGAAAGCTAGGCTGTGCGCCCAGCCTGAGGAGCAGTACGTGCGTTTGCCACACTTCTTTACACAGCTAGGCATGAGCCAGAGAGCCTTGGTCACTGAGGCCTACCTAAGGGACTGCCATACTTACCCAGTAGCTCCCACGCAGAGGTCCCTGTGCCCAAACGGGCCTCCACGGAAGGGCCCTGTTCCTCCCGTTGTGTTTCCTTGAGGTAAGCAGAAACCGCTGAGCATCAATAGAGGAGCTCCGGATTGAAGCTGGGCGACCCTGGCTAAACCTTATTCCCCTCCGTGGTAAACGAGACAGTGGCGGGTCCTAAGCTGCCTGAAGTACACTGCTCGCGCCCACCTTCTCTTTGCTGCCGGAAGGCCTCCCATAAGAAGTCTGAGTTTACTCGTGACAGCAGAAGTCTGAGTTTACGCGTGTGAGGCCTGCTGCTCTCAGTTCCTTGCTGGGAGCTTCAGCAGGAGCGCTCGGGAGCTCGCCGGCACAAGAACTGTGAGTCCCCTCGCCCCACCCCGGCCTCAAGCAAAAGTCCAGATTTCCCCCGTCAGTAACACCTCGGAGTGCCCTAGGAGCGAAGAAGCATGCCTTAACGGAGGGCTTCAACAGTGCTAGGGCTTTATTTCACGAGACACCGTGCACTCACGTTCGTTGTAACAACTGTCAAAGGGCACTGGATGCCTTCCAACTCCTCTCTTGCGTTTGAGCCACAGGAAGTAAATGCCTTCGTCTGATTAAGCTCCGTGAACGTGCGACGACGATGGCGAAGCGCTGCCCTGTTCGCTCGAAAGCTCTCGTTTGTACGGCCTTCACACGGCCTCAAGGTACGCCGTTCTAAACAGCCTTACATTCCACGCTGGCGTGCCCCCAGTTGGGAATGTGGGCTCTTCGGTGAGACACCAATGTGCGTCCCGAAGGAAACCGGCGTGGGGGGGGCTCCCCCAGGACGCCTGCGTACGGCAGTCGGTTGCCAGATGTTTACTTCCAGCCGGAGAAAGAGAAAAAGGACAGCTTTCCCAGGGACAATTCTGGACCCTTGGGAACATCCAGAATCACCAAAGCCTAAACTTGGCACGGCCTGGGCAACGCTCTTCCGCACGTCCAGCAATCCCCACGTCAAAACCTTTCTCGGCAGAGGCAGGCACTCTCTCCCTTGTACTAGATAGCTCGGCAGAACCTTCCGAGAACCATGCTGCGTCATTCAGCTTGAAAGCGGGACGCGGATGGGAGAGTACGCTTTCTCCCCGTTTGGAGGCGCCGTGCGCTTGGCTTCAAAGCTGCCCGAACAGCACTAGCGGCCCGACGTCTCTGCACGGCAGGATTGTCGTTGTGGGCCGAGGCTGCGTGTTCTCTCAAAGCGGAAAACCGTGCTGGCAATACCTTGCTAGAAACTCCTCCCACGGCACTACATGTTCCGCTCCGGCCAAACGAAAGGTGACCTCAGGCCTCAAGGTAAGTTCCAGCGTTTCACGTCGGGGCAGTTGGGTGTGCAGTGGTTTCCATGAGGCCAGACTCCACCACGGAGTGCCTTAACTCTGCGACGCTCCTGGGGGCACACAGGATAGGAGCTCGTTCGCCAATTGCGCAGGATGACTCCTCTCCGTGGCGGAACGGCGGCTCCCGGCTTCTAGAGGAAACTTAGCCTAAACAGGCCCCTGGAGGAAGCTCTTCACATTCAGAGCAAGGGCAACGTACTGCTCTCCGGCTTGCCTGGGTTGAGTGCCCCAGTCGTCAAAGAGCCTCGCGAAAGCAGTGCTGCGCAGACTCCCTTTGCCAGTCGAACGGCCTCCTTGACTGAAAGAGAACTGCAGTGCCAAAAGGCACCGTGCTGACGACTGGCTCCAGGAAGAGACTCGGGACAGCACTCTCATAGAAGCGAAAGCTAGGCTGTGCGCCCAGCCTGAGGAGCAGTACGTGCGTTTGCCACACTTCTTTACACAGCTAGGCATGAGCCAGAGAGCCTTGGTCACTGAGGCCTACCTAAGGGACTGCCATACTTACCCAGTAGCTCCCACGCAGAGGTCCCTGTGCCCAAACGGGCCTCCACGGAAGGGCCCTGTTCCTCCCGTTGTGTTTCCTTGAGGTAAGCAGAAACCGCTGAGCATCAATAGAGGAGCTCCGGATTGAAGCTGGGCGACCCTGGCTAAACCTTATTCCCCTCCGTGGTAAACGAGACAGTGGCGGGTCCTAAGCTGCCTGAAGTACACTGCTCGCGCCCACCTTCTCTTTGCTGCCCGAAGGCCTCCCATAAGAAGTCTGAGTTTACTCGTGACAGCAGAAGTCTGAGTTTACGCGTGTGAGGCCTGCTGCTCTCAGTTCCTTGCTGGGAGCTTCAGCAGGAGCGCTCGGGAGCTCGCCGGCACAAGAACTGTGAGTCCCCTCGCCCCACCCCGGCCTCAAGCAAAAGTCCAGATTTCCCCCGTCAGTAACACCTCGGAGTGCCCTAGGAGCGAAGAAGCATGCCTTAACGGAGGGCTTCAACAGTGCTAGGGCTTTATTTCACGAGACACCGTGCACTCACGTTCGTTGTAACAACTGTCAAAGGGCACTGGATGCCTTCCAACTCCTCTCTTGCGTTTGAGCCACAGGAAGTAAATGCCTTCGTCTGATTAAGCTCCGTGAACGTGCGACGACGATGGCGAAGCGCTGCCCTGTTCGCTCGAAAGCTCTCGTTTGTACGGCCTTCACACGGCCTCAAGGTACGCCGTTCTAAACAGCCTTACATTCCACGCTGGCGTGCCCCCAGTTGGGAATGTGGGCTCTTCTGTGAGACACCAATGTGCGTCCCGAAGGAAACCGGGGTGGGGGGGGGCTCCCCCAGGACGCCTGCGTACGGCAGTCGGTTGCCAGATGTTTACTTCCAGCCGGAGAAAGAGAAAAAGGACAGCTTTCCCAGGGACAATTCTGGACCCTTGGGAACATCCAGAATCACCAAAGCCTAAACTTGGCACGGCCTGGGCAACGCTCTTCCGCACGTCCAGCAATCCCCACGTCAAAACCTTTCTCGGCAGAGGCAGGCACTCTCTCCCTTGTACTAGATAGCTCGGCAGAACCTTCCGAGAAACACGCTGCGTCATTCAGCTTGAAAGCGGGACGCGGATGGGAGAGTACGCTTTCTCCCCGTTTGGAGGCGCCGTGCGCTTGGCTTCAAAGCTGCCCGAACAGCACTAGCGGCCCGACGTCTCTGCACGGCAGGATTGTCGTTGTGGGCCGAGGCTGCGTGTTCTCTCAAAGCGGAAAACCGTGCTGGCAATACCTTGCTAGAAACTCCTCCCACGGCACTACATGTTCCGCTCCGGCCAAACGAAAGGTGACCTCAGGCCTCAAGGTAAGTTCCAGCGTTTCACGTCGGGGCAGTTGGGTGTGCAGTGGTTTCCATGAGGCCAGCCTCCACCACGGAGTGCCTTAACTCTGCGACGCTCCTGGGGGCACACAGGATAGGAGCTCGTTCGCCAGTTGCGCAGGATGACTCCTCTCCGTGGCCGAACGGCGGCTCCCGGCTTCTAGAGGAACCTTAGCCTAAACAGGCCCCTGGAGGAAGCTCTTCACATTCAGAGCAAGGGCAACGTACTGCTCTCCGGCTTGCCTGGGTTGAGTGCCCCAGTCGTCAAAGAGCCTCGCGAAAGCAGTGCTGCGCAGACTCCCTTTGCCAGTCGAACGGCCTCCTTGACTGAAAGAGAACTGCAGTGCCAAAAGGCACCGTGCTGACGACTGGCTCCAGGAAGAGACTCGGGACAGCACTCTCGTAGAAGCGAAAGCTAGGCTGTGCGCCCAGCCTGAGGAGCAGTACGTGCGTCTGCCACACTTCTTTACACAGCTAGGCATGAGCCAGAGAGCCTTGGTCACTGAGGCCTACCTAAGGGACTGCCATACTTACCCAGTAGCTCCCACGCAGAGGTCCCTGTGCCCAAACGGGCCTCCACGGAAGGGCCCTGTTCCTCCCGTTGTGTTTCCTTGAGGTAAGCAGAAACCGCTGAGCATCCCTAGAGGAGCTCCGGTTTGAAGCTGGGCGACCCTGGCTAAACCTTATTCCCCTCCGTGGTAAACGAGACAGTGGCGGGTCCTAAGCTGCCTGAAGTACACTGCTCGCGCCCACCTTCTCTTTGCTGCCCGAAGGCCTCCCATAAGAAGTCTGAGTTTACTCGTGACAGCAGAAGTCTGAGTTTACGCGTGTGAGGCCTGCTGCTCTCAGTTCCTTGCTGGGAGCTTCAGCAGGAGCGCTCGGGAGCTCGCCGGCACAAGAACTGTGAGTCCCCTCGCCCCACCCCGGCCTCAAGCAAAAGTCCAGATTTCCCCCGTCAGTAACACCTCGGAGTGCCCTAGGAGCGAAGAAGCATGCCTTAACGGAGGGCTTCAACAGTGCTAGGGCTTTATTTCACGAGACACCGTGCACTCACGTTCGTTGTAACAACTGTCAAAGGGCACTGGATGCCTTCCAACTCCTCTCTTGCGTTTGAGCCACAGGAAGTAAATGCCTTCGTCTGATTAAGCTCCGTGAACGTGCGACGACGATGGCGAAGCGCTGCCCTGTTCGCTCGAAAGCTCTCGTTTGTACGGCCTTCACACGGCCTCAAGGTACGCCGTTCTAAACAGCCTTACATTCCACGCTGGCGTGCCCCCAGTTGGGAATGTGGGCTCTTCTGTGAGACACCAATGTGCGTCCCGAAGGAAACCGGGGTGGGGGGGGGCTCCCCCAGGACGCCTGCGTACGGCAGTCGGTTGCCAGATGTTTACTTCCAGCCGGAGAAAGAGAAAAAGGACAGCTTTCCCAGGGACAATTCTGGACCCTTGGGAACATCCAGAATCACCAAAGCCTAAACTTGGCACGGCCTGGGCAACGCTCTTCCGCACGTCCAGCAATCCCCACGTCAAAACCTTTCTCGGCAGAGGCAGGCACTCTCTCCCTTGTACTAGATAGCTCGGCAGAACCTTCCGAGAAACACGCTGCGTCATTCAGCTTGAAAGCGGGACGCGGATGGGAGAGTACGCTTTCTCCCCGTTTGGAGGCGCCGTGCGCTTGGCTTCAAAGCTGCCCGAACAGCACTAGCGGCCCGACGTCTCTGCACGGCAGGATTGTCGTTGTGGGCCGAGGCTGCGTGTTCTCTCAAAGCGGAAAACCGTGCTGGCAATACCTTGCTAGAAACTCCTCCCACGGCACTACATGTTCCGCTCCGGCCAAACGAAAGGTGACCTCAGGCCTCAAGGTAAGTTCCAGCGTTTCACGTCGGGGGAGTTGGGTGTGCAGTGGTTTCCATGAGGCCAGCCTCCACCACGGAGTGCCTTAACTCTGCGACGCTCCTGGGGGCACACAGGATAGGAGCTCGTTCGCCAGTTGCGCAGGATGACTCCTCTCCGTGGCCGAACGGCGGCTCCCGGCTTCTAGAGGAACCTTAGCCTAAACAGGCCCCTGGAGGAAGCTCTTCACATTCAGAGCAAGGGCAACGTACTGCTCTCTGGCTTGCCTGGGTTGAGTGCCCCAGTCGTCAAAGAGCCTCGCGAAAGCAGTGCTGCGCAGACTCCCTTTGCCAGTCGAACGGCCTCCTTGACTGAAAGAGAACTGCAGTGCCAAAAGGCACCGTGCTGACGACTGGCTCCAGGAAGAGACTCGGGACAGCACTCTCGTAGAAGCGAAAGCTAGGCTGTGCGCCCAGCCTGAGGAGCAGTACGTGCGTCTGCCACACTTCTTTACACAGCTAGGCATGAGCCAGAGAGCCTTGGTCACTGAGGCCTACCTAAGGGACTGCCATACTTACCCAGTAGCTCCCACGCAGAGGTCCCTGTGCCCAAACGGGCCTCCACGGAAGGGCCCTGTTCCTCCCGTTGTGTTTCCTTGAGGTAAGCAGAAACCGCTGAGCATCCCTAGAGGAGCTCCGGTTTGAAGCTGGGCGACCCTGGCTAAACCTTATTCCCCTCCGTGGTAAACGAGACAGTGGCGGGTCCTAAGCTGCCTGAAGTCTCTTTGCTGCCGAAGGCCTCCCTAAGAAGTCTGAGTTTACTCGTGACAGCAGAAGTCTGAGTTTACGCGTGTGAGGCCTGCTGCTCTCAGTTCCTTGCTGGGAGCTACAGCAGGAAGCGCTCGGGAGCTCGCCGGCACAAGAACTGTGAGTCCCCTCGCCCCCACCCCGGCCTCAAGCAAAAGTCCAGAATTCCCCGTCAGTAACACCTCGGAGTGCCCTAGGAGCGAAGAAGCATGCCTTAACGGAGGGCTTCAACAGTGCTAGGGCTTTATTTCACGAGGACACCGTTGCACTCACGTACGTTTGTAACAACTGTCAAAGGGCACTGGATGCCTTCCAACTCCTCTCTTGCGTTTGAGCCACAGGAAGTAAATGCCTTCGTCTGATTAAGCTCCGTGAACGTGCGACGACGATTGGCGAAGCGCTGCCCTGTTCGCTCGAAAGCTCTCGTTTGTACGGCCTTCACACGGCCTCAAGGTACGCCGTTCTAAACAGCCTTACATTCCACGCTGGCGTGCCCCCAGTTGGGAATGTGGGCTCTTCTGTGAGACACCAATGTGCGTCCCGAAGGAAACCGGGGTGGGGGGGGGGCTCCCCCAGGACGCCTGCGTACGGCAGTCGTGTTGCCAGATGTTTACTTCCAGCCGGAGAAAGAGAAAAAGGACAGCTTTCCCAGGGGACAATTCTGGACCCTTGGGAACATCCAGAATCACCAAAGCCTAAACTTGGCACGGCCTCTGGGCAACGCTCTTCCGCACGTCCAGCAATCCCCACGTCAAAACCTTTCTCGGCAGAGGCAGGCACTCTCTCCCTTGTACTAGATAGCTCGGCAGAACCTTCCGAGAAACACGCTGCGTCATTCAGGCTTGAAAGCGGGACGCGGATGTGGAGAGTACGCTTTCTCCCCGTTTGGAGGCGCCGTGCGCTTGGCTTCAAAGCTGCCCGAACAGCACTAGCGGCCCGACGTCTCTGCACGGCTAGGATTGTCGTTGTGGGCCGAGGCTGCGTGTTCTCTCAAAGCGGAAAACCGTGCTGGGCAATTCCTTGCTAGAAACTCCTCCCACGGCACTACATGTTCCGCTCCGGCCAAACGAAAGGTGACCTCAGGCCTCAAGGTAAGTTCCAGCGTTTCACGTCGGGGGGAGTTGGGTGTGCAGTGGTTTCCATGAGGCCAGCCTCCACCACGGAGTGCCTTAACTCTGCGACGCTCCTGGGGGCACACAGGATAGGAGCTCGTTCGCCAGTTGCGCAGGGATGACTCCTCTCCGTGGCGGAACGGCGGCTCCCGGCTTCTAGAGGGATACCTTAGCCTAAACAGGCCCCTGGAAGGAAGCTCTTCACATTCAGAGCAAGGGCAACGTACTGCTCTCTGGCTTGCCTGGGTTGAGTGCCCCAGTCGTCAAAGAGCCTCGCGAAAGCAGTGCTGCGCAGACTCCCCTTGCCAGTCGATACGGCCTCCTTGAACTGAAAGAGAACTGCAGAGTGCCAAAAGGCACCGTGCTGACGACTGGCTCCAGGAAGAGACTCGGGACAGCACTCTCGTAGAAGCGAAAGCTAGGCTGTGCGCCAGCCTGAGGAGCAGTACGTGCGTCTGCCACACTTCTTTACACAGCTAGGCATGAGCCAGAGAGCCTTGGTCACTGAGGCCTACCTAAGGGACTGCCATACTTACCCAGTAGCTCCCACGCAGAGGTCCCTGTGCCCAAACGGGCCTCCACGGAAGGGCCCTGTTCCTCCCGTTGTGTTTCCTTGAGGTAAGCAGAAACCGCTGAGCATCCCTAGAGGAGCTCCGGTTTGAAGCTGGGCGACCCTGGCTAAACCTTATTCCCCTCCGTGGTAAACGAGACAGTGGCGGGTCCTAAGCTGCCTGAAGTACACTGCTCGCGCCCACCTTCTCTTTGCTGCCCGAAGGCCTCCCATAAGAAGTCTGAGTTTACTCGTGACAGCAGAAGTCTGAGTTTACGCGTGTGAAGCCTGCTGCTCTCAGTTCCTTGCTGGGAGCTTCAGCAGGAGCGCTCGGGAGCTCGCCGGCACAAGAACTGTGAGTCCCCTCGCCCCACCCCGGCCTCAAGCAAAAGTCCAGATTTCCCCCGTCAGTAACACCTCGGAGTGCCCTAGGAGCGAAGAAGCATGCCTTAACGGAGGGCTTCAACAGTGCTAGGGCTTTATTTCACGAGACACCGTGCACTCACGTTCGTTGTAACAACTGTCAAAGGGCACTGGATGCCTTCCAACTCCTCTCTTGCGTTTGAGCCACAGGAAGTAAATGCCTTCGTCTGATTAAGCTCCGTGAACGTGCGACGACGATGGCGAAGCGCTGCCCTGTTCGCTCGAAAGCTCTCGTTTGTACGGCCTTCACACGGCCTCAAGGTACGCCGTTCTAAACAGCCTTACATTCCACGCTGGCGTGCCCCCAGTTGGGAATGTGGGCTCTTCTGTGAGACACCAATGTGCGTCCCGAAGGAAACCGGGGTGGGGGGGGGCTCCCCCAGGACGCCTGCGTACGGCAGTCGGTTGCCAGATGTTTACTTCCAGCCGGAGAAAGAGAAAAAGGACAGCTTTCCCAGGGACAATTCTGGACCCTTGGGAACATCCAGAATCACCAAAGCCTAAACTTGGCACGGCCTGGGCAACGCTCTTCCGCACGTCCAGCAATCCCCACGTCAAAACCTTTCTCGGCAGAGGCAGGCACTCTCTCCCTTGTACTAGATAGCTCGGCAGAACCTTCCGAGAAACACGCTGCGTCATTCAGCTTGAAAGCGGGACGCGGATGGGAGAGTACGCTTTCTCCCCGTTTGGAGGCGCCGTGCGCTTGGCTTCAAAGCTGCCCGAACAGCACTAGCGGCCCGACGTCTCTGCACGGCAGGATTGTCGTTGTGGGCCGAGGCTGCGTGTTCTCTCAAAGCGGAAAACCGTGCTGGCAATACCTTGCTAGAAACTCCTCCCACGGCACTACATGTTCCGCTCCGGCCAAACGAAAGGTGACCTCAGGCCTCAAGGTAAGTTCCAGCGTTTCACGTCGGGGGAGTTGGGTGTGCAGTGGTTTCCATGAGGCCAGCCTCCACCACGGAGTGCCTTAACTCTGCGACGCTCCTGGGGGCACACAGGATAGGAGCTCGTTCGCCAGTTGCGCAGGATGACTCCTCTCCGTGGCCGAACGGCGGCTCCCGGCTTCTAGAGGAACCTTAGCCTAAACAGGCCCCTGGAGGAAGCTCTTCACATTCAGAGCAAGGGCAACGTACTGCTCTCTGGCTTGCCTGGGTTGAGTGCCCCAGTCGTCAAAGAGCCTCGCGAAAGCAGTGCTGCGCAGACTCCCTTTGCCAGTCGAACGGCCTCCTTGACTGAAAGAGAACTGCAGTGCCAAAAGGCACCGTGCTGACGACTGGCTCCAGGAAGAGACTCGGGACAGCACTCTCGTAGAAGCGAAAGCTAGGCTGTGCGCCCAGCCTGAGGAGCAGTACGTGCGTCTGCCACACTTCTTTACACAGCTAGGCATGAGCCAGAGAGCCTTGGTCACTGAGGCCTACCTAAGGGACTGCCATACTTACCCAGTAGCTCCCACGCAGAGGTCCCTGTGCCCAAACGGGCCTCCACGGAAGGGCCCTGTTCCTCCCGTTGTGTTTCCTTGAGGTAAGCAGAAACCGCTGAGCATCCCTAGAGGAGCTCCGGTTTGAAGCTGGGCGACCCTGGCTAAACCTTATTCCCCTCCGTGGTAAACGAGACAGTGGCGGGTCCTAAGCTGCCTGAAGTACACTGCTCGCGCCCACCTTCTCTTTGCTGCCCGAAGGCCTCCCATAAGAAGTCTGAGTTTACTCGTGACAGCAGAAGTCTGAGTTTACGCGTGTGAGGCCTGCTGCTCTCAGTTCCTTGCTGGGAGCTTCAGCAGGAGCGCTCGGGAGCTCGCCGGCACAAGAACTGTGAGTCCCCTCGCCCCACCCCGGCCTCAAGCAAAAGTCCAGATTTCCCCCGTCAGTAACACCTCGGAGTGCCCTAGGAGCGAAGAAGCATGCCTTAACGGAGGGCTTCAACAGTGCTAGGGCTTTATTTCACGAGACACCGTGCACTCACGTTCGTTGTAACAACTGTCAAAGGGCACTGGATGCCTTCCAACTCCTCTCTTGCGTTTGAGCCACAGGAAGTAAATGCCTTCGTCTGATTAAGCTCCGTGAACGTGCGACGACGATGGCGAAGCGCTGCCCTGTTCGCTCGAAAGCTCTCGTTTGTACGGCCTTCACACGGCCTCAAGGTACGCCGTTCTAAACAGCCTTACATTCCACGCTGGCGTGCCCCCAGTTGGGAATGTGGGCTCTTCTGTGAGACACCAATGTGCGTCCCGAAGGAAACCGGGGTGGGGGGGGGCTCCCCCAGGACGCCTGCGTACGGCAGTCGGTTGCCAGATGTTTACTTCCAGCCGGAGAAAGAGAAAAAGGACAGCTTTCCCAGGGACAATTCTGGACCCTTGGGAACATCCAGAATCACCAAAGCCTAAACTTGGCACGGCCTGGGCAACGCTCTTCCGCACGTCCAGCAATCCCCACGTCAAAACCTTTCTCGGCAGAGGCAGGCACTCTCTCCCTTGTACTAGATAGCTCGGCAGAACCTTCCGAGAAACACGCTGCGTCATTCAGCTTGAAAGCGGGACGCGGATGGGAGAGTACGCTTTCTCCCCGTTTGGAGGCGCCGTGCGCTTGGCTTCAAAGCTGCCCGAACAGCACTAGCGGCCCGACGTCTCTGCACGGCAGGATTGTCGTTGTGGGCCGAGGCTGCGTGTTCTCTCAAAGCGGAAAACCGTGCTGGCAATACCTTGCTAGAAACTCCTCCCACGGCACTACATGTTCCGCTCCGGCCAAACGAAAGGTGACCTCAGGCCTCAAGGTAAGTTCCAGCGTTTCACGTCGGGGGAGTTGGGTGTGCAGTGGTTTCCATGAGGCCAGCCTCCACCACGGAGTGCCTTAACTCTGCGACGCTCCTGGGGGCACACAGGATAGGAGCTCGTTCGCCAGTTGCGCAGGATGACTCCTCTCCGTGGCCGAACGGCGGCTCCCGGCTTCTAGAGGAACCTTAGCCTAAACAGGCCCCTGGAGGAAGCTCTTCACATTCAGAGCAAGGGCAACGTACTGCTCTCTGGCTTGCCTGGGTTGAGTGCCCCAGTCGTCAAAGAGCCTCGCGAAAGCAGTGCTGCGCAGACTCCCTTTGCCAGTCGAACGGCCTCCTTGACTGAAAGAGAACTGCAGTGCCAAAAGGCACCGTGCTGACGACTGGCTCCAGGAAGAGACTCGGGACAGCACTCTCGTAGAAGCGAAAGCTAGGCTGTGCGCCCAGCCTGAGGAGCAGTACGTGCGTCTGCCACACTTCTTTACACAGCTAGGCATGAGCCAGAGAGCCTTGGTCACTGAGGCCTACCTAAGGGACTGCCATACTTACCCAGTAGCTCCCACGCAGAGGTCCCTGTGCCCAAACGGGCCTCCACGGAAGGGCCCTGTTCCTCCCGTTGTGTTTCCTTGAGGTAAGCAGAAACCGCTGAGCATCCCTAGAGGAGCTCCGGTTTGAAGCTGGGCGACCCTGGCTAAACCTTATTCCCCTCCGTGGTAAACGAGACAGTGGCGGGTCCTAAGCTGCCTGAAGTACACTGCTCGCGCCCACCTTCTCTTTGCTGCCCGAAGGCCTCCCATAAGAAGTCTGAGTTTACTCGTGACAGCAGAAGTCTGAGTTTACGCGTGTGAGGCCTGCTGCTCTCAGTTCCTTGCTGGGAGCTTCAGCAGGAGCGCTCGGGAGCTCGCCGGCACAAGAACTGTGAGTCCCCTCGCCCCACCCCGGCCTCAAGCAAAAGTCCAGATTTCCCCCGTCAGTAACACCTCGGAGTGCCCTAGGAGCGAAGAAGCATGCCTTAACGGAGGGCTTCAACAGTGCTAGGGCTTTATTTCACGAGACACCGTGCACTCACGTTCGTTGTAACAACTGTCAAAGGGCACTGGATGCCTTCCAACTCCTCTCTTGCGTTTGAGCCACAGGAAGTAAATGCCTTCGTCTGATTAAGCTCCGTGAACGTGCGACGACGATGGCGAAGCGCTGCCCTGTTCGCTCGAAAGCTCTCGTTTGTACGGCCTTCACACGGCCTCAAGGTACGCCGTTCTAAACAGCCTTACATTCCACGCTGGCGTGCCCCCAGTTGGGAATGTGGGCTCTTCTGTGAGACACCAATGTGCGTCCCGAAGGAAACCGGGGTGGGGGGGGGCTCCCCCAGGACGCCTGCGTACGGCAGTCGGTTGCCAGATGTTTACTTCCAGCCGGAGAAAGAGAAAAAGGACAGCTTTCCCAGGGACAATTCTGGACCCTTGGGAACATCCAGAATCACCAAAGCCTAAACTTGGCACGGCCTGGGCAACGCTCTTCCGCACGTCCAGCAATCCCCACGTCAAAACCTTTCTCGGCAGAGGCAGGCACTCTCTCCCTTGTACTAGATAGCTCGGCAGAACCTTCCGAGAAACACGCTGCGTCATTCAGCTTGAAAGCGGGACGCGGATGGGAGAGTACGCTTTCTCCCCGTTTGGAGGCGCCGTGCGCTTGGCTTCAAAGCTGCCCGAACAGCACTAGCGGCCCGACGTCTCTGCACGGCAGGATTGTCGTTGTGGGCCGAGGCTGCGTGTTCTCTCAAAGCGGAAAACCGTGCTGGCAATACCTTGCTAGAAACTCCTCCCACGGCACTACATGTTCCGCTCCGGCCAAACGAAAGGTGACCTCAGGCCTCAAGGTAAGTTCCAGCGTTTCACGTCGGGGGAGTTGGGTGTGCAGTGGTTTCCATGAGGCCAGCCTCCACCACGGAGTGCCTTAACTCTGCGACGCTCCTGGGGGCACACAGGATAGGAGCTCGTTCGCCAGTTGCGCAGGATGACTCCTCTCCGTGGCCGAACGGCGGCTCCCGGCTTCTAGAGGAACCTTAGCCTAAACAGGCCCCTGGAGGAAGCTCTTCACATTCAGAGCAAGGGCAACGTACTGCTCTCTGGCTTGCCTGGGTTGAGTGCCCCAGTCGTCAAAGAGCCTCGCGAAAGCAGTGCTGCGCAGACTCCCTTTGCCAGTCGAACGGCCTCCTTGACTGAAAGAGAACTGCAGTGCCAAAAGGCACCGTGCTGACGACTGGCTCCAGGAAGAGACTCGGGACAGCACTCTCGTAGAAGCGAAAGCTAGGCTGTGCGCCCAGCCTGAGGAGCAGTACGTGCGTCTGCCACACTTCTTTACACAGCTAGGCATGAGCCAGAGAGCCTTGGTCACTGAGGCCTACCTAAGGGACTGCCATACTTACCCAGTAGCTCCCACGCAGAGGTCCCTGTGCCCAAACGGGCCTCCACGGAAGGGCCCTGTTCCTCCCGTTGTGTTTCCTTGAGGTAAGCAGAAACCGCTGAGCATCCCTAGAGGAGCTCCGGTTTGAAGCTGGGCGACCCTGGCTAAACCTTATTCCCCTCCGTGGTAAACGAGACAGTGGCGGGTCCTAAGCTGCCTGAAGTACACTGCTCGCGCCCACCTTCTCTTTGCTGCCCGAAGGCCTCCCATAAGAAGTCTGAGTTTACTCGTGACAGCAGAAGTCTGAGTTTACGCGTGTGAGGCCTGCTGCTCTCAGTTCCTTGCTGGGAGCTTCAGCAGGAGCGCTCGGGAGCTCGCCGGCACAAGAACTGTGAGTCCCCTCGCCCCACCCCGGCCTCAAGCAAAAGTCCAGATTTCCCCCGTCAGTAACACCTCGGAGTGCCCTAGGAGCGAAGAAGCATGCCTTAACGGAGGGCTTCAACAGTGCTAGGGCTTTATTTCACGAGACACCGTGCACTCACGTTCGTTGTAACAACTGTCAAAGGGCACTGGATGCCTTCCAACTCCTCTCTTGCGTTTGAGCCACAGGAAGTAAATGCCTTCGTCTGATTAAGCTCCGTGAACGTGCGACGACGATGGCGAAGCGCTGCCCTGTTCGCTCGAAAGCTCTCGTTTGTACGGCCTTCACACGGCCTCAAGGTACGCCGTTCTAAACAGCCTTACATTCCACGCTGGCGTGCCCCCAGTTGGGAATGTGGGCTCTTCTGTGAGACACCAATGTGCGTCCCGAAGGAAACCGGGGTGGGGGGGGGCTCCCCCAGGACGCCTGCGTACGGCAGTCGGTTGCCAGATGTTTACTTCCAGCCGGAGAAAGAGAAAAAGGACAGCTTTCCCAGGGACAATTCTGGACCCTTGGGAACATCCAGAATCACCAAAGCCTAAACTTGGCACGGCCTGGGCAACGCTCTTCCGCACGTCCAGCAATCCCCACGTCAAAACCTTTCTCGGCAGAGGCAGGCACTCTCTCCCTTGTACTAGATAGCTCGGCAGAACCTTCCGAGAAACACGCTGCGTCATTCAGCTTGAAAGCGGGACGCGGATGGGAGAGTACGCTTTCTCCCCGTTTGGAGGCGCCGTGCGCTTGGCTTCAAAGCTGCCCGAACAGCACTAGCGGCCCGACGTCTCTGCACGGCAGGATTGTCGTTGTGGGCCGAGGCTGCGTGTTCTCTCAAAGCGGAAAACCGTGCTGGCAATACCTTGCTAGAAACTCCTCCCACGGCACTACATGTTCCGCTCCGGCCAAACGAAAGGTGACCTCAGGCCTCAAGGTAAGTTCCAGCGTTTCACGTCGGGGGAGTTGGGTGTGCAGTGGTTTCCATGAGGCCAGCCTCCACCACGGAGTGCCTTAACTCTGCGACGCTCCTGGGGGCACACAGGATAGGAGCTCGTTCGCCAGTTGCGCAGGATGACTCCTCTCCGTGGCCGAACGGCGGCTCCCGGCTTCTAGAGGAACCTTAGCCTAAACAGGCCCCTGGAGGAAGCTCTTCACATTCAGAGCAAGGGCAACGTACTGCTCTCTGGCTTGCCTGGGTTGAGTGCCCCAGTCGTCAAAGAGCCTCGCGAAAGCAGTGCTGCGCAGACTCCCTTTGCCAGTCGAACGGCCTCCTTGACTGAAAGAGAACTGCAGTGCCAAAAGGCACCGTGCTGACGACTGGCTCCAGGAAGAGACTCGGGACAGCACTCTCGTAGAAGCGAAAGCTAGGCTGTGCGCCCAGCCTGAGGAGCAGTACGTGCGTCTGCCACACTTCTTTACACAGCTAGGCATGAGCCAGAGAGCCTTGGTCACTGAGACCTACCTAAGGGACTGCCATACTTACCCAGTAGCTCCCACGCAGAGGTCCCTGTGCCCAAACGGGCCTCCACGGAAGGGCCCTGTTCCTCCCGTTGTGTTTCCTTGAGGTAAGCAGAAACCGCTGAGCATCCCTAGAGGAGCTCCGGTTTGAAGCTGGGCGACCCTGGCTAAACCTTATTCCCCTCCGTGGTAAACGAGACAGTGGCGGGTCCTAAGCTGCCTGAAGTACACTGCTCGCGCCCACCTTCTCTTTGCTGCCCGAAGGCCTCCCATAAGAAGTCTGAGTTTACTCGTGACAGCAGAAGTCTGAGTTTACGCGTGTGAAGCCTGCTGCTCTCAGTTCCTTGCTGGGAGCTTCAGCAGGAGCGCTCGGGAGCTCGCCGGCACAAGAACTGTGAGTCCCCTCGCCCCACCCCGGCCTCAAGCAAAAGTCCAGATTTCCCCCGTCAGTAACACCTCGGAGTGCCCTAGGAGCGAAGAAGCATGCCTTAACGGAGGGCTTCAACAGTGCTAGGGCTTTATTTCACGAGACACCGTGCACTCACGTTCGTTGTAACAACTGTCAAAGGGCACTGGATGCCTTCCAACTCCTCTCTTGCGTTTGAGCCACAGGAAGTAAATGCCTTCGTCTGATTAAGCTCCGTGAACGTGCGACGACGATGGCGAAGCGCTGCCCTGTTCGCTCGAAAGCTCTCGTTTGTACGGCCTTCACACGGCCTCAAGGTACGCCGTTCTAAACAGCCTTACATTCCACGCTGGCGTGCCCCCAGTTGGGAATGTGGGCTCTTCTGTGAGACACCAATGTGCGTCCCGAAGGAAACCGGGGTGGGGGGGGGCTCCCCCAGGACGCCTGCGTACGGCAGTCGGTTGCCAGATGTTTACTTCCAGCCGGAGAAAGAGAAAAAGGACAGCTTTCCCAGGGACAATTCTGGACCCTTGGGAACATCCAGAATCACCAAAGCCTAAACTTGGCACGGCCTGGGCAACGCTCTTCCGCACGTCCAGCAATCCCCACGTCAAAACCTTTCTCGGCAGAGGCAGGCACTCTCTCCCTTGTACTAGATAGCTCGGCAGAACCTTCCGAGAAACACGCTGCGTCATTCAGCTTGAAAGCGGGACGCGGATGGGAGAGTACGCTTTCTCCCCGTTTGGAGGCGCCGTGCGCTTGGCTTCAAAGCTGCCCGAACAGCACTAGCGGCCCGACGTCTCTGCACGGCAGGATTGTCGTTGTGGGCCGAGGCTGCGTGTTCTCTCAAAGCGGAAAACCGTGCTGGCAATACCTTGCTAGAAACTCCTCCCACGGCACTACATGTTCCGCTCCGGCCAAACGAAAGGTGACCTCAGGCCTCAAGGTAAGTTCCAGCGTTTCACGTCGGGGGAGTTGGGTGTGCAGTGGTTTCCATGAGGCCAGCCTCCACCACGGAGTGCCTTAACTCTGCGACGCTCCTGGGGGCACACAGGATAGGAGCTCGTTCGCCAGTTGCGCAGGATGACTCCTCTCCGTGGCCGAACGGCGGCTCCCGGCTTCTAGAGGAACCTTAGCCTAAACAGGCCCCTGGAGGAAGCTCTTCACATTCAGAGCAAGGGCAACGTACTGCTCTCTGGCTTGCCTGGGTTGAGTGCCCCAGTCGTCAAAGAGCCTCGCGAAAGCAGTGCTGCGCAGACTCCCTTTGCCAGTCGAACGGCCTCCTTGACTGAAAGAGAACTGCAGTGCCAAAAGGCACCGTGCTGACGACTGGCTCCAGGAAGAGACTCGGGACAGCACTCTCGTAGAAGCGAAAGCTAGGCTGTGCGCCCAGCCTGAGGAGCAGTACGTGCGTCTGCCACACTTCTTTACACAGCTAGGCATGAGCCAGAGAGCCTTGGTCACTGAGGCCTACCTAAGGGACTGCCATACTTACCCAGTAGCTCCCACGCAGAGGTCCCTGTGCCCAAACGGGCCTCCACGGAAGGGCCCTGTTCCTCCCGTTGTGTTTCCTTGAGGTAAGCAGAAACCGCTGAGCATCCCTAGAGGAGCTCCGGTTTGAAGCTGGGCGACCCTGGCTAAACCTTATTCCCCTCCGTGGTAAACGAGACAGTGGCGGGTCCTAAGCTGCCTGAAGTACACTGCTCGCGCCCACCTTCTCTTTGCTGCCCGAAGGCCTCCCATAAGAAGTCTGAGTTTACTCGTGACAGCAGAAGTCTGAGTTTACGCGTGTGAGGCCTGCTGCTCTCAGTTCCTTGCTGGGAGCTTCAGCAGGAGCGCTCGGGAGCTCGCCGGCACAAGAACTGTGAGTCCCCTCGCCCCACCCCGGCCTCAAGCAAAAGTCCAGATTTCCCCCGTCAGTAACACCTCGGAGTGCCCTAGGAGCGAAGAAGCATGCCTTAACGGAGGGCTTCAACAGTGCTAGGGCTTTATTTCACGAGACACCGTGCACTCACGTTCGTTGTAACAACTGTCAAAGGGCACTGGATGCCTTCCAACTCCTCTCTTGCGTTTGAGCCACAGGAAGTAAATGCCTTCGTTTGATTAAGCTCCGTGAACGTGCAACGACGATGGCGAAGCGCTGCCCTGTTCGCTCGAAAGCTCTCGTTTGTACGGCCTTCACACGGCCTCAAGGTACGCCGTTCTAAACAGCCTTACATTCCACGCTGGCGTGCCCCCAGTTGGGAATGTGGGCTCTTCGGTGAGACACCAATGTGCGTCCCGAAGGAAACCGGGGTGGGGGGGGGCTCCCCCAGGACGCCTGCGTACGGCAGTCGGTTGCCAGATGTTTACTTCCAGCCGGAGAAAGAGAAAAAGGACAGCTTTCCCAGGGACAATTCTGGACCCTTGGGAACATCCAGAATCACCAAAGCCTAAACTTGGCACGGCCTGGGCAACGCTCTTCCGCACGTCCAGCAATCCCCACGTCAAAACCTTTCTCGGCAGAGGCAGGCACTCTCTCCCTTGTACTAGATAGCTCGGCAGAACCTTCCGAGAAACATGCTGCGTCATTCAGCTTGAAAGCGGGACGCGGATGGGAGAGTACGCTTTCTCCCCGTTTGGAGGCGCCGTGCGCTTGGCTTCAAAGCTGCCCGAACAGCACTAGCGGCCCGACGTCTCTGCACGGCAGGATTGTCGTTGTGGGCCGAGGCTGCGTGTTCTCTCAAAGCGGAAAACCGTGCTGGCAATACCTTGCTAGAAACTCCTCCCACGGCACTACATGTTCCGCTCCGGCCAAACGAAAGGTGACCTCAGGCCTCAAGGTAAGTTCCAGCGTTTCACGTCGGGGCAGTTGGGTGTGCAGTGGTTTCCATGAGGCCAGACTCCACCACGGAGTGCCTTAACTCTGCGACGCTCCTGGGGGCACACAGGATAGGAGCTCGTTCGCCAATTGCGCAGGATGACTCCTCTCCGTGGCGGAACGGCGGCTCCCGGCTTCTAGAGGAAACTTAGCCTAAACAGGCCCCTGGAGGAAGCTCTTCACATTCAGAGCAAGGGCAACGTACTGCTCTCCGGCTTGCCTGGGTTGAGTGCCCCAGTCGTCAAAGAGCCTCGCGAAAGCAGTGCTGCGCAGACTCCCTTTGCCAGTCGAACGGCCTCCTTGACTGAAAGAGAACTGCAGTGCCAAAAGGCACCGTGCTGACGACTGGCTCCAGGAAGAGACTCGGGACAGCACTCTCATAGAAGCGAAAGCTAGGCTGTGCGCCCAGCCTGAGGAACAGTACGTGCGTTTGCCACACTTCTTTACACAGCTAGGCATGAGCCAGAGAGCCTTGGTCACTGAGGCCTACCTAAGGGACTGCCATACTTACCCAGTAGCTCCCACGCAGAGGTCCCTGTGCCCAAACGGGCCTCCACGGAAGGGCCCTGTTCCTCCCGTTGTGTTTCCTTGAGGTAAGCAGAAACCGCTGAGCATCCCTAGAGGAGCTCCGGTTTGAAGCTGGGCGACCCTGGCTAAACCTTATTCCCCTCCGTGGTAAACGAGACAGTGGCGGGTCCTAAGCTGCCTGAAGTACACTGCTCGCGCCCACCTTCTCTTTGCTGCCGGAAGGCCTCCCATAAGAAGTCTGAGTTTACTCGTGACAGCAGAAGTCTGAGTTTACGCGTGTGAGGCCTGCTGCTCTCAGTTCCTTGCTGGGAGCTTCAGCAGGAGCGCTCGGGAGCTCGCCGGCACAAGAACTGTGAGTCCCCTCGCCCCACCCCGGCCTCAAGCAAAAGTCCAGATTTCCCCCGTCAGTAACACCTCGGAGTGCCCTAGGAGCGAAGAAGCATGCCTTAACGGAGGGCTTCAACAGTGCTAGGGCTTTATTTCACGAGACACCGTGCACTCACGTTCGTTGTAACAACTGTCAAAGGGCACTGGATGCCTTCCAACTCCTCTCTTGCGTTTGAGCCACAGAAGTAAATGCCTTCGTTTGATTAAGCTCCGTGAACGTGCAACGACGATGGCGAAGCGCTGCCCTGTTCGCTCGAAAGCTCTCGTTTGTACGGCCTTCACACGGCCTCAAGGTACGCCGTTCTAAACAGCCTTACATTCCACGCTGGCGTGCCCCCAGTTGGGAATGTGGGCTCTTCGGTGAGACACCAATGTGCGTCCCGAAGGAAACCGGGGTGGGGGGGGCTCCCCCAGGACGCCTGCGTACGGCAGTCGGTTGCCAGATGTTTACTTCCAGCCGGAGAAAGAGAAAAAGGACAGCTTTCCCAGGGACAATTCTGGACCCTTGGGAACATCCAGAATCACCAAAGCCTAAACTTGGCACGGCCTGGGCAACGCTCTTCGGCACGTCCAGCAATCCCCACGTCAAAACCTTTCTCGGCAGAGGCAGGCACTCTCTCCCTTGTACTAGATAGCTCGGCAGAACCTTCCGAGAAACATGCTGCGTCATTCAGCTTGAAAGCGGGACGCGGATGGGAGAGTACGCTTTCTCCCCGTTTGGAGGCGCCGTGCGCTTGGCTTCAAAGCTGCCCGAACAGCACTAGCGGCCCGACGTCTCTGCACGGCAGGATTGTCGTTGTGGGCCGAGGCTGCGTGTTCTCTCAAAGCGGAAAACCGTGCTGGCAATACCTTGCTAGAAACTCCTCCCACGGCACTACATGTTCCGCTCCGGCCAAACGAAAGGTGACCTCAGGCCTCAAGGTAAGTTCCAGCGTTTCACGTCGGGGCAGTTGGGTGTGCAGTGGTTTCCATGAGGCCAGACTCCACCACGGAGTGCCTTAACTCTGCGACGCTCCTGGGGGCACACAGGATAGGAGCTCGTTCGCCAATTGCGCAGGATGACTCCTCTCCGTGGCGGAACGGCGGCTCCCGGCTTCTAGAGGAACCTTAGCCTAAACAGGCCCCTGGAGGAAGCTCTTCACATTCAGAGCAAGGGCAACGTACTGCTCTCCGGCTTGCCTGGGTTGAGTGCCCCAGTCGTCAAAGAGCCTCGCGAAAGCAGTGCTGCGCAGACTCCCTTTGCCAGTCGAACGGCCTCCTTGACTGAAAGAGAACTGCAGTGCCAAAAGGCACCGTGCTGACGACTGGCTCCAGGAAGAGACTCGGGACAGCACTCTCATAGAAGCGAAAGCTAGGCTGTGCGCCCAGCCTGAGGAGCAGTACGTGCGTTTGCCACACTTCTTTACACAGCTAGGCATGAGCCAGAGAGCCTTGGTCACTGAGGCCTACCTAAGGGACTGCCATACTTACCCAGTAGCTCCCACGCAGAGGTCCCTGTGCCCAAACGGGCCTCCACGGAAGGGCCCTGTTCCTCCCGTTGTGTTTCCTTGAGGTAAGCAGAAACCGCTGAGCATCCCTAGAGGAGCTCCGGTTTGAAGCTGGGCGACCCTGGCTAAACCTTATTCCCCTCCGTGGTAAACGAGACAGTGGCGGGTCCTAAGCTGCCTGAAGTACACTGCTCGCGCCCACCTTCTCTTTGCTGCCGGAAGGCCTCCCATAAGAAGTCTGAGTTTACTCGTGACAGCAGAAGTCTGAGTTTACGCGTGTGAGGCCTGCTGCTCTCAGTTCCTTGCTGGGAGCTTCAGCAGGAGCGCTCGGGAGCTCGCCGGCACAAGAACTGTGAGTCCCCTCGCCCCACCCCGGCCTCAAGCAAAAGTCCAGATTTCCCCCGTCAGTAACACCTCGGAGTGCCCTAGGAGCGAAGAAGCATGCCTTAACGGAGGGCTTCAACAGTGCTAGGGCTTTATTTCACGAGACACCGTGCACTCACGTTCGTTGTAACAACTGTCAAAGGGCACTGGATGCCTTCCAACTCCTCTCTTGCGTTTGAGCCACAGGAAGTAAATGCCTTCGTTTGATTAAGCTCCGTGAACGTGCAACGACGATGGCGAAGCGCTGCCCTGTTCGCTCGAAAGCTCTCGTTTGTACGGCCTTCACACGGCCTCAAGGTACGCCGTTCTAAACAGCCTTACATTCCACGCTGGCGTGCCCCCAGTTGGGAATGTGGGCTCTTCGGTGAGACACCAATGTGCGTCCCGAAGGAAACCGGGGTGGGAGTGGGCTCCCCCAGGACGCCTGCGTACGGCAGTCGGTTGCCACATGTTTACTTCCAGCCGGAGAAAGAGAAAAAGGACAGCTTTCCCAGGGACAATTCTGGACCCTTGGGAACATCCAGAATCACCAAAGCCTAAACTTGGCACGGCCTGGGCAACGCTCTTCCGCACGTCCAGCAATCCCCACGTCAAAACCTTTCTCGGCAGAGGCAGGCACTCTCTCCCTTGTACTAGATAGCTCGGCAGAACCTTCCGAGAACCATGCTGCGTCATTCAGCTTGAAAGCGGGACGCGGATGGGAGAGTACGCTTTCTCCCCGTTTGGAGGCGCCGTGCGCTTGGCTTCAAAGCTGCCCGAACAGCACTAGCGGCCCGACGTCTCTGCACGGCAGGATTGTCGTTGTGGGCCGAGGCTGCGTGTTCTCTCAAAGCGGAAAACCGTGCTGGCAATACCTTGCTAGAAACTCCTCCCACGGCACTACATGTTCCGCTCCAGCCAAACGAAAGGTGACCTCAGGCCTCAAGGTAAGTTCCAGCGTTTCACGTCGGGGCAGTTGGGTGTGCAGTGGTTTCCATGAGGCCAGACTCCACCACGGAGTGCCTTAACTCTGCGACGCTCCTGGGGGCACACAGGATAGGAGCTCGTTCGCCAATTGCGCAGGATGACTCCTCTCCGTGGCGGAACGGCGGCTCCCGGCTTCTAGAGGAACCTTAGCCTAAACAGGCCCCTGGAGGAAGCTCTTCACATTCAGAGCAAGGGCAACGTACTGCTCTCCGGCTTGCCTGGGTTGAGTGCCCCAGTCGTCAAAGAGCCTCGCGAAAGCAGTGCTGCGCAGACTCCCTTTGCCAGTCGAACGGCCTCCTTGACTGAAAGAGAACTGCAGTGCCAAAAGGCACCGTGCTGACGACTGGCTCCAGGAAGAGACTCGGGACAGCACTCTCATAGAAGCGAAAGCTAGGCTGTGCGCCCAGCCTGAGGAGCAGTACGTGCGTTTGCCACACTTCTTTACACAGCTAGGCATGAGCCAGAGAGCCTTGGTCACTGAGGCCTACCTAAGGGACTGCCATACTTACCCAGTAGCTCCCACGCAGAGGTCCCTGTGCCCAAACGGGCCTCCACGGAAGGGCCCTGTTCCTCCCGTTGTGTTTCCTTGAGGTAAGCAGAAACCGCTGAGCATCCCTAGAGGAGCTCCGGTTTGAAGCTGGGCGACCCTGGCTAAACCTTATTCCCCTCCGTGGTAAACGAGACAGTGGCGGGTCCTAAGCTGCCTGAAGTACACTGCTCGCGCCCACCTTCTCTTTGCTGCCGGAAGGCCTCCCATAAGAAGTCTGAGTTTACTCGTGACAGCAGAAGTCTGAGTTTACGCGTGTGAGGCCTGCTGCTCTCAGTTCCTTGCTGGGAGCTTCAGCAGGAGCGCTCGGGAGCTCGCCGGCACAAGAACTGTGAGTCCCCTCGCCCCACCCCGGCCTCAAGCAAAAGTCCAGATTTCCCCCGTCAGTAACACCTCGGAGTGCCCTAGGAGCGAAGAAGCATGCCTTAACGGAGGGCTTCAACAGTGCTAGGGCTTTATTTCACGAGACACCGTGCACTCACGTTCGTTGTAACAACTGTCAAAGGGCACTGGATGCCTTCCAACTCCTCTCTTGCGTTTGAGCCACAGGAAGTAAATGCCTTCGTTTGATTAAGCTCCGTGAACGTGCAACGACGATGGCGAAGCGCTGCCCTGTTCGCTCGAAAGCTCTCGTTTGTACGGCCTTCACACGGCCTCAAGGTACGCCGTTCTAAACAGCCTTACATTCCACGCTGGCGTGCCCCCAGTTGGGAATGTGGGCTCTTCGGTGAGACACCAATGTGCGTCCCGAAGGAAACCGGGGTGGGAGTGGGCTCCCCCAGGACGCCTGCGTACGGCAGTCGGTTGCCACATGTTTACTTCCAGCCGGAGAAAGAGAAAAAGGACAGCTTTCCCAGGGACAATTCTGGACCCTTGGGAACATCCAGAATCACCAAAGCCTAAACTTGGCACGGCCTGGGCAACGCTCTTCCGCACGTCCAGCAATCCCCACGTCAAAACCTTTCTCGGCAGAGGCAGGCACTCTCTCCCTTGTACTAGATAGCTCGGCAGAACCTTCCGAGAACCATGCTGCGTCATTCAGCTTGAAAGCGGGACGCGGATGGGAGAGTACGCTTTCTCCCCGTTTGGAGGCGCCGTGCGCTTGGCTTCAAAGCTGCCCGAACAGCACTAGCGGCCCGACGTCTCTGCACGGCAGGATTGTCGTTGTGGGCCGAGGCTGCGTGTTCTCTCAAAGCGGAAAACCGTGCTGGCAATACCTTGCTAGAAACTCCTCCCACGGCACTACATGTTCCGCTCCGGCCAAACGAAAGGTGACCTCAGGCCTCAAGGTAAGTTCCAGCGTTTCACGTCGGGGCAGTTGGGTGTGCAGTGGTTTCCATGAGGCCAGACTCCACCACGGAGTGCCTTAACTCTGCGACGCTCCTGGGGGCACACAGGATAGGAGCTCGTTCGCCAATTGCGCAGGATGACTCCTCTCCGTGGCGGAACGGCGGCTCCCGGCTTCTAGAGGAACCTTAGCCTAAACAGGCCCCTGGAGGAAGCTCTTCACATTCAGAGCAAGGGCAACGTACTGCTCTCCGGCTTGCCTGGGTTGAGTGCCCCAGTCGTCAAAGAGCCTCGCGAAAGCAGTGCTGCGCAGACTCCCTTTGCCAGTCGAACGGCCTCCTTGACTGAAAGAGAACTGCAGTGCCAAAAGGCACCGTGCTGACGACTGGCTCCAGGAAGAGACTCGGGACAGCACTCTCATAGAAGCGAAAGCTAGGCTGTGCGCCCAGCCTGAGGAGCAGTACGTGCGTTTGCCACACTTCTTTACACAGCTAGGCATGAGCCAGAGAGCCTTGGTCACTGAGGCCTACCTAAGGGACTGCCATACTTACCCAGTAGCTCCCACGCAGAGGTCCCTGTGCCCAAACGGGCCTCCACGGAAGGGCCCTGTTCCTCCCGTTGTGTTTCCTTGAGGTAAGCAGAAACCGCTGAGCATCCCTAGAGGAGCTCCGGTTTGAAGCTGGGCGACCCTGGCTAAACCTTATTCCCCTCCGTGGTAAACGAGACAGTGGCGGGTCCTAAGCTGCCTGAAGTACACTGCTCGCGCCCACCTTCTCTTTGCTGCCGGAAGGCCTCCCATAAGAAGTCTGAGTTTACTCGTGACAGCAGAAGTCTGAGTTTACGCGTGTGAGGCCTGCTGCTCTCAGTTCCTTGCTGGGAGCTTCAGCAGGAGCGCTCGGGAGCTCGCCGGCACAAGAACTGTGAGTCCCCTCGCCCCACCCCGGCCTCAAGCAAAAGTCCAGATTTCCCCCGTCAGTAACACCTCGGAGTGCCCTAGGAGCGAAGAAGCATGCCTTAACGGAGGGCTTCAACAGTGCTAGGGCTTTATTTCACGAGACACCGTGCACTCACGTTCGTTGTAACAACTGTCAAAGGGCACTGGATGCCTTCCAACTCCTCTCTTGCGTTTGAGCCACAGGAAGTAAATGCCTTCGTTTGATTAAGCTCCGTGAACGTGCAACGACGATGGCGAAGCGCTGCCCTGTTCGCTCGAAAGCTCTCGTTTGTACGGCCTTCACACGGCCTCAAGGTACGCCGTTCTAAACAGCCTTACATTCCACGCTGGCGTGCCCCCAGTTGGGAATGTGGGCTCTTCGGTGAGACACCAATGTGCGTCCCGAAGGAAACCGGGGTGGGAGTGGGCTCCCCCAGGACGCCTGCGTACGGCAGTCGGTTGCCACATGTTTACTTCCAGCCGGAGAAAGAGAAAAAGGACAGCTTTCCCAGGGACAATTCTGGACCCTTGGGAACATCCAGAATCACCAAAGCCTAAACTTGGCACGGCCTGGGCAACGCTCTTCCGCACGTCCAGCAATCCCCACGTCAAAACCTTTCTCGGCAGAGGCAGGCACTCTCTCCCTTGTACTAGATAGCTCGGCAGAACCTTCCGAGAACCATGCTGCGTCATTCAGCTTGAAAGCGGGACGCGGATGGGAGAGTACGCTTTCTCCCCGTTTGGAGGCGCCGTGCGCTTGGCTTCAAAGCTGCCCGAACAGCACTAGCGGCCCGACGTCTCTGCACGGCAGGATTGTCGTTGTGGGCCGAGGCTGCGTGTTCTCTCAAAGCGGAAAACCGTGCTGGCAATACCTTGCTAGAAACTCCTCCCACGGCACTACATGTTCCGCTCCGGCCAAACGAAAGGTGACCTCAGGCCTCAAGGTAAGTTCCAGCGTTTCACGTCGGGGCAGTTGGGTGTGCAGTGGTTTCCATGAGGCCAGACTCCACCACGGAGTGCCTTAACTCTGCGACGCTCCTGGGGGCACACAGGATAGGAGCTCGTTCGCCAATTGCGCAGGATGACTCCTCTCCGTGGCGGAACGGCGGCTCCCGGCTTCTAGAGGAACCTTAGCCTAAACAGGCCCCTGGAGGAAGCTCTTCACATTCAGAGCAAGGGCAACGTACTGCTCTCCGGCTTGCCTGGGTTGAGTGCCCCAGTCGTCAAAGAGCCTCGCGAAAGCAGTGCTGCGCAGACTCCCTTTGCCAGTCGAACGGCCTCCTTGACTGAAAGAGAACTGCAGTGCCAAAAGGCACCGTGCTGACGACTGGCTCCAGGAAGAGACTCGGGACAGCACTCTCATAGAAGCGAAAGCTAGGCTGTGCGCCCAGCCTGAGGAGCAGTACGTGCGTTTGCCACACTTCTTTACACAGCTAGGCATGAGCCAGAGAGCCTTGGTCACTGAGGCCTACCTAAGGGACTGCCATACTTACCCAGTAGCTCCCACGCAGAGGTCCCTGTGCCCAAACGGGCCTCCACGGAAGGGCCCTGTTCCTCCCGTTGTGTTTCCTTGAGGTAAGCAGAAACCGCTGAGCATCCCTAGAGGAGCTCCGGTTTGAAGCTGGGCGACCCTGGCTAAACCTTATTCCCCTCCGTGGTAAACGAGACAGTGGCGGGTCCTAAGCTGCCTGAAGTACACTGCTCGCGCCCACCTTCTCTTTGCTGCCGGAAGGCCTCCCATAAGAAGTCTGAGTTTACTCGTGACAGCAGAAGTCTGAGTTTACGCGTGTGAGGCCTGCTGCTCTCAGTTCCTTGCTGGGAGCTTCAGCAGGAGCGCTCGGGAGCTCGCCGGCACAAGAACTGTGAGTCCCCTCGCCCCACCCCGGCCTCAAGCAAAAGTCCAGATTTCCCCCGTCAGTAACACCTCGGAGTGCCCTAGGAGCGAAGAAGCATGCCTTAACGGAGGGCTTCAACAGTGCTAGGGCTTTATTTCACGAGACACCGTGCACTCACGTTCGTTGTAACAACTGTCAAAGGGCACTGGATGCCTTCCAACTCCTCTCTTGCGTTTGAGCCACAGGAAGTAAATGCATTCGTTTGATTAAGCTCCGTGAACGTGCAACGACGATGGCGAAGCGCTGCCCTGTTCGCTCGAAAGCTCTCGTTTGTACGGCCTTCACACGGCCTCAAGGTACGCCGTTCTAAACAGCCTTACATTCCACGCTGGCGTGCCCCCAGTTGGGAATGTGGGCTCTTCGGTGAGACACCAATGTGCGTCCCGAAGGAAACCGGGGTGGGAGTGGGCTCCCCCAGGACGCCTGCGTACGGCAGTCGGTTGCCACATGTTTACTTCCAGCCGGAGAAAGAGAAAAAGGACAGCTTTCCCAGGGACAATTCTGGACCCTTGGGAACATCCAGAATCACCAAAGCCTAAACTTGGCACGGCCTGGGCAACGCTCTTCCGCACGTCCAGCAATCCCCACGTCAAAACCTTTCTCGGCAGAGGCAGGCACTCTCTCCCTTGTACTAGATAGCTCGGCAGAACCTTCCGAGAACCATGCTGCGTCATTCAGCTTGAAAGCGGGACGCGGATGGGAGAGTACGCTTTCTCCCCGTTTGGAGGCGCCGTGCGCTTGGCTTCAAAGCTGCCCGAACAGCACTAGCGGCCCGACGTCTCTGCACGGCAGGATTGTCGTTGTGGGCCGAGGCTGCGTGTTCTCTCAAAGCGGAAAACCGTGCTGGCAATACCTTGCTAGAAACTCCTCCCACGGCACTACATGTTCCGCTCCGGCCAAACGAAAGGTGACCTCAGGCCTCAAGGTAAGTTCCAGCGTTTCACGTCGGGGCAGTTGGGTGTGCAGTGGTTTCCATGAGGCCAGACTCCACCACGGAGTGCCTTAACTCTGCGACGCTCCTGGGGGCACACAGGATAGGAGCTCGTTCGCCAATTGCGCAGGATGACTCCTCTCCGTGGCGGAACGGCGGCTCCCGGCTTCTAGAGGAACCTTAGCCTAAACAGGCCCCTGGAGGAAGCTCTTCACATTCAGAGCAAGGGCAACGTACTGCTCTCCGGCTTGCCTGGGTTGAGTGCCCCAGTCGTCAAAGAGCCTCGCGAAAGCAGTGCTGCGCAGACTCCCTTTGCCAGTCGAACGGCCTCCTTGACTGAAAGAGAACTGCAGTGCCAAAAGGCACCGTGCTGACGACTGGCTCCAGGAAGAGACTCGGGACAGCACTCTCATAGAAGCGAAAGCTAGGCTGTGCGCCCAGCCTGAGGAGCAGTACGTGCGTTTGCCACACTTCTTTACACAGCTAGGCATGAGCCAGAGAGCCTTGGTCACTGAGGCCTACCTAAGGGACTGCCATACTTACCCAGTAGCTCCCACGCAGAGGTCCCTGTGCCCAAACGGGCCTCCACGGAAGGGCCCTGTTCCTCCCGTTGTGTTTCCTTGAGGTAAGCAGAAACCGCTGAGCATCCCTAGAGGAGCTCCGGTTTGAAGCTGGGCGACCCTGGCTAAACCTTATTCCCCTCCGTGGTAAACGAGACAGTGGCGGGTCCTAAGCTGCCTGAAGTACACTGCTCGCGCCCACCTTCTCTTTGCTGCCGGAAGGCCTCCCATAAGAAGTCTGAGTTTACTCGTGACAGCAGAAGTCTGAGTTTACGCGTGTGAGGCCTGCTGCTCTCAGTTCCTTGCTGGGAGCTTCAGCAGGAGCGCTCGGGAGCTCGCCGGCACAAGAACTGTGAGTCCCCTCGCCCCACCCCGGCCTCAAGCAAAAGTCCAGATTTCCCCCGTCAGTAACACCTCGGAGTGCCCTAGGAGCGAAGAAGCATGCCTTAACGGAGGGCTTCAACAGTGCTAGGGCTTTATTTCACGAGACACCGTGCACTCACGTTCGTTGTAACAACTGTCAAAGGGCACTGGATGCCTTCCAGCTCCTCTCTTGCGTTTGAGCCACAGGAAGTAAATGCCTTCGTTTGATTAAGCTCCGTGAACGTGCAACGACGATGGCGAAGCGCTGCCCTGTTCGCTCGAAAGCTCTCGTTTGTACGGCCTTCACACGGCCTCAAGGTACGCCGTTCTAAACAGCCTTACATTCCACGCTGGCGTGCCCCCAGTTGGGAATGTGGGCTCTTCGGTGAGACACCAATGTGCGTCCCGAAGGAAACCGGGGTGGGAGTGGGCTCCCCCAGGACGCCTGCGTACGGCAGTCGGTTGCCACATGTTTACTTCCAGCCGGAGAAAGAGAAAAAGGACAGCTTTCCCAGGGACAATTCTGGACCCTTGGGAACATCCAGAATCACCAAAGCCTAAACTTGGCACGGCCTGGGCAACGCTCTTCCGCACGTCCAGCAATCCCCACGTCAAAACCTTTCTCGGCAGAGGCAGGCACTCTCTCCCTTGTACTAGATAGCTCGGCAGAACCTTCCGAGAACCATGCTGCGTCATTCAGCTTGAAAGCGGGACGCGGATGGGAGAGTACGCTTTCTCCCCGTTTGGAGGCGCCGTGCGCTTGGCTTCAAAGCTGCCCGAACAGCACTAGCGGCCCGACGTCTCTGCACGGCAGGATTGTCGTTGTGGGCCGAGGCTGCGTGTTCTCTCAAAGCGGAAAACCGTGCTGGCAATACCTTGCTAGAAACTCCTCCCACGGCACTACATGTTCCGCTCCGGCCAAACGAAAGGTGACCTCAGGCCTCAAGGTAAGTTCCAGCGTTTCACGTCGGGGCAGTTGGGTGTGCAGTGGTTTCCATGAGGCCAGACTCCACCACGGAGTGCCTTAACTCTGCGACGCTCCTGGGGGCACACAGGATAGGAGCTCGTTCGCCAATTGCGCAGGATGACTCCTCTCCGTGGCGGAACGGCGGCTCCCGGCTTCTAGAGGAACCTTAGCCTAAACAGGCCCCTGGAGGAAGCTCTTCACATTCAGAGCAAGGGCAACGTACTGCTCTCCGGCTTGCCTGGGTTGAGTGCCCCAGTCGTCAAAGAGCCTCGCGAAAGCAGTGCTGCGCAGACTCCCTTTGCCAGTCGAACGGCCTCCTTGACTGAAAGAGAACTGCAGTGCCAAAAGGCACCGTGCTGACGACTGGCTCCAGGAAGAGACTCGGGACAGCACTCTCATAGAAGCGAAAGCTAGGCTGTGCGCCCAGCCTGAGGAGCAGTACGTGCGTTTGCCACACTTCTTTACACAGCTAGGCATGAGCCAGAGAGCCTTGGTCACTGAGGCCTACCTAAGGGACTGCCATACTTACCCAGTAGCTCCCACGCAGAGGTCCCTGTGCCCAAACGGGCCTCCACGGAAGGGCCCTGTTCCTCCCGTTGTGTTTCCTTGAGGTAAGCAGAAACCGCTGAGCATCCCTAGAGGAGCTCCGGTTTGAAGCTGGGCGACCCTGGCTAAACCTTATTCCCCTCCGTGGTAAACGAGACAGTGGCGGGTCCTAAGCTGCCTGAAGTACACTGCTCGCGCCCACCTTCTCTTTGCTGCCGGAAGGCCTCCCATAAGAAGTCTGAGTTTACTCGTGACAGCAGAAGTCTGAGTTTACGCGTGTGAGGCCTGCTGCTCTCAGTTCCTTGCTGGGAGCTTCAGCAGGAGCGCTCGGGAGCTCGCCGGCACAAGAACTGTGAGTCCCCTCGCCCCACCCCGGCCTCAAGCAAAAGTCCAGATTTCCCCCGTCAGTAACACCTCGGAGTGCCCTAGGAGCGAAGAAGCATGCCTTAACGGAGGGCTTCAACAGTGCTAGGGCTTTATTTCACGAGACACCGTGCACTCACGTTCGTTGTAACAACTGTCAAAGGGCACTGGATGCCTTCCAGCTCCTCTCTTGCGTTTGAGCCACAGGAAGTAAATGCCTTCGTTTGATTAAGCTCCGTGAACGTGCAACGACGATGGCGAAGCGCTGCCCTGTTCGCTCGAAAGCTCTCGTTTGTACGGCCTTCACACGGCCTCAAGGTACGCCGTTCTAAACAGCCTTACATTCCACGCTGGCGTGCCCCCAGTTGGGAATGTGGGCTCTTCGGTGAGACACCAATGTGCGTCCCGAAGGAAACCGGGGTGGGAGTGGGCTCCCCCAGGACGCCTGCGTACGGCAGTCGGTTGCCACATGTTTACTTCCAGCCGGAGAAAGAGAAAAAGGACAGCTTTCCCAGGGACAATTCTGGACCCTTGGGAACATCCAGAATCACCAAAGCCTAAACTTGGCACGGCCTGGGCAACGCTCTTCCGCACGTCCAGCAATCCCCACGTCAAAACCTTTCTCGGCAGAGGCAGGCACTCTCTCCCTTGTACTAGATAGCTCGGCAGAACCTTCCGAGAACCATGCTGCGTCATTCAGCTTGAAAGCGGGACGCGGATGGGAGAGTACGCTTTCTCCCCGTTTGGAGGCGCCGTGCGCTTGGCTTCAAAGCTGCCCGAACAGCACTAGCGGCCCGACGTCTCTGCACGGCAGGATTGTCGTTGTGGGCCGAGGCTGCGTGTTCTCTCAAAGCGGAAAACCGTGCTGGCAATACCTTGCTAGAAACTCCTCCCACGGCACTACATGTTCCGCTCCGGCCAAACGAAAGGTGACCTCAGGCCTCAAGGTAAGTTCCAGCGTTTCACGTCGGGGCAGTTGGGTGTGCAGTGGTTTCCATGAGGCCAGACTCCACCACGGAGTGCCTTAACTCTGCGACGCTCCTGGGGGCACACAGGATAGGAGCTCGTTCGCCAATTGCGCAGGATGACTCCTCTCCGTGGCGGAACGGCGGCTCCCGGCTTCTAGAGGAACCTTAGCCTAAACAGGCCCCTGGAGGAAGCTCTTCACATTCAGAGCAAGGGCAACGTACTGCTCTCCGGCTTGCCTGGGTTGAGTGCCCCAGTCGTCAAAGAGCCTCGCGAAAGCAGTGCTGCGCAGACTCCCTTTGCCAGTCGAACGGCCTCCTTGACTGAAAGAGAACTGCAGTGCCAAAAGGCACCGTGCTGACGACTGGCTCCAGGAAGAGACTCGGGACAGCACTCTCATAGAAGCGAAAGCTAGGCTGTGCGCCCAGCCTGAGGAGCAGTACGTGCGTTTGCCACACTTCTTTACACAGCTAGGCATGAGCCAGAGAGCCTTGGTCACTGAGGCCTACCTAAGGGACTGCCATACTTACCCAGTAGCTCCCACGCAGAGGTCCCTGTGCCCAAACGGGCCTCCACGGAAGGGCCCTGTTCCTCCCGTTGTGTTTCCTTGAGGTAAGCAGAAACCGCTGAGCATCCCTAGAGGAGCTCCGGTTTGAAGCTGGGCGACCCTGGCTAAACCTTATTCCCCTCCGTGGTAAACGAGACAGTGGCGGGTCCTAAGCTGCCTGAAGTACACTGCTCGCGCCCACCTTCTCTTTGCTGCCGGAAGGCCTCCCATAAGAAGTCTGAGTTTACTCGTGACAGCAGAAGTCTGAGTTTACGCGTGTGAGGCCTGCTGCTCTCAGTTCCTTGCTGGGAGCTTCAGCAGGAGCGCTCGGGAGCTCGCCGGCACAAGAACTGTGAGTCCCCTCGCCCCACCCCGGCCTCAAGCAAAAGTCCAGATTTCCCCCGTCAGTAACACCTCGGAGTGCCCTAGGAGCGAAGAAGCATGCCTTAACGGAGGGCTTCAACAGTGCTAGGGCTTTATTTCACGAGACACCGTGCACTCACGTTCGTTGTAACAACTGTCAAAGGGCACTGGATGCCTTCCAGCTCCTCTCTTGCGTTTGAGCCACAGGAAGTAAATGCCTTCGTTTGATTAAGCTCCGTGAACGTGCAACGACGATGGCGAAGCGCTGCCCTGTTCGCTCGAAAGCTCTCGTTTGTACGGCCTTCACACGGCCTCAAGGTACGCCGTTCTAAACAGCCTTACATTCCACGCTGGCGTGCCCCCAGTTGGGAATGTGGGCTCTTCGGTGAGACACCAATGTGCGTCCCGAAGGAAACCGGGGTGGGAGTGGGCTCCCCCAGGACGCCTGCGTACGGCAGTCGGTTGCCACATGTTTACTTCCAGCCGGAGAAAGAGAAAAAGGACAGCTTTCCCAGGGACAATTCTGGACCCTTGGGAACATCCAGAATCACCAAAGCCTAAACTTGGCACGGCCTGGGCAACGCTCTTCCGCACGTCCAGCAATCCCCACGTCAAAACCTTTCTCGGCAGAGGCAGGCACTCTCTCCCTTGTACTAGATAGCTCGGCAGAACCTTCCGAGAACCATGCTGCGTCATTCAGCTTGAAAGCGGGACGCGGATGGGAGAGTACGCTTTCTCCCCGTTTGGAGGCGCCGTGCGCTTGGCTTCAAAGCTGCCCGAACAGCACTAGCGGCCCGACGTCTCTGCACGGCAGGATTGTCGTTGTGGGCCGAGGCTGCGTGTTCTCTCAAAGCGGAAAACCGTGCTGGCAATACCTTGCTAGAAACTCCTCCCACGGCACTACATGTTCCGCTCCGGCCAAACGAAAGGTGACCTCAGGCCTCAAGGTAAGTTCCAGCGTTTCACGTCGGGGCAGTTGGGTGTGCAGTGGTTTCCATGAGGCCAGACTCCACCACGGAGTGCCTTAACTCTGCGACGCTCCTGGGGGCACACAGGATAGGAGCTCGTTCGCCAATTGCGCAGGATGACTCCTCTCCGTGGCGGAACGGCGGCTCCCGGCTTCTAGAGGAACCTTAGCCTAAACAGGCCCCTGGAGGAAGCTCTTCACATTCAGAGCAAGGGCAACGTACTGCTCTCCGGCTTGCCTGGGTTGAGTGCCCCAGTCGTCAAAGAGCCTCGCGAAAGCAGTGCTGCGCAGACTCCCTTTGCCAGTCGAACGGCCTCCTTGACTGAAAGAGAACTGCAGTGCCAAAAGGCACCGTGCTGACGACTGGCTCCAGGAAGAGACTCGGGACAGCACTCTCATAGAAGCGAAAGCTAGGCTGTGCGCCCAGCCTGAGGAGCAGTACGTGCGTTTGCCACACTTCTTTACACAGCTAGGCATGAGCCAGAGAGCCTTGGTCACTGAGGCCTACCTAAGGGACTGCCATACTTACCCAGTAGCTCCCACGCAGAGGTCCCTGTGCCCAAACGGGCCTCCACGGAAGGGCCCTGTTCCTCCCGTTGTGTTTCCTTGAGGTAAGCAGAAACCGCTGAGCATCCCTAGAGGAGCTCCGGTTTGAAGCTGGGCGACCCTGGCTAAACCTTATTCCCCTCCGTGGTAAACGAGACAGTGGCGGGTCCTAAGCTGCCTGAAGTACACTGCTCGCGCCCACCTTCTCTTTGCTGCCGGAAGGCCTCCCATAAGAAGTCTGAGTTTACTCGTGACAGCAGAAGTCTGAGTTTACGCGTGTGAGGCCTGCTGCTCTCAGTTCCTTGCTGGGAGCTTCAGCAGGAGCGCTCGGGAGCTCGCCGGCACAAGAACTGTGAGTCCCCTCGCCCCACCCCGGCCTCAAGCAAAAGTCCAGATTTCCCCCGTCAGTAACACCTCGGAGTGCCCTAGGAGCGAAGAAGCATGCCTTAACGGAGGGCTTCAACAGTGCTAGGGCTTTATTTCACGAGACACCGTGCACTCACGTTCGTTGTAACAACTGTCAAAGGGCACTGGATGCCTTCCAGCTCCTCTCTTGCGTTTGAGCCACAGGAAGTAAATGCCTTCGTTTGATTAAGCTCCGTGAACGTGCAACGACGATGGCGAAGCGCTGCCCTGTTCGCTCGAAAGCTCTCGTTTGTACGGCCTTCACACGGCCTCAAGGTACGCCGTTCTAAACAGCCTTACATTCCACGCTGGCGTGCCCCCAGTTGGGAATGTGGGCTCTTCGGTGAGACACCAATGTGCGTCCCGAAGGAAACCGGGGTGGGAGTGGGCTCCCCCAGGACGCCTGCGTACGGCAGTCGGTTGCCACATGTTTACTTCCAGCCGGAGAAAGAGAAAAAGGACAGCTTTCCCAGGGACAATTCTGGACCCTTGGGAACATCCAGAATCACCAAAGCCTAAACTTGGCACGGCCTGGGCAACGCTCTTCCGCACGTCCAGCAATCCCCACGTCAAAACCTTTCTCGGCAGAGGCAGGCACTCTCTCCCTTGTACTAGATAGCTCGGCAGAACCTTCCGAGAACCATGCTGCGTCATTCAGCTTGAAAGCGGGACGCGGATGGGAGAGTACGCTTTCTCCCCGTTTGGAGGCGCCGTGCGCTTGGCTTCAAAGCTGCCCGAACAGCACTAGCGGCCCGACGTCTCTGCACGGCAGGATTGTCGTTGTGGGCCGAGGCTGCGTGTTCTCTCAAAGCGGAAAACCGTGCTGGCAATACCTTGCTAGAAACTCCTCCCACGGCACTACATGTTCCGCTCCGGCCAAACGAAAGGTGACCTCAGGCCTCAAGGTAAGTTCCAGCGTTTCACGTCGGGGCAGTTGGGTGTGCAGTGGTTTCCATGAGGCCAGACTCCACCACGGAGTGCCTTAACTCTGCGACGCTCCTGGGGGCACACAGGATAGGAGCTCGTTCGCCAATTGCGCAGGATGACTCCTCTCCGTGGCGGAACGGCGGCTCCCGGCTTCTAGAGGAACCTTAGCCTAAACAGGCCCCTGGAGGAAGCTCTTCACATTCAGAGCAAGGGCAACGTACTGCTCTCCGGCTTGCCTGGGTTGAGTGCCCCAGTCGTCAAAGAGCCTCGCGAAAGCAGTGCTGCGCAGACTCCCTTTGCCAGTCGAACGGCCTCCTTGACTGAAAGAGAACTGCAGTGCCAAAAGGCACCGTGCTGACGACTGGCTCCAGGAAGAGACTCGGGACAGCACTCTCATAGAAGCGAAAGCTAGGCTGTGCGCCCAGCCTGAGGAGCAGTACGTGCGTTTGCCACACTTCTTTACACAGCTAGGCATGAGCCAGAGAGCCTTGGTCACTGAGGCCTACCTAAGGGACTGCCATACTTACCCAGTAGCTCCCACGCAGAGGTCCCTGTGCCCAAACGGGCCTCCACGGAAGGGCCCTGTTCCTCCCGTTGTGTTTCCTTGAGGTAAGCAGAAACCGCTGAGCATCCCTAGAGGAGCTCCGGTTTGAAGCTGGGCGACCCTGGCTAAACCTTATTCCCCTCCGTGGTAAACGAGACAGTGGCGGGTCCTAAGCTGCCTGAAGTACACTGCTCGCGCCCACCTTCTCTTTGCTGCCCGAAGGCCTCCCATAAGAAGTCTGAGTTTACTCGTGACAGCAGAAGTCTGAGTTTACGCGTGTGAGGCCTGCTGCTCTCAGTTCCTTGCTGGGAGCTTCAGCAGGAGCGCTCGGGAGCTCGCCGGCACAAGAACTGTGAGTCCCCTCGCCCCACCCCGGCCTCAAGCAAAAGTCCAGATTTCCCCCGTCAGTAACACCTCGGAGTGCCCTAGGAGCGAAGAAGCATGCCTTAACGGAGGGCTTCAACAGTGCTAGGGCTTTATTTCACGAGACACCGTGCACTCACGTTCGTTGTAACAACTGTCAAAGGGCACTGGATGCCTTCCAGCTCCTCTCTTGCGTTTGAGCCACAGGAAGTAAATGCCTTCGTTTGATTAAGCTCCGTGAACGTGCAACGACGATGGCGAAGCGCTGCCCTGTTCGCTCGAAAGCTCTCGTTTGTACGGCCTTCACACGGCCTCAAGGCACGCCGTTCTAAACAGCCTTACATTCCACGCTGGCGTGCCCCCAGTTGGGAATGTGGGCTCTTCGGTGAGACACCAATGTGCGTCCCGAAGGAAACCGGGGTGGGAGTGGGCTCCCCCAGGACGCCTGCGTACGGCAGTCGGTTGCCACATGTTTACTTCCAGCCGGAGAAAGAGAAAAAGGACAGCTTTCCCAGGGACAATTCTGGACCCTTGGGAACATCCAGAATCACCAAAGCCTAAACTTGGCACGGCCTGGGCAACGCTCTTCCGCACGTCCAGCAATCCCCACGTCAAAACCTTTCTCGGCAGAGGCAGGCACTCTCTCCCTTGTACTAGATAGCTCGGCAGAACCTTCCGAGAACCATGCTGCGTCATTCAGCTTGAAAGCGGGATGCGGATGGGAGAGTACGCTTTCTCCCCGTTTGGAGGCGCCGTGCGCTTGGCTTCAAAGCTGCCCGAACAGCACTAGCGGCCCGACGTCTCTGCACGGCAGGATTGTCGTTGTGGGCCGAGGCTGCGTGTTCTCTCAAAGCGGAAAACCGTGCTGGCAATACCTTGCTAGAAACTCCTCCCACGGCACTACATGTTCCGCTCCGGCCAAACGAAAGGTGACCTCAGGCCTCAAGGTAAGTTCCAGCGTTTCACGTCGGGGCAGTTGGGTGTGCAGTGGTTTCCATGAGGCCAGACTCCACCACGGAGTGCCTTAACTCTGCGACGCTCCTGGGGGCACACAGGATAGGAGCTCGTTCGCCAATTGCGCAGGATGACTCCTCTCCGTGGCGGAACGGCGGCTCCCGGCTTCTAGAGGAACCTTAGCCTAAACAGGCCCCTGGAGGAAGCTCTTCACATTCAGAGCAAGGGCAACGTACTGCTCTCCGGCTTGCCTGGGTTGAGTGCCCCAGTCGTCAAAGAGCCTCGCGAAAGCAGTGCTGCGCAGACTCCCTTTGCCAGTCGAACGGCCTCCTTGACTGAAAGAGAACTGCAGTGCCAAAAGGCACCGTGCTGACGACTGGCTCCAGGAAGAGACTCGGGACAGCACTCTCATAGAAGCGAAAGCTAGGCTGTGCGCCCAGCCTGAGGAGCAGTACGTGCGTTTGCCACACTTCTTTACACAGCTAGGCATGAGCCAGAGAGCCTTGGTCACTGAGGCCTACCTAAGGGACTGCCATACTTACCCAGTAGCTCCCACGCAGAGGTCCCTGTGCCCAAACGGGCCTCCACGGAAGGGCCCTGTTCCTCCCGTTGTGTTTCCTTGAGGTAAGCAGAAACCGCTGAGTATCAATAGAGGAGCTCCGGATTGAAGCTGGGCGACCCTGGCTAAACCTTATTCCCCTCCGTGGTAAACGAGACAGTGGCGGGTCCTAAGCTGCCTGAAGTACACTGCTCGCGCCCACCTTCTCTTTGCTGCCCGAAGGCCTCCCATAAGAAGTCTGAGTTTACTCGTGACAGCAGAAGTCTGAGTTTACGCGTGTGAGGCCTGCTGCTCTCAGTTCCTTGCTGGGAGCTTCAGCAGGAGCGCTCGGGAGCTCGCCGGCACAAGAACTGTGAGTCCCCTCGCCCCACCCCGGCCTCAAGCAAAAGTCCAGATTTCCCCCGTCAGTAACACCTCGGAGTGCCCTAGGAGCGAAGAAGCATGCCTTAACGGAGGGCTTCAACAGTGCTAGGGCTTTATTTCACGAGACACCGTGCACTCACGTTCGTTGTAACAACTGTCAAAGGGCACTGGATGCCTTCCAGCTCCTCTCTTGCGTTTGAGCCACAGGAAGTAAATGCCTTCGTTTGATTAAGCTCCGTGAACGTGCAACGACGATGGCGAAGCGCTGCCCTGTTCGCTCGAAAGCTCTCGTTTGTACGGCCTTCACACGGCCTCAAGGCACGCCGTTCTAAACAGCCTTACATTCCACGCTGGCGTGCCCCCAGTTGGGAATGTGGGCTCTTCGGTGAGACACCAATGTGCGTCCCGAAGGAAACCGGGGTGGGGGGGGCTCCCCCAGGACGCCTGCGTACGGCAGTCGGTTGCCACATGTTTACTTCAAGCCGGAGAAAGAGAAAAAGGACAGCTTTCCCAGGGACAATTCTGGACCCTTGGGAACATCCAGAATCACCAAAGCCTAAACTTGGCACGGCCTGGGCAACGCTCTTCCGCACGTCCAGCAATCCCCACGTCAAAACCTTTCTCGGCAGAGGCAGGCACTCTCTCCCTTGTACTAGATAGCTCGGCAGAACCTTCCGAGAAACATGCTGCGTCATTCAGCTTGAAAGCGGGACGCGGATGGGAGAGTACGCTTTCTCCCCGTTTGGAGGCGCCGTGCGCTTGGCTTCAAAGCTGCCCGAACAGCACTAGCGGCCCGACGTCTCTGCACGGCAGGATTGTCGTTGTGGGCCGAGGCTGCGTGTTCTCTCAAAGCGGAAAACCGTGCTGGCAATACCTTGCTAGAAACTCCTCCCACGGCACTACATGTTCCGCTCCGGCCAAACGAAAGGTGACCTCAGGCCTCAAGGTAAGTTCCAGCGTTTCACGTCGGGGCAGTTGGGTGTGCAGTGGTTTCCATGAGGCCAGACTCCACCACGGAGTGCCTTAACTCTGCGACGCTCCTGGGGGCACACAGGATAGGAGCTCGTTCGCCAATTGCGCAGGATGACTCCTCTCCGTGGCGGAACGGCGGCTCCCGGCTTCTAGAGGAACCTTAGCCTAAACAGGCCCCTGGAGGAAGCTCTTCACATTCAGAGCAAGGGCAACGTACTGCTCTCCGGCTTGCCTGGGTTGAGTGCCCCAGTCGTCAAAGAGCCTCGCGAAAGCAGCGCTGCGCAGACTCCCTTTGCCAGTCGAACGGCCTCCTTGACTGAAAGAGAACTGCAGTGCCAAAAGGCACCGTGCTGACGACTGGCTCCAGGAAGAGACTCGGGACAGCACTCTCATAGAAGCGAAAGCTAGGCTGTGCGCCCAGCCTGAGGAGCAGTACGTGCGTTTGCCACACTTCTTTACACAGCTAGGCATGAGCCAGAGAGCCTTGGTCACTGAGGCCTACCTAAGGGACTGCCATACTTACCCAGTAGCTCCCACACAGAGGTCCCTGTGCCCAAACGGGCCTCCACGGAAGGGCCCTGTTCCTCCCGTTGTGTTTCCTTGAGGTAAGCAGAAACCGCTGAGCATCCCTAGAGGAGCTCCGGTTTGAAGCTGGGCGACCCTGGCTAAACCTTATTCCCCTCCGTGGTAAACGAGACAGTGGCGGGTCCTAAGCTGCCTGAAGTACACTGCTCGCGCCCACCTTCTCTTTGCTGCCGGAAGGCCTCCCATAAGAAGTCTGAGTTTACTCGTGACAGCAGAAGTCTGAGTTTACGCGTGTGAGGCCTGCTGCTCTCAGTTCCTTGCTGGGAGCTTCAGCAGGAGCGCTCGGGAGCTCGCCGGCACAAGAACTGTGAGTCCCCTCGCCCCACCCCGGCCTCAAGCAAAAGTCCAGATTTCCCCCGTCAGTAACACCTCGGAGTGCCCTAGGAGCGAAGAAGCATGCCTTAACGGAGGGCTTCAACAGTGCTAGGGCTTTATTTCACGAGACACCGTGCACTCACGTTCGTTGTAACAACTGTCAAAGGGCACTGGATGCCTTCCAGCTCCTCTCTTGCGTTTGAGACACAGGAAGTAAATGCCTTCGTCTGATTAAGCTCCATGAACGTGCAACGACGATGGCGAAGCGCTGCCCTGTTCGCTCGAAAGCTCTCGTTTGTACGGCCTTCACACGGCCTCAAGGTACGCCGTTCTAAACAGCCTTACATTCCACGCTGGCGTGCCCCCAGTTGGGAATGTGGGCTCTTCGGTGAGACACCAATGTGCGTCCCGAAGGAAACCGGGGTGGGGGGGGGCTCCCCCAGGACGCCTGCGTACGGCAGTCGGTTGCCAGATGTTTACTTCCAGCCGGAGAAAGAGAAAAAGGACAGCTTTCCCAGGGACAATTCTGGACCCTTGGGAACATCCAGAATCACCAAAGCCTAAACTTGGCACGGCCTGGGCAACGCTCTTCCGCACGTCCAGCAATCCCCACGTCAAAACCTTTCTCGGCAGAGGCAGGCACTCTCTCCCTTGTACTAGATAGCTCGGCAGAACCTTCCGAGAACCATGCTGCGTCATTCAGCTTGAAAGCGGGACGCGGATGGGAGAGTACGCTTTCTCCCCGTTTGGAGGCGCCGTGCGCTTGGCTTCAAAGCTGCCCGAACAGCACTAGCGGCCCGACGTCTCTGCACGGCAGGATTGTCGTTGTGGGCCGAGGCTGCGTGTTCTCTCAAAGCGGAAAACCGTGCTGGCAATACCTTGCTAGAAACTCCTCCCACGGCACTACATGTTCCGCTCCGGCCAAACGAAAGGTGACCTCAGGCCTCAAGGTAAGTTCCAGCGTTTCACGTCGGGGCAGTTGGGTGTGCAGTGGTTTCCATGAGGCCAGACTCCACCACGGAGTGCCTTAACTCTGCGACGCTCCTGGGGGCACACAGGATAGGAGCTCGTTCGCCAATTGCGCAGGATGACTCCTCTCCGTGGCGGAACGGCGGCTCCCGGCTTCTAGAGGAACCTTAGCCTAAACAGGCCCCTGGAGGAAGCTCTTCACATTCAGAGCAAGGGCAACGTACTGCTCTCCGGCTTGCCTGGGTTGAGTGCCCCAGTCGTCAAAGAGCCTCGCGAAAGCAGTGCTGCGCAGACTCCCTTTGCCAGTCGAACGGCCTCCTTGACTGAAAGAGAACTGCAGTGCCAAAAGGCACCGTGCTGACGACTGGCTCCAGGAAGAGACTCGGGACAGCACTCTCATAGAAGCGAAAGCTAGGCTGTGCGCCCAGCCTGAGGAGCAGTACGTGCGTTTGCCACACTTCTTTACACAGCTAGGCATGAGCCAGAGAGCCTTGGTCACTGAGGCCTACCTAAGGGACTGCCATACTTACCCAGTAGCTCCCACGCAGAGGTCCCTGTGCCCAAACGGGCCTCCACGGAAGGGCCCTGTTCCTCCCGTTGTGTTTCCTTGAGGTAAGCAGAAACCGCTGAGCATCCCTAGAGGAGCTCCGGTTTGAAGCTGGGCGACCCTGGCTAAACCTTATTCCCCTCCGTGGTAAACGAGACAGTGGCGGGTCCTAAGCTGCCTGAAGTACACTGCTCGCGCCCACCTTCTCTTTGCTGCCGGAAGGCCTCCCATAAGAAGTCTGAGTTTACTCGTGACAGCAGAAGTCTGAGTTTACGCGTGTGAGGCCTGCTGCTCTCAGTTCCTTGCTGGGAGCTTCAGCAGGAGCGCTCGGGAGCTCGCCGGCACAAGAACTGTGAGTCCCCTCGCCCCACCCCGGCCTCAAGCAAAAGTCCAGATTTCCCCCGTCAGTAACACCTCGGAGTGCCCTAGGAGCGAAGAAGCATGCCTTAACGGAGGGCTTCAACAGTGCTAGGGCTTTATTTCACGAGACACCGTGCACTCACGTTCGTTGTAACAACTGTCAAAGGGCACTGGATGCCTTCCAACTCCTCTCTTGCGTTTGAGCCACAGGAAGTAAATGCATTCGTTTGATTAAGCTCCGTGAACGTGCGACGACGATGGCGAAGCGCTGCCCTGTTCGCTCGAAAGCTCTCGTTTGTACGGCCTTCACACGGCCTCAAGGTACGCCGTTCTAAACAGCCTTACATTCCACGCTGGCGTGCCCCCAGTTGGGAATGTGGGCTCTTCGGTGAGACACCAATGTGCGTCCCGAAGGAAACCGGGGTGGGGGGGGGCTCCCCCAGGACGCCTGCGTACGGCAGTCGGTTGCCAGATGTTTACTTCCAGCTGGAGAAAGAGAAAAAGGACAGCTTTCCCAGGGACAATTCTGGACCCTTGGGAACATCCAGAATCACCAAAGCCTAAACTTGGCACGGCCTGGGCAACGCTCTTCCGCACGTCCAGCAATCCCCACGTCAAAACCTTTCTCGGCAGAGGCAGGCACTCTCTCCCTTGTACTAGATAGCTCGGCAGAACCTTCCGAGAACCATGCTGCGTCATTCAGCTTGAAAGCGGGACGCGGATGGGAGAGTACGCTTTCTCCCCGTTTGGAGGCGCCGTGCGCTTGGCTTCAAAGCTGCCCGAACAGCACTAGCGGCCCGACGTCTCTGCACGGCAGGATTGTCGTTGTGGGCCGAGGCTGCGTGTTCTCTCAAAGCGGAAAACCGTGCTGGCAATACCTTGCTAGAAACTCCTCCCACGGCACTACATGTTCCGCTCCGGCCAAACGAAAGGTGACCTCAGGCCTCAAGGTAAGTTCCAGCGTTTCACGTCGGGGCAGTTGGGTGTGCAGTGGTTTCCATGAGGCCAGACTCCACCACGGAGTGCCTTAACTCTGCGACGCTCCTGGGGGCACACAGGATAGGAGCTCGTTCGCCAATTGCGCAGGATGACTCCTCTCCGTGGCGGAACGGCGGCTCCCGGCTTCTAGAGGAACCTTAGCCTAAACAGGCCCCTGGAGGAAGCTCTTCACATTCAGAGCAAGGGCAACGTACTGCTCTCCGGCTTGCCTGGGTTGAGTGCCCCAGTCGTCAAAGAGCCTCGCGAAAGCAGTGCTGCGCAGACTCCCTTTGCCAGTCGAACGGCCTCCTTGACTGAAAGAGAACTGCAATGCCAAAAGGCACCGTGCTGACGACTGGCTCCAGGAAGAGACTCGGGACAGCACTCTCATAGAAGCGAAAGCTAGGCTGTGCGCCCAGCCTGAGGAGCAGTACGTGCGTTTGCCACACTTCTTTACACAGCTAGGCATGAGCCAGAGAGCCTTGGTCACTGAGGCCTACCTAAGGGACTGCCATACTTACCCAGTAGCTCCCACGCAGAGGTCCCTGTGCCCAAACGGGCCTCCACGGAAGGGCCCTGTTCCTCCCGTTGTGTTTCCTTGAGGTAAGCAGAAACCGCTGAGCATCCCTAGAGGAGCTCCGGTTTGAAGCTGGGCGACCCTGGCTAAACCTTATTCCCCTCCGTGGTAAACGAGACAGTGGCGGGTCCTAAGCTGCCTGAAGTACACTGCTCGCGCCCACCTTCTCTTTGCTGCCGGAAGGCCTCCCATAAGAAGTCTGAGTTTACTCGTGACAGCAGAAGTCTGAGTTTACGCGTGTGAGGCCTGCTGCTCTCAGTTCCTTGCTGGGAGCTTCAGCAGGAGCGCTCGGGAGCTCGCCGGCACAAGAACTGTGAGTCCCCTCGCCCCACCCCGGCCTCAAGCAAAAGTCCAGATTTCCCCCGTCAGTAACACCTCGGAGTGCCCTAGGAGCGAAGAAGCATGCCTTAACGGAGGGCTTCAACAGTGCTAGGGCTTTATTTCACGAGACACCGTGCACTCACGTTCGTTGTAACAACTGTCAAAGGGCACTGGATGCCTTCCAACTCCTCTCTTGCGTTTGAGCCACAGGAAGTAAATGCATTCGTTTGATTAAGCTCCGTGAACGTGCGACGACGATGGCGAAGCGCTGCCCTGTTCGCTCGAAAGCTCTCGTTTGTACGGCCTTCACACGGCCTCAAGGTACGCCGTTCTAAACAGCCTTACATTCCACGCTGGCGTGCCCCCAGTTGGGAATGTGGGCTCTTCGGTGAGACACCAATGTGCGTCCCGAAGGAAACCGGGGTGGGGGGGGGGCTCCCCCAGGACGCCTGCGTACGGCAGTCGGTTGCCAGATGTTTACTTCCAGCCGGAGAAAGAGAAAAAGGACAGCTTTCCCAGGGACAATTCTGGACCCTTGGGAACATCCAGAATCACCAAAGCCTAAACTTGGCACGGCCTGGGCAACGCTCTTCCGCACGTCCAGCAATCCCCACGTCAAAACCTTTCTCGGCAGAGGCAGGCACTCTCTCCCTTGTACTAGATAGCTCGGCAGAACCTTCCGAGAACCATGCTGCGTCATTCAGCTTGAAAGCGGGACGCGGATGGGAGAGTACGCTTTCTCCCCGTTTGGAGGCGCCGTGCGCTTGGCTTCAAAGCTGCCCGAACAGCACTAGCGGCCCGACGTCTCTGCACGGCAGGATTGTCGTTGTGGGCCGAGGCTGCGTGTTCTCTCAAAGCGGAAAACCGTGCTGGCAATACCTTGCTAGAAACTCCTCCCACGGCACTACATGTTCCGCTCCGGCCAAACGAAAGGTGACCTCAGGCCTCAAGGTAAGTTCCAGCGTTTCACGTCGGGGCAGTTGGGTGTGCAGTGGTTTCCATGAGGCCAGACTCCACCACGGAGTGCCTTAACTCTGCGACGCTCCTGGGGGCACACAGGATAGGAGCTCGTTCGCCAATTGCGCAGGATGACTCCTCTCCGTGGCGGAACGGCGGCTCCCGGCTTCTAGAGGAACCTTAGCCTAAACAGGCCCCTGGAGGAAGCTCTTCACATTCAGAGCAAGGGCAACGTACTGCTCTCCGGCTTGCCTGGGTTGAGTGCCCCAGTCGTCAAAGAGCCTCGCGAAAGCAGTGCTGCGCAGACTCCCTTTGCCAGTCGAACGGCCTCCTTGACTGAAAGAGAACTGCAGTGCCAAAAGGCACCGTGCTGACGACTGGCTCCAGGAAGAGACTCGGGACAGCACTCTCATAGAAGCGAAAGCTAGGCTGTGCGCCCAGCCTGAGGAGCAGTACGTGCGTTTGCCACACTTCTTTACACAGCTAGGCATGAGCCAGAGAGCCTTGGTCACTGAGGCCTACCTAAGGGACTGCCATACTTACCCAGTAGCTCCCACGCAGAGGTCCCTGTGCCCAAACGGGCCTCCACGGAAGGGCCCTGTTCCTCCCGTTGTGTTTCCTTGAGGTAAGCAGAAACCGCTGAGCATCCCTAGAGGAGCTCCGGTTTGAAGCTGGGCGACCCTGGCTAAACCTTATTCCCCTCCGTGGTAAACGAGACAGTGGCGGGTCCTAAGCTGCCTGAAGTACACTGCTCGCGCCCACCTTCTCTTTGCTGCCGGAAGGCCTCCCATAAGAAGTCTGAGTTTACTCGTGACAGCAGAAGTCTGAGTTTACGCGTGTGAGGCCTGCTGCTCTCAGTTCCTTGCTGGGAGCTTCAGCAGGAGCGCTCGGGAGCTCGCCGGCACAAGAACTGTGAGTCCCCTCGCCCCACCCCGGCCTCAAGCAAAAGTCCAGATTTCCCCCGTCAGTAACACCTCGGAGTGCCCTAGGAGCGAAGAAGCATGCCTTAACGGAGGGCTTCAACAGTGCTAGGGCTTTATTTCACGAGACACCGTGCACTCACGTTCGTTGTAACAACTGTCAAAGGGCACTGGATGCCTTCCAGCTCCTCTCTTGCGTTTGAGCCACAGGAAGTAAATGCCTTCGTTTGATTAAGCTCCGTGAACGTGCAACGACGATGGCGAAGCGCTGCCCTGTTCGCTCGAAAGCTCTCGTTTGTACGGCCTTCACACGGCCTCAAGGTACGCCGTTCTAAACAGCCTTACATTCCACGCTGGCGTGCCCCCAGTTGGGAATGTGGGCTCTTCGGTGAGACACCAATGTGCGTCCCGAAGGAAACCGGGGTGGGGGGGGGCTCCCCCAGGACGCCTGCGTACGGCAGTCGGTTGCCAGATGTTTACTTCCAGCCGGAGAAAGAGAAAAAGGACAGCTTTCCCAGGGACAATTCTGGACCCTTGGGAACATCCAGAATCACCAAAGCCTAAACTTGGCACGGCCTGGGCAACGCTCTTCCGCACGTCCAGCAATCCCCACGTCAAAACCTTTCTCGGCAGAGGCAGGCACTCTCTCCCTTGTACTAGATAGCTCGGCAGAACCTTCCGAGAAACATGCTGCGTCATTCAGCTTGAAAGCGGGACGCGGATGGGAGAGTACGCTTTCTCCCCGTTTGGAGGCGCCGTGCGCTTGGCTTCAAAGCTGCCCGAACAGCACTAGCGGCCCGACGTCTCTGCACGGCAGGATTGTCGTTGTGGGCCGAGGCTGCGTGTTCTCTCAAAGCGGAAAACCGTGCTGGCAATACCTTGCTAGAAACTCCTCCCACGGCACTACATGTTCCGCTCCGGCCAAACGAAAGGTGACCTCAGGCCTCAAGGTAAGTTCCAGCGTTTCACGTCGGGGCAGTTGGGTGTGCAGTGGTTTCCATGAGGCCAGACTCCACCACGGAGTGCCTTAACTCTGCGACGCTCCTGGGGGCACACAGGATAGGAGCTCGTTCGCCAATTGCGCAGGATGACTCCTCTCCGTGGCGGAACGGCGGCTCCCGGCTTCTAGAGGAACCTTAGCCTAAACAGGCCCCTGGAGGAAGCTCTTCACATTCAGAGCAAGGGCAACGTACTGCTCTCCGGCTTGCCTGGGTTGAGTGCCCCAGTCGTCAAAGAGCCTCGCGAAAGCAGTGCTGCGCAGACTCCCTTTGCCAGTCGAACGGCCTCCTTGACTGAAAGAGAACTGCAGTGCCAAAAGGCACCGTGCTGACGACTGGCTCCAGGAAGAGACTCGGGACAGCACTCTCATAGAAGCGAAAGCTAGGCTGTGCGCCCAGCCTGAGGAGCAGTACGTGCGTTTGCCACACTTCTTTACACAGCTAGGCATGAGCCAGAGAGCCTTGGTCACTGAGGCCTACCTAAGGGACTGCCATACTTACCCAGTAGCTCCCACGCAGAGGTCCCTGTGCCCAAACGGGCCTCCACGGAAGGGCCCTGTTCCTCCCGTTGTGTTTCCTTGAGGTAAGCAGAAACCGCTGAGCATCCCTAGAGGAGCTCCGGTTTGAAGCTGGGCGACCCTGGCTAAACCTTATTCCCCTCCGTGGTAAACGAGACAGTGGCGGGTCCTAAGCTGCCTGAAGTACACTGCTCGCGCCCACCTTCTCTTTGCTGCCGGAAGGCCTCCCATAAGAAGTCTGAGTTTACTCGTGACAGCAGAAGTCTGAGTTTACGCGTGTGAGGCCTGCTGCTCTCAGTTCCTTGCTGGGAGCTTCAGCAGGAGCGCTCGGGAGCTCGCCGGCACAAGAACTGTGAGTCCCCTCGCCCCACCCCGGCCTCAAGCAAAAGTCCAGATTTCCCCCGTCAGTAACACCTCGGAGTGCCCTAGGAGCGAAGAAGCATGCCTTAACGGAGGGCTTCAACAGTGCTAGGGCTTTATTTCACGAGACACCGTGCACTCACGTTCGTTGTAACAACTGTCAAAGGGCACTGGATGCCTTCCAACTCCTCTCTTGCGTTTGAGCCACAGGAAGTAAATGCATTCGTTTGATTAAGCTCCGTGAACGTGCGACGACGATGGCGAAGCGCTGCCCTGTTCGCTCGAAAGCTCTCGTTTGTACGGCCTTCACACGGCCTCAAGGTACGCCGTTCTAAACAGCCTTACATTCCACGCTGGCGTGCCCCCAGTTGGGAATGTGGGCTCTTCGGTGAGACACCAATGTGCGTCCCGAAGGAAACCGGGGTGGGGGGGGGCTCCCCCAGGACGCCTGCGTACGGCAGTCGGTTGCCAGATGTTTACTTCCAGCTGGAGAAAGAGAAAAAGGACAGCTTTCCCAGGGACAATTCTGGACCCTTGGGAACATCCAGAATCACCAAAGCCTAAACTTGGCACGGCCTGGGCAACGCTCTTCCGCACGTCCAGCAATCCCCACGTCAAAACCTTTCTCGGCAGAGGCAGGCACTCTCTCCCTTGTACTAGATAGCTCGGCAGAACCTTCCGAGAACCATGCTGCGTCATTCAGCTTGAAAGCGGGACGCGGATGGGAGAGTACGCTTTCTCCCCGTTTGGAGGCGCCGTGCGCTTGGCTTCAAAGCTGCCCGAACAGCACTAGCGGCCCGACGTCTCTGCACGGCAGGATTGTCGTTGTGGGCCGAGGCTGCGTGTTCTCTCAAAGCGGAAAACCGTGCTGGCAATACCTTGCTAGAAACTCCTCCCACGGCACTACATGTTCCGCTCCGGCCAAACGAAAGGTGACCTCAGGCCTCAAGGTAAGTTCCAGCGTTTCACGTCGGGGCAGTTGGGTGTGCAGTGGTTTCCATGAGGCCAGACTCCACCACGGAGTGCCTTAACTCTGCGACGCTCCTGGGGGCACACAGGATAGGAGCTCGTTCGCCAATTGCGCAGGATGACTCCTCTCCGTGGCGGAACGGCGGCTCCCGGCTTCTAGAGGAACCTTAGCCTAAACAGGCCCCTGGAGGAAGCTCTTCACATTCAGAGCAAGGGCAACGTACTGCTCTCCGGCTTGCCTGGGTTGAGTGCCCCAGTCGTCAAAGAGCCTCGCGAAAGCAGTGCTGCGCAGACTCCCTTTGCCAGTCGAACGGCCTCCTTGACTGAAAGAGAACTGCAGTGCCAAAAGGCACCGTGCTGACGACTGGCTCCAGGAAGAGACTCGGGACAGCACTCTCATAGAAGCGAAAGCTAGGCTGTGCGCCCAGCCTGAGGAGCAGTACGTGCGTTTGCCACACTTCTTTACACAGCTAGGCATGAGCCAGAGAGCCTTGGTCACTGAGGCCTACCTAAGGGACTGCCATACTTACCCAGTAGCTCCCACGCAGAGGTCCCTGTGCCCAAACGGGCCTCCACGGAAGGGCCCTGTTCCTCCCGTTGTGTTTCCTTGAGGTAAGCAGAAACCGCTGAGCATCCCTAGAGGAGCTCCGGTTTGAAGCTGGGCGACCCTGGCTAAACCTTATTCCCCTCCGTGGTAAACGAGACAGTGGCGGGTCCTAAGCTGCCTGAAGTACACTGCTCGCGCCCACCTTCTCTTTGCTGCCGGAAGGCCTCCCATAAGAAGTCTGAGTTTACTCGTGACAGCAGAAGTCTGAGTTTACGCGTGTGAGGCCTGCTGCTCTCAGTTCCTTGCTGGGAGCTTCAGCAGGAGCGCTCGGGAGCTCGCCGGCACAAGAACTGTGAGTCCCCTCGCCCCACCCCGGCCTCAAGCAAAAGTCCAGATTTCCCCCGTCAGTAACACCTCGGAGTGCCCTAGGAGCGAAGAAGCATGCCTTAACGGAGGGCTTCAACAGTGCTAGGGCTTTATTTCACGAGACACCGTGCACTCACGTTCGTTGTAACAACTGTCAAAGGGCACTGGATGCCTTCCAACTCCTCTCTTGCGTTTGAGCCACAGGAAGTAAATGCATTCGTTTGATTAAGCTCCGTGAACGTGCGACGACGATGGCGAAGCGCTGCCCTGTTCGCTCGAAAGCTCTCGTTTGTACGGCCTTCACACGGCCTCAAGGTACGCCGTTCTAAACAGCCTTACATTCCACGCTGGCGTGCCCCCAGTTGGGAATGTGGGCTCTTCGGTGAGACACCAATGTGCGTCCCGAAGGAAACCGGGGTGGGGGGGGGGCTCCCCCAGGACGCCTGCGTACGGCAGTCGGTTGCCAGATGTTTACTTCCAGCCGGAGAAAGAGAAAAAGGACAGCTTTCCCAGGGACAATTCTGGACCCTTGGGAACATCCAGAATCACCAAAGCCTAAACTTGGCACGGCCTGGGCAACGCTCTTCCGCACGTCCAGCAATCCCCACGTCAAAACCTTTCTCGGCAGAGGCAGGCACTCTCTCCCTTGTACTAGATAGCTCGGCAGAACCTTCCGAGAAACATGCTGCGTCATTCAGCTTGAAAGCGGGACGCGGATGGGAGAGTACGCTTTCTCCCCGTTTGGAGGCGCCGTGCGCTTGGCTTCAAAGCTGCCCGAACAGCACTAGCGGCCCGACGTCTCTGCACGGCAGGATTGTCGTTGTGGGCCGAGGCTGCGTGTTCTCTCAAAGCGGAAAACCGTGCTGGCAATACCTTGCTAGAAACTCCTCCCACGGCACTACATGTTCCGCTCCGGCCAAACGAAAGGTGACCTCAGGCCTCAAGGTAAGTTCCAGCGTTTCACGTCGGGGCAGTTGGGTGTGCAGTGGTTTCCATGAGGCCAGACTCCACCACGGAGTGCCTTAACTCTGCGACGCTCCTGGGGGCACACAGGATAGGAGCTCGTTCGCCAATTGCGCAGGATGACTCCTCTCCGTGGCGGAACGGCGGCTCCCGGCTTCTAGAGGAACCTTAGCCTAAACAGGCCCCTGGAGGAAGCTCTTCACATTCAGAGCAAGGGCAACGTACTGCTCTCCGGCTTGCCTGGGTTGAGTGCCCCAGTCGTCAAAGAGCCTCGCGAAAGCAGTGCTGCGCAGACTCCCTTTGCCAGTCGAACGGCCTCCTTGACTGAAAGAGAACTGCAGTGCCAAAAGGCACCGTGCTGACGACTGGCTCCAGGAAGAGACTCGGGACAGCACTCTCATAGAAGCGAAAGCTAGGCTGTGCGCCCAGCCTGAGGAGCAGTACGTGCGTTTGCCACACTTCTTTACACAGCTAGGCATGAGCCAGAGAGCCTTGGTCACTGAGGCCTACCTAAGGGACTGCCATACTTACCCAGTAGCTCCCACGCAGAGGTCCCTGTGCCCAAACGGGCCTCCACGGAAGGGCCCTGTTCCTCCCGTTGTGTTTCCTTGAGGTAAGCAGAAACCGCTGAGCATCCCTAGAGGAGCTCCGGTTTGAAGCTGGGCGACCCTGGCTAAACCTTATTCCCCTCCGTGGTAAACGAGACAGTGGCGGGTCCTAAGCTGCCTGAAGTACACTGCTCGCGCCCACCTTCTCTTTGCTGCCGGAAGGCCTCCCATAAGAAGTCTGAGTTTACTCGTGACAGCAGAAGTCTGAGTTTACGCGTGTGAGGCCTGCTGCTCTCAGTTCCTTGCTGGGAGCTTCAGCAGGAGCGCTCGGGAGCTCGCCGGCACAAGAACTGTGAGTCCCCTCGCCCCACCCCGGCCTCAAGCAAAAGTCCAGATTTCCCCCGTCAGTAACACCTCGGAGTGCCCTAGGAGCGAAGAAGCATGCCTTAACGGAGGGCTTCAACAGTGCTAGGGCTTTATTTCACGAGACACCGTGCACTCACGTTCGTTGTAACAACTGTCAAAGGGCACTGGATGCCTTCCAGCTCCTCTCTTGCGTTTGAGCCACAGGAAGTAAATGCCTTCGTTTGATTAAGCTCCGTGAACGTGCAACGACGATGGCGAAGCGCTGCCCTGTTCGCTCGAAAGCTCTCGTTTGTACGGCCTTCACACGGCCTCAAGGTACGCCGTTCTAAACAGCCTTACATTCCACGCTGGCGTGCCCCCAGTTGGGAATGTGGGCTCTTCGGTGAGACACCAATGTGCGTCCCGAAGGAAACCGGGGTGGGGGGGGGCTCCCCCAGGACGCCTGCGTACGGCAGTCGGTTGCCACATGTTTACTTCCAGCCGGAGAAAGAGAAAAAGGACAGCTTTCCCAGGGACAATTCTGGACCCTTGGGAACATCCAGAATCACCAAAGCCTAAACTTGGCACGGCCTGGGCAACGCTCTTCCGCACGTCCAGCAATCCCCACGTCAAAACCTTTCTCGGCAGAGGCAGGCACTCTCTCCCTTGTACTAGATAGCTCGGCAGAACCTTCCGAGAAACATGCTGCGTCATTCAGCTTGAAAGCGGGACGCGGATGGGAGAGTACGCTTTCTCCCCGTTTGGAGGCGCCGTGCGCTTGGCTTCAAAGCTGCCCGAACAGCACTAGCGGCCCGACGTCTCTGCACGGCAGGATTGTCGTTGTGGGCCGAGGCTGCGTGTTCTCTCAAAGCGGAAAACCGTGCTGGCAATACCTTGCTAGAAACTCCTCCCACGGCACTACATGTTCCGCTCCGGCCAAACGAAAGGTGACCTCAGGCCTCAAGGTAAGTTCCAGCGTTTCACGTCGGGGCAGTTGGGTGTGCAGTGGTTTCCATGAGGCCAGACTCCACCACGGAGTGCCTTAACTCTGCGACGCTCCTGGGGGCACACAGGATAGGAGCTCGTTCGCCAATTGCGCAGGATGACTCCTCTCCGTGGCGGAACGGCGGCTCCCGGCTTCTAGAGGAACCTTAGCCTAAACAGGCCCCTGGAGGAAGCTCTTCACATTCAGAGCAAGGGCAACGTACTGCTCTCCGGCTTGCCTGGGTTGAGTGCCCCAGTCGTCAAAGAGCCTCGCGAAAGCAGTGCTGCGCAGACTCCCTTTGCCAGTCGAACGGCCTCCTTGACTGAAAGAGAACTGCAGTGCCAAAAGGCACCGTGCTGACGACTGGCTCCAGGAAGAGACTCGGGACAGCACTCTCATAGAAGCGAAAGCTAGGCTGTGCGCCCAGCCTGAGGAGCAGTACGTGCGTTTGCCACACTTCTTTACACAGCTAGGCATGAGCCAGAGAGCCTTGGTCACTGAGGCCTACCTAAGGGACTGCCATACTTACCCAGTAGCTCCCACGCAGAGGTCCCTGTGCCCAAACGGGCCTCCACGGAAGGGCCCTGTTCCTCCCGTTGTGTTTCCTTGAGGTAAGCAGAAACCGCTGAGCATCCCTAGAGGAGCTCCGGTTTGAAGCTGGGCGACCCTGGCTAAACCTTATTCCCCTCCGTGGTAAACGAGACAGTGGCGGGTCCTAAGCTGCCTGAAGTACACTGCTCGCGCCCACCTTCTCTTTGCTGCCGGAAGGCCTCCCATAAGAAGTCTGAGTTTACTCGTGACAGCAGAAGTCTGAGTTTACGCGTGTGAGGCCTGCTGCTCTCAGTTCCTTGCTGGGAGCTTCAGCAGGAGCGCTCGGGAGCTCGCCGGCACAAGAACTGTGAGTCCCCTCGCCCCACCCCGGCCTCAAGCAAAAGTCCAGATTTCCCCCGTCAGTAACACCTCGGAGTGCCCTAGGAGCGAAGAAGCATGCCTTAACGGAGGGCTTCAACAGTGCTAGGGCTTTATTTCACGAGACACCGTGCACTCACGTTCGTTGTAACAACTGTCAAAGGGCACTGGATGCCTTCCAACTCCTCTCTTGCGTTTGAGCCACAGGAAGTAAATGCATTCGTTTGATTAAGCTCCGTGAACGTGCGACGACGATGGCGAAGCGCTGCCCTGTTCGCTCGAAAGCTCTCGTTTGTACGGCCTTCACACGGCCTCAAGGTACGCCGTTCTAAACAGCCTTACATTCCACGCTGGCGTGCCCCCAGTTGGGAATGTGGGCTCTTCGGTGAGACACCAATGTGCGTCCCGAAGGAAACCGGGGTGGGGGGGGGCTCCCCCAGGACGCCTGCGTACGGCAGTCGGTTGCCACATGTTTACTTCCAGCCGGAGAAAGAGAAAAAGGACAGCTTTCCCAGGGACAATTCTGGACCCTTGGGAACATCCAGAATCACCAAAGCCTAAACTTGGCACGGCCTGGGCAACGCTCTTCCGCACGTCCAGCAATCCCCACGTCAAAACCTTTCTCGGCAGAGGCAGGCACTCTCTCCCTTGTACTAGATAGCTCGGCAGAACCTTCCGAGAACCATGCTGCGTCATTCAGCTTGAAAGCGGGACGCGGATGGGAGAGTACGCTTTCTCCCCGTTTGGAGGCGCCGTGCGCTTGGCTTCAAAGCTGCCCGGACAGCACTAGCGGCCCGACGTCTCTGCACGGCAGGATTGTCGTTGTGGGCCGAGGCTGCGTGTTCTCTCAAAGCGGAAAACCGTGCTGGCAATACCTTGCTAGAAACTCCTCCCACGGCACTACATGTTCCGCTCCGGCCAAACGAAAGGTGACCTCAGGCCTCAAGGTAAGTTCCAGCGTTTCACGTCGGGGCAGTTGGGTGTGCAGTGGTTTCCATGAGGCCAGACTCCACCACGGAGTGCCTTAACTCTGCGACGCTCCTGGGGGCACACAGGATAGGAGCTCGTTCGCCAATTGCGCAGGATGACTCCTCTCCGTGGCGGAACGGCGGCTCCCGGCTTCTAGAGGAACCTTAGCCTAAACAGGCCCCTGGAGGAAGCTCTTCACATTCAGAGCAAGGGCAACGTACTGCTCTCCGGCTTGCCTGGGTTGAGTGCCCCAGTCGTCAAAGAGCCTCGCGAAAGCAGTGCTGCGCAGACTCCCTTTGCCAGTCGAACGGCCTCCTTGACTGAAAGAGAACTGCAGTGCCAAAAGGCACCGTGCTGACGACTGGCTCCAGGAAGAGACTCGGGACAGCACTCTCATAGAAGCGAAAGCTAGGCTGTGCGCCCAGCCTGAGGAGCAGTACGTGCGTTTGCCACACTTCTTTACACAGCTAGGCATGAGCCAGAGAGCCTTGGTCACTGAGGCCTACCTAAGGGACTGCCATACTTACCCAGTAGCTCCCACGCAGAGGTCCCTGTGCCCAAACGGGCCTCCACGGAAGGGCCCTGTTCCTCCCGTTGTGTTTCCTTGAGGTAAGCAGAAACCGCTGAGCATCCCTAGAGGAGCTCCGGTTTGAAGCTGGGCGACCCTGGCTAAACCTTATTCCCCTCCGTGGTAAACGAGACAGTGGCGGGTCCTAAGCTGCCTGAAGTACACTGCTCGCGCCCACCTTCTCTTTGCTGCCGGAAGGCCTCCCATAAGAAGTCTGAGTTTACTCGTGACAGCAGAAGTCTGAGTTTACGCGTGTGAGGCCTGCTGCTCTCAGTTCCTTGCTGGGAGCTTCAGCAGGAGCGCTCGGGAGCTCGCCGGCACAAGAACTGTGAGTCCCCTCGCCCCACCCCGGCCTCAAGCAAAAGTCCAGATTTCCCCCGTCAGTAACACCTCGGAGTGCCCTAGGAGCGAAGAAGCATGCCTTAACGGAGGGCTTCAACAGTGCTAGGGCTTTATTTCACGAGACACCGTGCACTCACGTTCGTTGTAACAACTGTCAAAGGGCACTGGATGCCTTCCAACTCCTCTCTTGCGTTTGAGCCACAGGAAGTAAATGCATTCGTTTGATTAAGCTCCGTGAACGTGCGACGACGATGGCGAAGCGCTGCCCTGTTCGCTCGAAAGCTCTCGTTTGTACGGCCTTCACACGGCCTCAAGGTACGCCGTTCTAAACAGCCTTACATTCCACGCTGGCGTGCCCCCAGTTGGGAATGTGGGCTCTTCGGTGAGACACCAATGTGCGTCCCGAAGGAAACCGGGGTGGGGGGGGGCTCCCCCAGGACGCCTGCGTACGGCAGTCGGTTGCCAGATGTTTACTTCCAGCCGGAGAAAGAGAAAAAGGACAGCTTTCCCAGGGACAATTCTGGACCCTTGGGAACATCCAGAATCACCAAAGCCTAAACTTGGCACGGCCTGGGCAACGCTCTTCCGCACGTCCAGCAATCCCCACGTCAAAACCTTTCTCGGCAGAGGCAGGCACTCTCTCCCTTGTACTAGATAGCTCGGCAGAACCTTCCGAGAACCATGCTGCGTCATTCAGCTTGAAAGCGGGACGCGGATGGGAGAGTACGCTTTCTCCCCGTTTGGAGGCGCCGTGCGCTTGGCTTCAAAGCTGCCCGGACAGCACTAGCGGCCCGACGTCTCTGCACGGCAGGATTGTCGTTGTGGGCCGAGGCTGCGTGTTCTCTCAAAGCGGAAAACCGTGCTGGCAATACCTTGCTAGAAACTCCTCCCACGGCACTACATGTTCCGCTCCGGCCAAACGAAAGGTGACCTCAGGCCTCAAGGTAAGTTCCAGCGTTTCACGTCGGGGCAGTTGGGTGTGCAGTGGTTTCCATGAGGCCAGACTCCACCACGGAGTGCCTTAACTCTGCGACGCTCCTGGGGGCACACAGGATAGGAGCTCGTTCGCCAATTGCGCAGGATGACTCCTCTCCGTGGCGGAACGGCGGCTCCCGGCTTCTAGAGGAACCTTAGCCTAAACAGGCCCCTGGAGGAAGCTCTTCACATTCAGAGCAAGGGCAACGTACTGCTCTCCGGCTTGCCTGGGTTGAGTGCCCCAGTCGTCAAAGAGCCTCGCGAAAGCAGTGCTGCGCAGACTCCCTTTGCCAGTCGAACGGCCTCCTTGACTGAAAGAGAACTGCAGTGCCAAAAGGCACCGTGCTGACGACTGGCTCCAGGAAGAGACTCGGGACAGCACTCTCATAGAAGCGAAAGCTAGGCTGTGCGCCCAGCCTGAGGAGCAGTACGTGCGTTTGCCACACTTCTTTACACAGCTAGGCATGAGCCAGAGAGCCTTGGTCACTGAGGCCTACCTAAGGGACTGCCATACTTACCCAGTAGCTCCCACGCAGAGGTCCCTGTGCCCAAACGGGCCTCCACGGAAGGGCCCTGTTCCTCCCGTTGTGTTTCCTTGAGGTAAGCAGAAACCGCTGAGGATCCCTAGAGGAGCTCCGGTTTGAAGCTGGGCGACCCTGGCTAAACCTTATTCCCCTCCGTGGTAAACGAGACAGTGGCGGGTCCTAAGCTGCCTGAAGTACACTGCTCGCGCCCACCTTCTCTTTGCTGCCGGAAGGCCTCCCATAAGAAGTCTGAGTTTACTCGTGACAGCAGAAGTCTGAGTTTACGCGTGTGAGGCCTGCTGCTCTCAGTTCCTTGCTGGGAGCTTCAGCAGGAGCGCTCGGGAGCTCGCCGGCACAAGAACTGTGAGTCCCCTCGCCCCACCCCGGCCTCAAGCAAAAGTCCAGATTTCCCCCGTCAGTAACACCTCGGAGTGCCCTAGGAGCGAAGAAGCATGCCTTAACGGAGGGCTTCAACAGTGCTAGGGCTTTATTTCACGAGACACCGTGCACTCACGTTCGTTGTAACAACTGTCAAAGGGCACTGGATGCCTTCCAACTCCTCTCTTGCGTTTGAGCCACAGGAAGTAAATGCCTTCGTTTGATTAAGCTCCGTGAACGTGCGACGACGATGGCGAAGCGCTGCCCTGTTCGCTCGAAAGCTCTCGTTTGTACGGCCTTCACACGGCCTCAAGGTACGCCGTTCTAAACAGCCTTACATTCCACGCTGGCGTGCCCCCAGTTGGGAATGTGGGCTCTTCTGTGAGACACCAATGTGCGTCCCGAAGGAAACCGGGGTGGGGGGGGGCTCCCCCAGGACGCCTGCGTACGGCAGTCGGTTGCCAGATGTTTACTTCCAGCCGGAGAAAGAGAAAAAGGACAGCTTTCCCAGGGACAATTCTGGACCCTTGGGAACATCCAGAATCACCAAAGCCTAAACTTGGCACGGCCTGGGGAACGCTCTTCCGCACGTCCAGCAATCCCCACGTCAAAACCTTTCTCGGCAGAGGCAGGCACTCTCTCCCTTGTACTAGATAGCTCGGCAGAACCTTCCGAGAACCATGCTGCGTCATTCAGCTTGAAAGCGGGACGCGGATGGGAGAGTACGCTTTCTCCCCGTTTGGAGGCGCCGTGCGCTTGGCTTCAAAGCTGCCCGAACAGCACTAGCGGCCCGACGTCTCTGCACGGCAGGATTGTCGTTGTGGGCCGAGGCTGCGTGTTCTCTCAAAGCGGAAAACCGTGCTGGCAATACCTTGCTAGAAACTCCTCCCACGGCACTACATGTTCCGCTCCGGCCAAACGAAAGGTGACCTCAGGCCTCAAGGTAAGTTCCAGCGTTTCACGTCGGGGCAGTTGGGTGTGCAGTGGTTTCCATGAGGCCAGACTCCACCACGGAGTGCCTTAACTCTGCGACGCTCCTGGGGGCACACAGGATAGGAGCTCGTTCGCCAATTGCGCAGGATGACTCCTCTCCGTGGCGGAACGGCGGCTCCCGGCTTCTAGAGGAACCTTAGCCTAAACAGGCCCCTGGAGGAAGCTCTTCACATTCAGAGCAAGGGCAACGTACTGCTCTCCGGCTTGCCTGGGTTGAGTGCCCCAGTCGTCAAAGAGCCTCGCGAAAGCAGTGCTGCGCAGACTCCCTTTGCCAGTCGAACGGCCTCCTTGACTGAAAGAGAACTGCAGTGCCAAAAGGCACCGTGCTGACGACTGGCTCCAGGAAGAGACTCGGGACAGCACTCTCATAGAAGCGAAAGCTAGGCTGTGCGCCCAGCCTGAGGAGCAGTACGTGCGTTTGCCACACTTCTTTACACAGCTAGGCATGAGCCAGAGAGCCTTGGTCACTGAGGCCTACCTAAGGGACTGCCATACTTACCCAGTAGCTCCCACGCAGAGGTCCCTGTGCCCAAACGGGCCTCCACGGAAGGGCCCTGTTCCTCCCGTTGTGTTTCCTTGAGGTAAGCAGAAACCGCTGAGCATCAATAGAGGAGCTCCGGATTGAAGCTGGGCGACCCTGGCTAAACCTTATTCCCCTCCGTGGTAAACGAGACAGTGGCGGGTCCTAAGCTGCCTGAAGTACACTGCTCGCGCCCACCTTCTCTTTGCTGCCGGAAGGCCTCCCATAAGAAGTCTGAGTTTACTCGTGACAGCAGAAGTCTGAGTTTACGCGTGTGAGGCCTGCTGCTCTCAGTTCCTTGCTGGGAGCTTCAGCAGGAGCGCTCGGGAGCTCGCCGGCACAAGAACTGTGAGTCCCCTCGCCCCACCCCGGCCTCAAGCAAAAGTCCAGATTTCCCCCGTCAGTAACACCTCGGAGTGCCCTAGGAGCGAAGAAGCATGCCTTAACGGAGGGCTTCAACAGTGCTAGGGCTTTATTTCACGAGACACCGTGCACTCACGTTCGTTGTAACAACTGTCAAAGGGCACTGGATGCCTTCCAACTCCTCTCTTGCGTTTGAGCCACAGGAAGTAAATGCCTTCGTTTGATTAAGCTCCGTGAACGTGCAACGACGATGGCGAAGCGCTGCCCTGTTCGCTCGAAAGCTCTCGTTTGTACGGCCTTCACACGGCCTCAAGGTACGCCGTTCTAAACAGCCTTACATTCCACGCTGGCGTGCCCCCAGTTGGGAATGTGGGCTCTTCTGTGAGACACCAATGTGCGTCCCGAAGGAATCCGGCGTGGGGGGGGCTCCCCCAGGACGCCTGCGTACGGCAGTCGGTTGCCAGATGTTTACTTCCAGCCGGAGAAAGAGAAAAAGGACAGCTTTCCCAGGGACAATTCTGGACCCTTGGGAACATCCAGAATCACCAAAGCCTAAACTTGGCACGGCCTGGGCAACGCTCTTCCGCACGTCCAGCAATCCCCACGTCAAAACCTTTCTCGGCAGAGGCAGGCACTCTCTCCCTTGTACTAGATAGCTCGGCAGAACCTTCCGAGAACCATGCTGCGTCATTCAGCTTGAAAGCGGGACGCGGATGGGAGAGTACGCTTTCTCCCCGTTTGGAGGCGCCGTGCGCTTGGCTTCAAAGCTGCCCGAACAGCACTAGCGGCCCGACGTCTCTGCACGGCAGGATTGTCGTTGTGGGCCGAGGCTGCGTGTTCTCTCAAAGCGGAAAACCGTGCTGGCAATACCTTGCTAGAAACTCCTCCCACGGCACTACATGTTCCGCTCCGGCCAAACGAAAGGTGACCTCAGGCCTCAAGGTAAGTTCCAGCGTTTCACGTCGGGGCAGTTGGGTGTGCAGTGGTTTCCATGAGGCCAGACTCCACCACGGAGTGCCTTAACTCTGCGACGCTCCTGGGGGCACACAGGATAGGAGCTCGTTCGCCAATTGCGCAGGATGACTCCTCTCCGTGGCGGAACGGCGGCTCCCGGCTTCTAGAGGAACCTTAGCCTAAACAGGCCCCTGGAGGAAGCTCTTCACATTCAGAGCAAGGGCAACGTACTGCTCTCCGGCTTGCCTGGGTTGAGTGCCCCAGTCGTCAAAGAGCCTCGCGAAAGCAGTGCTGCGCAGACTCCCTTTGCCAGTCGAACGGCCTCCTTGACTGAAAGAGAACTGCAGTGCCAAAAGGCACCGTGCTGACGACTGGCTCCAGGAAGAGACTCGGGACAGCACTCTCATAGAAGCGAAAGCTAGGCTGTGCGCCCAGCCTGAGGAGCAGTACGTGCGTTTGCCACACTTCTTTACACAGCTAGGCATGAGCCAGAGAGCCTTGGTCACTGAGGCCTACCTAAGGGACTGCCATACTTACCCAGTAGCTCCCACGCAGAGGTCCCTGTGCCCAAACGGGCCTCCACGGAAGGGCCCTGTTCCTCCCGTTGTGTTTCCTTGAGGTAAGCAGAAACCGCTGAGCATCCCTAGAGGAGCTCCGGTTTGAAGCTGGGCGACCCTGGCTAAACCTTATTCCCCTCCGTGGTAAACGAGACAGTGGCGGGTCCTAAGCTGCCTGAAGTACACTGCTCGCGCCCACCTTCTCTTTGCTGCCGGAAGGCCTCCCATAAGAAGTCTGAGTTTACTCGTGACAGCAGAAGTCTGAGTTTACGCGTGTGAGGCCTGCTGCTCTCAGTTCCTTGCTGGGAGCTTCAGCAGGAGCGCTCGGGAGCTCGCCGGCACAAGAACTGTGAGTCCCCTCGCCCCACCCCGGCCTCAAGCAAAAGTCCAGATTTCCCCCGTCAGTAACACCTCGGAGTGCCCTAGGAGCGAAGAAGCATGCCTTAACGGAGGGCTTCAACAGTGCTAGGGCTTTATTTCACGAGACACCGTGCACTCACGTTCGTTGTAACAACTGTCAAAGGGCACTGGATGCCTTCCAACTCCTCTCTTGCGTTTGAGCCACAGGAAGTAAATGCCTTCGTTTGATTAAGCTCCGTGAACGTGCGACGACGATGGCGAAGCGCTGCCCTGTTCGCTCGAAAGCTCTCGTTTGTACGGCCTTCACACGGCCTCAAGGTACGCCGTTCTAAACAGCCTTACATTCCACGCTGGCGTGCCCCCAGTTGGGAATGTGGGCTCTTCTGTGAGACACCAATGTGCGTCCCGAAGGAAACCGGGGTGGGGGGGGGCTCCCCCAGGACGCCTGCGTACGGCAGTCGGTTGCCAGATGTTTACTTCCAGCCGGAGAAAGAGAAAAAGGACAGCTTTCCCAGGGACAATTCTGGACCCTTGGGAACATCCAGAATCACCAAAGCCTAAACTTGGCACGGCCTGGGGAACGCTCTTCCGCACGTCCAGCAATCCCCACGTCAAAACCTTTCTCGGCAGAGGCAGGCACTCTCTCCCTTGTACTAGATAGCTCGGCAGAACCTTCCGAGAACCATGCTGCGTCATTCAGCTTGAAAGCGGGACGCGGATGGGAGAGTACGCTTTCTCCCCGTTTGGAGGCGCCGTGCGCTTGGCTTCAAAGCTGCCCGAACAGCACTAGCGGCCCGACGTCTCTGCACGGCAGGATTGTCGTTGTGGGCCGAGGCTGCGTGTTCTCTCAAAGCGGAAAACCGTGCTGGCAATACCTTGCTAGAAACTCCTCCCACGGCACTACATGTTCCGCTCCGGCCAAACGAAAGGTGACCTCAGGCCTCAAGGTAAGTTCCAGCGTTTCACGTCGGGGCAGTTGGGTGTGCAGTGGTTTCCATGAGGCCAGACTCCACCACGGAGTGCCTTAACTCTGCGACGCTCCTGGGGGCACACAGGATAGGAGCTCGTTCGCCAATTGCGCAGGATGACTCCTCTCCGTGGCGGAACGGCGGCTCCCGGCTTCTAGAGGAACCTTAGCCTAAACAGGCCCCTGGAGGAAGCTCTTCACATTCAGAGCAAGGGCAACGTACTGCTCTCCGGCTTGCCTGGGTTGAGTGCCCCAGTCGTCAAAGAGCCTCGCGAAAGCAGTGCTGCGCAGACTCCCTTTGCCAGTCGAACGGCCTCCTTGACTGAAAGAGAACTGCAGTGCCAAAAGGCACCGTGCTGACGACTGGCTCCAGGAAGAGACTCGGGACAGCACTCTCATAGAAGCGAAAGCTAGGCTGTGCGCCCAGCCTGAGGAGCAGTACGTGCGTTTGCCACACTTCTTTACACAGCTAGGCATGAGCCAGAGAGCCTTGGTCACTGAGGCCTACCTAAGGGACTGCCATACTTACCCAGTAGCTCCCACGCAGAGGTCCCTGTGCCCAAACGGGCCTCCACGGAAGGGCCCTGTTCCTCCCGTTGTGTTTCCTTGAGGTAAGCAGAAACCGCTGAGCATCCCTAGAGGAGCTCCGGTTTGAAGCTGGGCGACCCTGGCTAAACCTTATTCCCCTCCGTGGTAAACGAGACAGTGGCGGGTCCTAAGCTGCCTGAAGTACACTGCTCGCGCCCACCTTCTCTTTGCTGCCGGAAGGCCTCCCATAAGAAGTCTGAGTTTACTCGTGACAGCAGAAGTCTGAGTTTACGCGTGTGAGGCCTGCTGCTCTCAGTTCCTTGCTGGGAGCTTCAGCAGGAGCGCTCGGGAGCTCGCCGGCACAAGAACTGTGAGTCCCCTCGCCCCACCCCGGCCTCAAGCAAAAGTCCAGATTTCCCCCGTCAGTAACACCTCGGAGTGCCCTAGGAGCGAAGAAGCATGCCTTAACGGAGGGCTTCAACAGTGCTAGGGCTTTATTTCACGAGACACCGTGCACTCACGTTCGTTGTAACAACTGTCAAAGGGCACTGGATGCCTTCCAACTCCTCTCTTGCGTTTGAGCCACAGGAAGTAAATGCCTTCGTTTGATTAAGCTCCGTGAACGTGCGACGACGATGGCGAAGCGCTGCCCTGTTCGCTCGAAAGCTCTCGTTTGTACGGCCTTCACACGGCCTCAAGGTACGCCGTTCTAAACAGCCTTACATTCCACGCTGGCGTGCCCCCAGTTGGGAATGTGGGCTCTTCTGTGAGACACCAATGTGCGTCCCGAAGGAAACCGGGGTGGGGGGGGGCTCCCCCAGGACGCCTGCGTACGGCAGTCGGTTGCCAGATGTTTACTTCCAGCCGGAGAAAGAGAAAAAGGACAGCTTTCCCAGGGACAATTCTGGACCCTTGGGAACATCCAGAATCACCAAAGCCTAAACTTGGCACGGCCTGGGGAACGCTCTTCCGCACGTCCAGCAATCCCCACGTCAAAACCTTTCTCGGCAGAGGCAGGCACTCTCTCCCTTGTACTAGATAGCTCGGCAGAACCTTCCGAGAACCATGCTGCGTCATTCAGCTTGAAAGCGGGACGCGGATGGGAGAGTACGCTTTCTCCCCGTTTGGAGGCGCCGTGCGCTTGGCTTCAAAGCTGCCCGAACAGCACTAGCGGCCCGACGTCTCTGCACGGCAGGATTGTCGTTGTGGGCCGAGGCTGCGTGTTCTCTCAAAGCGGAAAACCGTGCTGGCAATACCTTGCTAGAAACTCCTCCCACGGCACTACATGTTCCGCTCCGGCCAAACGAAAGGTGACCTCAGGCCTCAAGGTAAGTTCCAGCGTTTCACGTCGGGGCAGTTGGGTGTGCAGTGGTTTCCATGAGGCCAGACTCCACCACGGAGTGCCTTAACTCTGCGACGCTCCTGGGGGCACACAGGATAGGAGCTCGTTCGCCAATTGCGCAGGATGACTCCTCTCCGTGGCGGAACGGCGGCTCCCGGCTTCTAGAGGAACCTTAGCCTAAACAGGCCCCTGGAGGAAGCTCTTCACATTCAGAGCAAGGGCAACGTACTGCTCTCCGGCTTGCCTGGGTTGAGTGCCCCAGTCGTCAAAGAGCCTCGCGAAAGCAGTGCTGCGCAGACTCCCTTTGCCAGTCGAACGGCCTCCTTGACTGAAAGAGAACTGCAGTGCCAAAAGGCACCGTGCTGACGACTGGCTCCAGGAAGAGACTCGGGACAGCACTCTCGTAGAAGCGAAAGCTAGGCTGTGCGCCCAGCCTGAGGAGCAGTACGTGCGTTTGCCACACTTCTTTACACAGCTAGGCATGAGCCAGAGAGCCTTGGTCACTGAGGCCTACCTAAGGGACTGCCATACTTACCCAGTAGCTCCCACGCAGAGGTCCCTGTGCCCAAACGGGCCTCCACGGAAGGGCCCTGTTCCTCCCGTTGTGTTTCCTTGAGGTAAGCAGAAACCGCTGAGCATCAATAGAGGAGCTCCGGATTGAAGCTGGGCGACCCTGGCTAAACCTTATTCCCCTCCGTGGTAAACGAGACAGTGGCGGGTCCTAAGCTGCCTGAAGTACACTGCTCGCGCCCACCTTCTCTTTGCTGCCGGAAGGCCTCCCATAAGAAGTCTGAGTTTACTCGTGACAGCAGAAGTCTGAGTTTACGCGTGTGAGGCCTGCTGCTCTCAGTTCCTTGCTGGGAGCTTCAGCAGGAGCGCTCGGGAGCTCGCCGGCACAAGAACTGTGAGTCCCCTCGCCCCACCCCGGCCTCAAGCAAAAGTCCAGATTTCCCCCGTCAGTAACACCTCGGAGTGCCCTAGGAGCGAAGAAGCATGCCTTAACGGAGGGCTTCAACAGTGCTAGGGCTTTATTTCACGAGACACCGTGCACTCACGTTCGTTGTAACAACTGTCAAAGGGCACTGGATGCCTTCCAACTCCTCTCTTGCGTTTGAGCCACAGGAAGTAAATGCCTTCGTCTGATTAAGCTCCGTGAACGTGCGACGACGATGGCGAAGCGCTGCCCTGTTCGCTCGAAAGCTCTCGTTTGTACGGCCTTCACACGGCCTCAAGGTACGCCGTTCTAAACAGCCTTACATTCCACGCTGGCGTGCCCCCAGTTGGGAATGTGGGCTCTTCTGTGAGACACCAATGTGCGTCCCGAAGGAAACCGGGGTGGGGGGGGGCTCCCCCAGGACGCCTGCGTACGGCAGTCGGTTGCCAGATGTTTACTTCCAGCCGGAGAAAGAGAAAAAGGACAGCTTTCCCAGGGACAATTCTGGACCCTTGGGAACATCCAGAATCACCAAAGCCTAAACTTGGCACGGCCTGGGCAACGCTCTTCCGCACGTCCAGCAATCCCCACGTCAAAACCTTTCTCGGCAGAGGCAGGCACTCTCTCCCTTGTACTAGATAGCTCGGCAGAACCTTCCGAGAAACACGCTGCGTCATTCAGCTTGAAAGCGGGACGCGGATGGGAGAGTACGCTTTCTCCCCGTTTGGAGGCGCCGTGCGCTTGGCTTCAAAGCTGCCCGAACAGCACTAGCGGCCCGACGTCTCTGCACGGCAGGATTGTCGTTGTGGGCCGAGGCTGCGTGTTCTCTCAAAGCGGAAAACCGTGCTGGCAATACCTTGCTAGAAACTCCTCCCACGGCACTACATGTTCCGCTCCGGCCAAACGAAAGGTGACCTCAGGCCTCAAGGTAAGTTCCAGCGTTTCACGTCGGGGGAGTTGGGTGTGCAGTGGTTTCCATGAGGCCAGCCTCCACCACGGAGTGCCTTAACTCTGCGACGCTCCTGGGGGCACACAGGATAGGAGCTCGTTCGCCAATTGCGCAGGATGACTCCTCTCCGTGGCGGAACGGCGGCTCCCGGCTTCTAGAGGAACCTTAGCCTAAACAGGCCCCTGGAGGAAGCTCTTCACATTCAGAGCAAGGGCAACGTACTGCTCTCCGGCTTGCCTGGGTTGAGTGCCCCAGTCGTCAAAGAGCCTCGCGAAAGCAGTGCTGCGCAGACTCCCTTTGCCAGTCGAACGGCCTCCTTGACTGAAAGAGAACTGCAGTGCCAAAAGGCACCGTGCTGACGACTGGCTCCAGGAAGAGACTCGGGACAGCACTCTCGTAGAAGCGAAAGCTAGGCTGTGCGCCCAGCCTGAGGAGCAGTACGTGCGTCTGCCACACTTCTTTACACAGCTAGGCATGAGCCAGAGAGCCTTGGTCACTGAGGCCTACCTAAGGGACTGCCATACTTACCCAGTAGCTCCCACGCAGAGGTCCCTGTGCCCAAACGGGCCTCCACGGAAGGGCCCTGTTCCTCCCGTTGTGTTTCCTTGAGGTAAGCAGAAACCGCTGAGCATCCCTAGAGGAGCTCCGGATTGAAGCTGGGCGACCCTGGCTAAACCTTATTCCCCTCCGTGGTAAACGAGACAGTGGCGGGTCCTAAGCTGCCTGAAGTACACTGCTCGCGCCCACCTTCTCTTTGCTGCCGGAAGGCCTCCCATAAGAAGTCTGAGTTTACTCGTGACAGCAGAAGTCTGAGTTTACGCGTGTGAGGCCTGCTGCTCTCAGTTCCTTGCTGGGAGCTTCAGCAGGAGCGCTCGGGAGCTCGCCGGCACAAGAACTGTGAGTCCCCTCGCCCCACCCCGGCCTCAAGCAAAAGTCCAGATTTCCCCCGTCAGTAACACCTCGGAGTGCCCTAGGAGCGAAGAAGCATGCCTTAACGGAGGGCTTCAACAGTGCTAGGGCTTTATTTCACGAGACACCGTGCACTCACGTTCGTTGTAACAACTGTCAAAGGGCACTGGATGCCTTCCAACTCCTCTCTTGCGTTTGAGCCACAGGAAGTAAATGCCTTCGTCTGATTAAGCTCCGTGAACGTGCGACGACGATGGCGAAGCGCTGCCCTGTTCGCTCGAAAGCTCTCGTTTGTACGGCCTTCACACGGCCTCAAGGTACGCCGTTCTAAACAGCCTTACATTCCACGCTGGCGTGCCCCCAGTTGGGAATGTGGGCTCTTCTGTGAGACACCAATGTGCGTCCCGAAGGAAACCGGGGTGGGGGGGGGCTCCCCCAGGACGCCTGCGTACGGCAGTCGGTTGCCAGATGTTTACTTCCAGCCGGAGAAAGAGAAAAAGGACAGCTTTCCCAGGGACAATTCTGGACCCTTGGGAACATCCAGAATCACCAAAGCCTAAACTTGGCACGGCCTGGGCAACGCTCTTCCGCACGTCCAGCAATCCCCACGTCAAAACCTTTCTCGGCAGAGGCAGGCACTCTCTCCCTTGTACTAGATAGCTCGGCAGAACCTTCCGAGAAACACGCTGCGTCATTCAGCTTGAAAGCGGGACGCGGATGGGAGAGTACGCTTTCTCCCCGTTTGGAGGCGCCGTGCGCTTGGCTTCAAAGCTGCCCGAACAGCACTAGCGGCCCGACGTCTCTGCACGGCAGGATTGTCGTTGTGGGCCGAGGCTGCGTGTTCTCTCAAAGCGGAAAACCGTGCTGGCAATACCTTGCTAGAAACTCCTCCCACGGCACTACATGTTCCGCTCCGGCCAAACGAAAGGTGACCTCAGGCCTCAAGGTAAGTTCCAGCGTTTCACGTCGGGGGAGTTGGGTGTGCAGTGGTTTCCATGAGGCCAGCCTCCACCACGGAGTGCCTTAACTCTGCGACGCTCCTGGGGGCACACAGGATAGGAGCTCGTTCGCCAATTGCGCAGGATGACTCCTCTCCGTGGCGGAACGGCGGCTCCCGGCTTCTAGAGGAACCTTAGCCTAAACAGGCCCCTGGAGGAAGCTCTTCACATTCAGAGCAAGGGCAACGTACTGCTCTCCGGCTTGCCTGGGTTGAGTGCCCCAGTCGTCAAAGAGCCTCGCGAAAGCAGTGCTGCGCAGACTCCCTTTGCCAGTCGAACGGCCTCCTTGACTGAAAGAGAACTGCAGTGCCAAAAGGCACCGTGCTGACGACTGGCTCCAGGAAGAGACTCGGGACAGCACTCTCGTAGAAGCGAAAGCTAGGCTGTGCGCCCAGCCTGAGGAGCAGTACGTGCGTTTGCCACACTTCTTTACACAGCTAGGCATGAGCCAGAGAGCCTTGGTCACTGAGGCCTACCTAAGGGACTGCCATACTTACCCAGTAGCTCCCACGCAGAGGTCCCTGTGCCCAAACGGGCCTCCACGGAAGGGCCCTGTTCCTCCCGTTGTGTTTCCTTGAGGTAAGCAGAAACCGCTGAGCATCCCTAGAGGAGCTCCGGTTTGAAGCTGGGCGACCCTGGCTAAACCTTATTCCCCTCCGTGGTAAACGAGACAGTGGCGGGTCCTAAGCTGCCTGAAGTACACTGCTCGCGCCCACCTTCTCTTTGCTGCCCGAAGGCCTCCCATAAGAAGTCTGAGTTTACTCGTGACAGCAGAAGTCTGAGTTTACGCGTGTGAGGCCTGCTGCTCTCAGTTCCTTGCTGGGAGCTTCAGCAGGAGCGCTCGGGAGCTCGCCGGCACAAGAACTGTGAGTCCCCTCGCCCCACCCCGGCCTCAAGCAAAAGTCCAGATTTCCCCCGTCAGTAACACCTCGGAGTGCCCTAGGAGCGAAGAAGCATGCCTTAACGGAGGGCTTCAACAGTGCTAGGGCTTTATTTCACGAGACACCGTGCACTCACGTTCGTTGTAACAACTGTCAAAGGGCACTGGATGCCTTCCAACTCCTCTCTTGCGTTTGAGCCACAGGAAGTAAATGCATTCGTTTGATTAAGCTCCGTGAACGTGCAACGACGATGGCGAAGCGCTGCCCTGTTCGCTCGAAAGCTCTCGTTTGTACGGCCTTCACACGGCCTCAAGGTACGCCGTTCTAAACAGCCTTACATTCCACGCTGGCGTGCCCCCAGTTGGGAATGTGGGCTCTTCTGTGAGACACCAATGTGCGTCCCGAAGGAAACCGGGGTGGGAGTGGGCTCCCCCAGGAGGCCTGCGTACGGCAGTCGGTTGCCAGATGTTTACTTCCAGCCGGAGAAAGAGAAAAAGGACAGCTTTCCCAGGGACAATTCTGGACCCTTGGGAACATCCAGAATCACCAAAGCCTAAACTTGGCACGGCCTGGGCAACGCTCTTCCGCACGTCCAGCAATCCCCACGTCAAAACCTTTCTCGGCAGAGGCAGGCACTCTCTCCCTTGTACTAGATAGCTCGGCAGAACCTTCCGAGAACCATGCTGCGTCATTCAGCTTGAAAGCGGGACGCGGATGGGAGAGTACGCTTTCTCCCCGTTTGGAGGCGCCGTGCGCTTGGCTTCAAAGCTGCCCGAACAGCACTAGCGGCCCGACGTCTCTGCACGGCAGGATTGTCGTTGTGGGCCGAGGCTGCGTGTTCTCTCAAAGCGGAAAACCGTGCTGGCAATACCTTGCTAGAAACTCCTCCCACGGCACTACATGTTCCGCTCCGGCCAAACGAAAGGTGACCTCAGGCCTCAAGGTAAGTTCCAGCGTTTCACGTCGGGGCAGTTGGGTGTGCAGTGGTTTCCATGAGGCCAGACTCCACCACGGAGTGCCTTAACTCTGCGACGCTCCTGGGGGCACACAGGATAGGAGCTCGTTCGCCAATTGCGCAGGATGACTCCTCTCCGTGGCGGAACGGCGGCTCCCGGCTTCTAGAGGAACCTTAGCCTAAACAGGCCCCTGGAGGAAGCTCTTCACATTCAGAGCAAGGGCAACGTACTGCTCTCCGGCTTGCCTGGGTTGAGTGCCCCAGTCGTCAAAGAGCCTCGCGAAAGCAGTGCTACGCAGACTCCCTTTGCCAGTCGAACGGCCTCCTTGACTGAAAGAGAACTGCAGTGCCAAAAGGCAGCGTGCTGACGACTGGCTCCAGGAAGAGACTCGGGACAGCACTCTCATAGAAGCGAAAGCTAGGCTGTGCGCCCAGCCTGAGGAGCAGTACGTGCGTTTGCCACACTTCTTTACACAGCTAGGCATGAGCCAGAGAGCCTTGGTCACTGAGGCCTACCTAAGGGACTGCCATACTTACCCAGTAGCTCCCACGCAGAGGTCCCTGTGCCCAAACGGGCCTCCACGGAAGGGCCCTGTTCCTCCCGTTGTGTTTCCTTGAGGTAAGCAGAAACCGCTGAGCATCCCTAGAGGAGCTCCGGTTTGAAGCTGGGCGACCCTGGCTAAACCTTATTCCCCTCCGTGGTAAACGAGACAGTGGCGGGTCCTAAGCTGCCTGAAGTACACTGCTCGCGCCCACCTTCTCTTTGCTGCCGGAAGGCCTCCCATAAGAAGTCTGAGTTTACTCGTGACAGCAGAAGTCTGAGTTTACGCGTGTGAGGCCTGCTGCTCTCAGTTCCTTGCTGGGAGCTTCAGCAGGAGCGCTCGGGAGCTCGCCGGCACAAGAACTGTGAGTCCCCTCGCCCCACCCCGGCCTCAAGCAAAAGTCCAGATTTCCCCCGTCAGTAACACCTCGGAGTGCCCTAGGAGCGAAGAAGCATGCCTTAACGGAGGGCTTCAACAGTGCTAGGGCTTTATTTCACGAGACACCGTGCACTCACGTTCGTTGTAACAACTGTCAAAGGGCACTGGATGCCTTCCAACTCCTCTCTTGCGTTTGAGCCACAGGAAGTAAATGCATTCGTTTGATTAAGCTCCGTGAACGTGCAACGACGATGGCGAAGCGCTGCCCTGTTCGCTCGAAAGCTCTCGTTTGTACGGCCTTCACACGGCCTCAAGGTACGCCGTTCTAAACAGCCTTACATTCCACGCTGGCGTGCCCCCAGTTGGGAATGTGGGCTCTTCTGTGAGACACCAATGTGCGTCCCGAAGGAAACCGGCGTGGGGGGGGCTCCCCCAGGACGCCTGCGTACGGCAGTCGGTTGCCAGATGTTTACTTCCAGCCGGAGAAAGAGAAAAAGGACAGCTTTCCCAGGGACAATTCTGGACCCTTGGGAACATCCAGAATCACCAAAGCCTAAACTTGGCACGGCCTGGGCAACGCTCTTCCGCACGTCCAGCAATCCCCACGTCAAAACCTTTCTCGGCAGAGGCAGGCACTCTCTCCCTTGTACTAGATAGCTCGGCAGAACCTTCCGAGAACCATGCTGCGTCATTCAGCTTGAAAGCGGGACGCGGATGGGAGAGTACGCTTTCTCCCCGTTTGGAGGCGCCGTGCGCTTGGCTTCAAAGCTGCCCGAACAGCACTAGCGGCCCGACGTCTCTGCACGGCAGGATTGTCGTTGTGGGCCGAGGCTGCGTGTTCTCTCAAAGCGGAAAACCGTGCTGGCAATACCTTGCTAGAAACTCCTCCCACGGCACTACATGTTCCGCTCCGGCCAAACGAAAGGTGACCTCAGGCCTCAAGGTAAGTTCCAGCGTTTCACGTCGGGGCAGTTGGGTGTGCAGTGGTTTCCATGAGGCCAGACTCCACCACGGAGTGCCTTAACTCTGCGACGCTCCTGGGGGCACACAGGATAGGAGCTCGTTCGCCAATTGCGCAGGATGACTCCTCTCCGTGGCGGAACGGCGGCTCCCGGCTTCTAGAGGAACCTTAGCCTAAACAGGCCCCTGGAGGAAGCTCTTCACATTCAGAGCAAGGGCAACGTACTGCTCTCCGGCTTGCCTGGGTTGAGTGCCCCAGTCGTCAAAGAGCCTCGCGAAAGCAGTGCTGCGCAGACTCCCTTTGCCAGTCGAACGGCCTCCTTGACTGAAAGAGAACTGCAGTGCCAAAAGGCACCGTGCTGACGACTGGCTCCAGGAAGAGACTCGGGACAGCACTCTCATAGAAGCGAAAGCTAGGCTGTGCGCCCAGCCTGAGGAGCAGTACGTGCGTTTGCCACACTTCTTTACACAGCTAGGCATGAGCCAGAGAGCCTTGGTCACTGAGGCCTACCTAAGGGACTGCCATACTTACCCAGTAGCTCCCACGCAGAGGTCCCTGTGCCCAAACGGGCCTCCACGGAAGGGCCCTGTTCCTCCCGTTGTGTTTCCTTGAGGTAAGCAGAAACCGCTGAGCATCCCTAGAGGAGCTCCGGTTTGAAGCTGGGCGACCCTGGCTAAACCTTATTCCCCTCCGTGGTAAACGAGACAGTGGCGGGTCCTAAGCTGCCTGAAGTACACTGCTCGCGCCCACCTTCTCTTTGCTGCCGGAAGGCCTCCCATAAGAAGTCTGAGTTTACTCGTGACAGCAGAAGTCTGAGTTTACGCGTGTGAGGCCTGCTGCTCTCAGTTCCTTGCTGGGAGCTTCAGCAGGAGCGCTCGGGAGCTCGCCGGCACAAGAACTGTGAGTCCCCTCGCCCCACCCCGGCCTCAAGCAAAAGTCCAGATTTCCCCCGTCAGTAACACCTCGGAGTGCCCTAGGAGCGAAGAAGCATGCCTTAACGGAGGGCTTCAACAGTGCTAGGGCTTTATTTCACGAGACACCGTGCACTCACGTTCGTTGTAACAACTGTCAAAGGGCACTGGATGCCTTCCAACTCCTCTCTTGCGTTTGAGCCACAGGAAGTAAATGCCTTCGTTTGATTAAGCTCCGTGAACGTGCAACGACGATGGCGAAGCGCTGCCCTGTTCGCTCGAAAGCTCTCGTTTGTACGGCCTTCACACGGCCTCAAGGTACGCCGTTCTAAACAGCCTTACATTCCACGCTGGCGTGCCCCCAGTTGGGAATGTGGGCTCTTCTGTGAGACACCAATGTGCGTCCCGAAGGAAACCGGGGTGGGAGTGGGCTCCCCAAGACGCCTGCGTACGGCAGTCGGTTGCCACATGTTTACTTCCAGCCGGAGAAAGAGAAAAAGGACAGCTTTCCCAGGGACAATTCTGGACCCTTGGGAACATCCAGAATCACCAAAGCCTAAACTTGGCACGGCCTGGGGAACGCTCTTCCGCACGTCCAGCAATCCCCACGTCAAAACCTTTCTCGGCAGAGGCAGGCACTCTCTCCCTTGTACTAGATAGCTCGGCAGAACCTTCCGAGAACCATGCTGCGTCATTCAGCTTGAAAGCGGGACGCGGATGGGAGAGTACGCTTTCTCCCCGTTTGGAGGCGCCGTGCGCTTGGCTTCAAAGCTGCCCGAACAGCACTAGCGGCCCGACGTCTCTGCACGGCAGGATTGTCGTTGTGGGCCGAGGCTGCGTGTTCTCTCAAAGCGGAAAACCGTGCTGGCAATACCTTGCTAGAAACTCCTCCCACGGCACTACATGTTCCGCTCCGGCCAAACGAAAGGTGACCTCAGGCCTCAAGGTAAGTTCCAGCGTTTCACGTCGGGGCAGTTGGGTGTGCAGTGGTTTCCATGAGGCCAGACTCCACCACGGAGTGCCTTAACTCTGCGACGCTCCTGGGGGCACACAGGATAGGAGCTCGTTCGCCAATTGCGCAGGATGACTCCTCTCCGTGGCGGAACGGCGGCTCCCGGCTTCTAGAGGAACCTTAGCCTAAACAGGCCCCTGGAGGAAGCTCTTCACATTCAGAACAAGGGCAACGTACTGCTCTCCGGCTTGCCTGGGTTGAGTGCCCCAGTCGTCAAAGAGCCTCGCGAAAGCAGTGCTGCGCAGACTCCCTTTGCCAGTCGAACGGCCTCCTTGACTGAAAGAGAACTGCAGTGCCAAAAGGCACCGTGCTGACGACTGGCTCCAGGAAGAGACTCGGGACAGCACTCTCATAGAAGCGAAAGCTAGGCTGTGCGCCCAGCCTGAGGAGCAGTACGTGCGTTTGCCACACTTCTTTACACAGCTAGGCATGAGCCAGAGAGCCTTGGTCACTGAGGCCTACCTAAGGGACTGCCATACTTACCCAGTAGCTCCCACGCAGAGGTCCCTGTGCCCAAACGGGCCTCCACGGAAGGGCCCTGTTCCTCCCGTTGTGTTTCCTTGAGGTAAGCAGAAACCGCTGAGCATCCCTAGAGGAGCTCCGGTTTGAAGCTGGGCGACCCTGGCTAAACCTTATTCCCCTCCGTGGTAAACGAGACAGTGGCGGGTCCTAAGCTGCCTGAAGTACACTGCTCGCGCCCACCTTCTCTTTGCTGCCGGAAGGCCTCCCATAAGAAGTCTGAGTTTACTCGTGACAGCAGAAGTCTGAGTTTACGCGTGTGAGGCCTGCTGCTCTCAGTTCCTTGCTGGGAGCTTCAGCAGGAGCGCTCCGGAGCTCGCCGGCACAAGAACTGTGAGTCCCCTCGCCCCACCCCGGCCTCAAGCAAAAGTCCAGATTTCCCCCGTCAGTAACACCTCGGAGTGCCCTAGGAGCGAAGAAGCATGCCTTAACGGAGGGCTTCAACAGTGCTAGGGCTTTATTTCACGAGACACCGTGCACTCACGTTCGTTGTAACAACTGTCAAAGGGCACTGGATGCCTTCCAACTCCTCTCTTGCGTTTGAGCCACAGGAAGTAAATGCCTTCGTTTGATTAAGCTCCGTGAACGTGCAACGACGATGGCGAAGCGCTGCCCTGTTCGCTCGAAAGCTCTCGTTTGTACGGCCTTCACACGGCCTCAAGGTACGCCGTTCTAAACAGCCTTACATTCCACGCTGGCGTGCCCCCAGTTGGGAATGTGGGCTCTTCTGTGAGACACCAATGTGCGTCCCGAAGGAAACCGGCGTGGGGGGGGCTCCCCCAGGACGCCTGCGTACGGCAGTCGGTTGCCAGATGTTTACTTCCAGCCGGAGAAAGAGAAAAAGGACAGCTTTCCCAGGGACAATTCTGGACCCTTGGGAACATCCAGAATCACCAAAGCCTAAACTTGGCACGGCCTGGGCAACGCTCTTCCGCACGTCCAGCAATCCCCACGTCAAAACCTTTCTCGGCAGAGGCAGGCACTCTCTCCCTTGTACTAGATAGCTCGGCAGAACCTTCCGAGAACCATGCTGCGTCATTCAGCTTGAAAGCGGGACGCGGATGGGAGAGTACGCTTTCTCCCCGTTTGGAGGCGCCGTGCGCTTGGCTTCAAAGCTGCCCGAACAGCACTAGCGGCCCGACGTCTCTGCACGGCAGGATTGTCGTTGTGGGCCGAGGCTGCGTGTTCTCTCAAAGCGGAAAACCGTGCTGGCAATACCTTGCTAGAAACTCCTCCCACGGCACTACATGTTCCGCTCCGGCCAAACGAAAGGTGACCTCAGGCCTCAAGGTAAGTTCCAGCGTTTCACGTCGGGGCAGTTGGGTGTGCAGTGGTTTCCATGAGGCCAGACTCCACCACGGAGTGCCTTAACTCTGCGACGCTCCTGGGGGCACACAGGATAGGAGCTCGTTCGCCAATTGCGCAGGATGACTCCTCTCCGTGGCGGAACGGCGGCTCCCGGCTTCTAGAGGAACCTTAGCCTAAACAGGCCCCTGGAGGAAGCTCTTCACATTCAGAGCAAGGGCAACGTACTGCTCTCCGGCTTGCCTGGGTTGAGTGCCCCAGTCGTCAAAGAGCCTCGCGAAAGCAGTGCTACGCAGACTCCCTTTGCCAGTCGAACGGCCTCCTTGACTGAAAGAGAACTGCAGTGCCAAAAGGCACCGTGCTGACGACTGGCTCCAGGAAGAGACTCGGGACAGCACTCTCATAGAAGCGAAAGCTAGGCTGTGCGCCCAGCCTGAGGAGCAGTACGTGCGTTTGCCACACTTCTTTACACAGCTAGGCATGAGCCAGAGAGCCTTGGTCACTGAGGCCTACCTAAGGGACTGCCATACTTACCCAGTAGCTCCCACGCAGAGGTCCCTGTGCCCAAACGGGCCTCCACGGAAGGGCCCTGTTCCTCCCGTTGTGTTTCCTTGAGGTAAGCAGAAACCGCTGAGCATCAATAGAGGAGCTCCGGATTGAAGCTGGGCGACCCTGGCTAAACCTTATTCCCCTCCGTGGTAAACGAGACAGTGGCGGGTCCTAAGCTGCCTGAAGTACACTGCTCGCGCCCACCTTCTCTTTGCTGCCGGAAGGCCTCCCATAAGAAGTCTGAGTTTACTCGTGACAGCAGAAGTCTGAGTTTACGCGTGTGAGGCCTGCTGCTCTCAGTTCCTTGCTGGGAGCTTCAGCAGGAGCGCTCGGGAGCTCGCCGGCACAAGAACTGTGAGTCCCCTCGCCCCACCCCGGCCTCAAGCAAAAGTCCAGATTTCCCCCGTCAGTAACACCTCGGAGTGCCCTAGGAGCGAAGAAGCATGCCTTAACGGAGGGCTTCAACAGTGCTAGGGCTTTATTTCACGAGACACCGTGCACTCACGTTCGTTGTAACAACTGTCAAAGGGCACTGGATGCCTTCCAACTCCTCTCTTGCGTTTGAGCCACAGGAAGTAAATGCATTCGTTTGATTAAGCTCCGTGAACGTGCAACGACGATGGCGAAGCGCTGCCCTGTTCGCTCGAAAGCTCTCGTTTGTACGGCCTTCACACGGCCTCAAGGTACGCCGTTCTAAACAGCCTTACATTCCACGCTGGCGTGCCCCCAGTTGGGAATGTGGGCTCTTCTGTGAGACACCAATGTGCGTCCCGAAGGAAACCGGCGTGGGGGGGGCTCCCCCAGGACGCCTGCGTACGGCAGTCGGTTGCCAGATGTTTACTTCCAGCCGGAGAAAGAGAAAAAGGACAGCTTTCCCAGGGACAATTCTGGACCCTTGGGAACATCCAGAATCACCAAAGCCTAAACTTGGCACGGCCTGGGCAACGCTCTTCCGCACGTCCAGCAATCCCCACGTCAAAACCTTTCTCGGCAGAGGCAGGCACTCTCTCCCTTGTACTAGATAGCTCGGCAGAACCTTCCGAGAACCATGCTGCGTCATTCAGCTTGAAAGCGGGACGCGGATGGGAGAGTACGCTTTCTCCCCGTTTGGAGGCGCCGTGCGCTTGGCTTCAAAGCTGCCCGAACAGCACTAGCGGCCCGACGTCTCTGCACGGCAGGATTGTCGTTGTGGGCCGAGGCTGCGTGTTCTCTCAAAGCGGAAAACCGTGCTGGCAATACCTTGCTAGAAACTCCTCCCACGGCACTACATGTTCCGCTCCGGCCAAACGAAAGGTGACCTCAGGCCTCAAGGTAAGTTCCAGCGTTTCACGTCGGGGCAGTTGGGTGTGCAGTGGTTTCCATGAGGCCAGACTCCACCACGGAGTGCCTTAACTCTGCGACGCTCCTGGGGGCACACAGGATAGGAGCTCGTTCGCCAATTGCGCAGGATGACTCCTCTCCGTGGCGGAACGGCGGCTCCCGGCTTCTAGAGGAACCTTAGCCTAAACAGGCCCCTGGAGGAAGCTCTTCACATTCAGAGCAAGGGCAACGTACTGCTCTCCGGCTTGCCTGGGTTGAGTGCCCCAGTCGTCAAAGAGCCTCGCGAAAGCAGTGCTGCGCAGACTCCCTTTGCCAGTCGAACGGCCTCCTTGACTGAAAGAGAACTGCAGTGCCAAAAGGCACCGTGCTGACGACTGGCTCCAGGAAGAGACTCGGGACAGCACTCTCATAGAAGCGAAAGCTAGGCTGTGCGCCCAGCCTGAGGAGCAGTACGTGCGTTTGCCACACTTCTTTACACAGCTAGGCATGAGCCAGAGAGCCTTGGTCACTGAGGCCTACCTAAGGGACTGCCATACTTACCCAGTAGCTCCCACGCAGAGGTCCCTGTGCCCAAACGGGCCTCCACGGAAGGGCCCTGTTCCTCCCGTTGTGTTTCCTTGAGGTAAGCAGAAACCGCTGAGCATCCCTAGAGGAGCTCCGGTTTGAAGCTGGGCGACCCTGGCTAAACCTTATTCCCCTCCGTGGTAAACGAGACAGTGGCGGGTCCTAAGCTGCCTGAAGTACACTGCTCGCGCCCACCTTCTCTTTGCTGCCGGAAGGCCTCCCATAAGAAGTCTGAGTTTACTCGTGACAGCAGAAGTCTGAGTTTACGCGTGTGAGGCCTGCTGCTCTCAGTTCCTTGCTGGGAGCTTCAGCAGGAGCGCTCGGGAGCTCGCCGGCACAAGAACTGTGAGTCCCCTCGCCCCACCCCGGCCTCAAGCAAAAGTCCAGATTTCCCCGTCAGTAACACCTCGGAGTGCCCTAGGAGCGAAGAAGCATGCCTTAACGGAGGGCTTCAACAGTGCTAGGGCTTTATTTCACGAGACACCGTGCACTCACGTTCGTTGTAACAACTGTCAAAGGGCACTGGATGCCTTCCAACTCCTCTCTTGCGTTTGAGCCACAGGAAGTAAATGCCTTCGTTTGATTAAGCTCCGTGAACGTGCAACGACGATGGCGAAGCGCTGCCCTGTTCGCTCGAAAGCTCTCGTTTGTACGGCCTTCACACGGCCTCAAGGTACGCCGTTCTAAACAGCCTTACATTCCACGCTGGCGTGCCCCCAGTTGGGAATGTGGGCTCTTCTGTGAGACACCAATGTGCGTCCCGAAGGAAACCGGCGTGGGGGGGGCTCCCCCAGGACGCCTGCGTACGGCAGTCGGTTGCCAGATGTTTACTTCCAGCCGGAGAAAGAGAAAAAGGACAGCTTTCCCAGGGACAATTCTGGACCCTTGGGAACATCCAGAATCACCAAAGCCTAAACTTGGCACGGCCTGGGGAACGCTCTTCCGCACGTCCAGCAATCCCCACGTCAAAACCTTTCTCGGCAGAGGCAGGCACTCTCTCCCTTGTACTAGATAGCTCGGCAGAACCTTCCGAGAACCGTGCTGCGTCATTCAGCTTGAAAGCGGGACGCGGATGGGAGAGTACGCTTTCTCCCCGTTTGGAGGCGCCGTGCGCTTGGCTTCAAAGCTGCCCGAACAGCACTAGCGGCCCGACGTCTCTGCACGGCAGGATTGTCGTTGTGGGCCGAGGCTGCGTGTTCTCTCAAAGCGGAAAACCGTGCTGGCAATACCTTGCTAGAAACTCCTCCCACGGCACTACATGTTCCGCTCCGGCCAAACGAAAGGTGACCTCAGGCCTCAAGGTAAGTTCCAGCGTTTCACGTCGGGGCAGTTGGGTGTGCAGTGGTTTCCATGAGGCCAGACTCCACCACGGAGTGCCTTAACTCTGCGACGCTCCTGGGGGCACACAGGATAGGAGCTCGTTCGCCAATTGCGCAGGATGACTCCTCTCCGTGGCGGAACGGCGGCTCCCGGCTTCTAGAGGAACCTTAGCCTAAACAGGCCCCTGGAGGAAGCTCTTCACATTCAGAGCAAGGGCAACGTACTGCTCTCCGGCTTGCCTGGGTTGAGTGCCCCAGTCGTCAAAGAGCCTCGCGAAAGCAGTGCTGCGCAGACTCCCTTTGCCAGTCGAACGGCCTCCTTGACTGAAAGAGAACTGCAGTGCCAAAAGGCACCGTGCTGACGACTGGCTCCAGGAAGAGACTCGGGACAGCACTCTCATAGAAGCGAAAGCTAGGCTGTGCGCCCAGCCTGAGGAGCAGTACGTGCGTTTGCCACACTTCTTTACACAGCTAGGCATGAGCCAGAGAGCCTTGGTCACTGAGGCCTACCTAAGGGACTGCCATACTTACCCAGTAGCTCCCACGCAGAGGTCCCTGTGCCCAAACGGGCCTCCACGGAAGGGCCCTGTTCCTCCCGTTGTGTTTCCTTGAGGTAAGCAGAAACCGCTGAGCATCCCTAGAGGAGCTCCGGTTTGAAGCTGGGCGACCCTGGCTAAACCTTATTCCCCTCCGTGGTAAACGAGACAGTGGCGGGTCCTAAGCTGCCTGAAGTACACTGCTCGCGCCCACCTTCTCTTTGCTGCCGGAAGGCCTCCCATAAGAAGTCTGAGTTTACTCGTGACAGCAGAAGTCTGAGTTTACGCGTGTGAGGCCTGCTGCTCTCAGTTCCTTGCTGGGAGCTTCAGCAGGAGCGCTCGGGAGCTCGCCGGCACAAGAACTGTGAGTCCCCTCGCCCCACCCCGGCCTCAAGCAAAAGTCCAGATTTCCCCCGTCAGTAACACCTCGGAGTGCCCTAGGAGCGAAGAAGCATGCCTTAACGGAGGGCTTCAACAGTGCTAGGGCTTTATTTCACGAGACACCGTGCACTCACGTTCGTTGTAACAACTGTCAAAGGGCACTGGATGCCTTCCAGCTCCTCTCTTGCGTTTGAGCCACAGGAAGTAAATGCCTTCGTTTGATTAAGCTCCGTGAACGTGCAACGACGATGGCGAAGCGCTGCCCTGTTCGCTCGAAAGCTCTCGTTTGTACGGCCTTCACACGGCCTCAAGGTACGCCGTTCTAAACAGCCTTACATTCCACGCTGGCGTGCCCCCAGTTGGGAATGTGGGCTCTTCGGTGAGACACCAATGTGCGTCCCGAAGGAAACCGGGGTGGGGGGGGGCTCCCCCAGGACGCCTGCGTACGGCAGTCGGTTGCCAGATGTTTACTTCCAGCCGGAGAAAGAGAAAAAGGACAGCTTTCCCAGGGACAATTCTGGACCCTTGGGAACATCCAGAATCACCAAAGCCTAAACTTGGCACGGCCTGGGGAACGCTCTTCCGCACGTCCAGCAATCCCCACGTCAAAACCTTTCTCGGCAGAGGCAGGCACTCTCTCCCTTGTACTAGATAGCTCGGCAGAACCTTCCGAGAACCGTGCTGCGTCATTCAGCTTGAAAGCGGGACGCGGATGGGAGAGTACGCTTTCTCCCCGTTTGGAGGCGCCGTGCGCTTGGCTTCAAAGCTGCCCGAACAGCACTAGCGGCCCGACGTCTCTGCACGGCAGGATTGTCGTTGTGGGCCGAGGCTGCGTGTTCTCTCAAAGCGGAAAACCGTGCTGGCAATACCTTGCTAGAAACTCCTCCCACGGCACTACATGTTCCGCTCCGGCCAAACGAAAGGTGACCTCAGGCCTCAAGGTAAGTTCCAGCGTTTCACGTCGGGGCAGTTGGGTGTGCAGTGGTTTCCATGAGGCCAGACTCCACCACGGAGTGCCTTAACTCTGCGACGCTCCTGGGGGCACACAGGATAGGAGCTCGTTCGCCAATTGCGCAGGATGACTCCTCTCCGTGGCGGAACGGCGGCTCCCGGCTTCTAGAGGAACCTTAGCCTAAACAGGCCCCTGGAGGAAGCTCTTCACATTCAGAGCAAGGGCAACGTACTGCTCTCCGGCTTGCCTGGGTTGAGTGCCCCAGTCGTCAAAGAGCCTCGCGAAAGCAGTGCTGCGCAGACTCCCTTTGCCAGTCGAACGGCCTCCTTGACTGAAAGAGAACTGCAGTGCCAAAAGGCACCGTGCTGACGACTGGCTCCAGGAAGAGACTCGGGACAGCACTCTCATAGAAGCGAAAGCTAGGCTGTGCGCCCAGCCTGAGGAGCAGTACGTGCGTTTGCCACACTTCTTTACACAGCTAGGCATGAGCCAGAGAGCCTTGGTCACTGAGGCCTACCTAAGGGACTGCCATACTTACCCAGTAGCTCCCACGCAGAGGTCCCTGTGCCCAAACGGGCCTCCACGGAAGGGCCCTGTTCCTCCCGTTGTGTTTCCTTGAGGTAAGCAGAAACCGCTGAGCATCCCTAGAGGAGCTCCGGTTTGAAGCTGGGCGACCCTGGCTAAACCTTATTCCCCTCCGTGGTAAACGAGACAGTGGCGGGTCCTAAGCTGCCTGAAGTACACTGCTCGCGCCCACCTTCTCTTTGCTGCCGGAAGGCCTCCCATAAGAAGTCTGAGTTTACTCGTGACAGCAGAAGTCTGAGTTTACGCGTGTGAGGCCTGCTGCTCTCAGTTCCTTGCTGGGAGCTTCAGCAGGAGCGCTCGGGAGCTCGCCGGCACAAGAACTGTGAGTCCCCTCGCCCCACCCCGGCCTCAAGCAAAAGTCCAGATTTCCCCCGTCAGTAACACCTCGGAGTGCCCTAGGAGCGAAGAAGCATGCCTTAACGGAGGGCTTCAACAGTGCTAGGGCTTTATTTCACGAGACACCGTGCACTCACGTTCGTTGTAACAACTGTCAAAGGGCACTGGATGCCTTCCAGCTCCTCTCTTGCGTTTGAGCCACAGGAAGTAAATGCCTTCGTTTGATTAAGCTCCGTGAACGTGCAACGACGATGGCGAAGCGCTGCCCTGTTCGCTCGAAAGCTCTCGTTTGTACGGCCTTCACACGGCCTCAAGGTACGCCGTTCTAAACAGCCTTACATTCCACGCTGGCGTGCCCCCAGTTGGGAATGTGGGCTCTTCGGTGAGACACCAATGTGCGTCCCGAAGGAAACCGGGGTGGGGGGGGGCTCCCCCAGGACGCCTGCGTACGGCAGTCGGTTGCCAGATGTTTACTTCCAGCCGGAGAAAGAGAAAAAGGACAGCTTTCCCAGGGACAATTCTGGACCCTTGGGAACATCCAGAATCACCAAAGCCTAAACTTGGCACGGCCTGGGGAACGCTCTTCCGCACGTCCAGCAATCCCCACGTCAAAACCTTTCTCGGCAGAGGCAGGCACTCTCTCCCTTGTACTAGATAGCTCGGCAGAACCTTCCGAGAACCGTGCTGCGTCATTCAGCTTGAAAGCGGGACGCGGATGGGAGAGTACGCTTTCTCCCCGTTTGGAGGCGCCGTGCGCTTGGCTTCAAAGCTGCCCGAACAGCACTAGCGGCCCGACGTCTCTGCACGGCAGGATTGTCGTTGTGGGCCGAGGCTGCGTGTTCTCTCAAAGCGGAAAACCGTGCTGGCAATACCTTGCTAGAAACTCCTCCCACGGCACTACATGTTCCGCTCCGGCCAAACGAAAGGTGACCTCAGGCCTCAAGGTAAGTTCCAGCGTTTCACGTCGGGGCAGTTGGGTGTGCAGTGGTTTCCATGAGGCCAGACTCCACCACGGAGTGCCTTAACTCTGCGACGCTCCTGGGGGCACACAGGATAGGAGCTCGTTCGCCAATTGCGCAGGATGACTCCTCTCCGTGGCGGAACGGCGGCTCCCGGCTTCTAGAGGAACCTTAGCCTAAACAGGCCCCTGGAGGAAGCTCTTCACATTCAGAGCAAGGGCAACGTACTGCTCTCCGGCTTGCCTGGGTTGAGTGCCCCAGTCGTCAAAGAGCCTCGCGAAAGCAGTGCTGCGCAGACTCCCTTTGCCAGTCGAACGGCCTCCTTGACTGAAAGAGAACTGCAGTGCCAAAAGGCACCGTGCTGACGACTGGCTCCAGGAAGAGACTCGGGACAGCACTCTCATAGAAGCGAAAGCTAGGCTGTGCGCCCAGCCTGAGGAGCAGTACGTGCGTTTGCCACACTTCTTTAAACAGCTAGGCATGAGCCAGAGAGCCTTGGTCACTGAGGCCTACCTAAGGGACTGCCATACTTACCCAGTAGCTCCCACGCAGAGGTCCCTGTGCCCAAACGGGCCTCCACGGAAGGGCCCTGTTCCTCCCGTTGTGTTTCCTTGAGGTAAGCAGAAACCGCTGAGCATCCCTAGAGGAGCTCCGGTTTGAAGCTGGGCGACCCTGGCTAAACCTTATTCCCCTCCGTGGTAAACGAGACAGTGGCGGGTCCTAAGCTGCCTGAAGTACACTGCTCGCGCCCACCTTCTCTTTGCTGCCGGAAGGCCTCCCATAAGAAGTCTGAGTTTACTCGTGACAGCAGAAGTCTGAGTTTACGCGTGTGAGGCCTGCTGCTCTCAGTTCCTTGCTGGGAGCTTCAGCAGGAGCGCTCGGGAGCTCGCCGGCACAAGAACTGTGAGTCCCCTCGCCCCACCCCGGCCTCAAGCAAAAGTCCAGATTTCCCCCGTCAGTAACACCTCGGAGTGCCCTAGGAGCGAAGAAGCATGCCTTAACGGAGGGCTTCAACAGTGCTAGGGCTTTATTTCACGAGACACCGTGCACTCACGTTCGTTGTAACAACTGTCAAAGGGCACTGGATGCCTTCCAGCTCCTCTCTTGCGTTTGAGCCACAGGAAGTAAATGCCTTCGTTTGATTAAGCTCCGTGAACGTGCAACGACGATGGCGAAGCGCTGCCCTGTTCGCTCGAAAGCTCTCGTTTGTACGGCCTTCACACGGCCTCAAGGTACGCCGTTCTAAACAGCCTTACATTCCACGCTGGCGTGCCCCCAGTTGGGAATGTGGGCTCTTCGGTGAGACACCAATGTGCGTCCCGAAGGAAACCGGGGTGGGGGGGGGGCTCCCCCAGGACGCCTGCGTACGGCAGTCGGTTGCCAGATGTTTACTTCCAGCCGGAGAAAGAGAAAAAGGACAGCTTTCCCAGGGACAATTCTGGACCCTTGGGAACATCCAGAATCACCAAAGCCTAAACTTGGCACGGCCTGGGCAACGCTCTTCCGCACGTCCAGCAATCCCCACGTCAAAACCTTTCTCGGCAGAGGCAGGCACTCTCTCCCTTGTACTAGATAGCTCGGCAGAACCTTCCGAGAAACATGCTGTGTCATTCAGCTTGAAAGCGGGACGCGGATGGGAGAGTACGCTTTCTCCCCGTTTGGAGGCGCCGTGCGCTTGGCTTCAAAGCTGCCCGAACAGCACTAGCGGCCCGACGTCTCTGCACGGCAGGATTGTCGTTGTGGGCCGAGGCTGCGTGTTCTCTCAAAGCGGAAAACCGTGCTGGCAATGCCTTGCTAGAAACTCCTCCCACGGCACTACATGTTCCGCTCCGGCCAAACGAAAGGTGACCTCAGGCCTCAAGGTAAAACTTCCAGCGTTTCACGTCGGGGCAGTTGGGTGTGCAGTGGTTTCCATGAGGCCAGACTCCACCACGGAGTGCCTTAACTCTGCGACGCTCCTGGGGGCACACAGGATAGGAGCTCGTTCGCCAATTGCGCAGGATGACTCCTCTCCGTGGCGGAACGGCGGCTCCCGGCTTCTAGAGGAACCTTAGCCTAAACAGGCCCCTGGAGGAAGCTCTTCACATTCAGAGCAAGGGCAACGTACTGCTCTCTGGCTTGCCTGGGTTGAGTGCCCCAGTCGTCAAAGAGCCTCGCGAAAGCAGTGCTGCGCAGACTCCCTTTGCCAGTCGAACGGCCTCCTTGACTGAAAGAGAACTGCAGTGCCAAAAGGCACCGTGCTGACGACTGGCTCCAGGAAGAGACTCGGGACAGCACTCTCATAGAAGCGAAAGCTAGGCTGTGCGCCCAGCCTGAGGAGCAGTACGTGCGTTTGCCACACTTCTTTACACAGCTAGGCATGAGCCAGAGAGCCTTGGTCACTGAGGCCTACCTAAGGGACTGCCATACTTACCCAGTAGCTCCCACGCAGAGGTCCCTGTGCCCAAACGGGCCTCCACGGAAGGGCCCTGTTCCTCCCGTTGTGTTTCCTTGAGGTAAGCAGAAACCGCTGAGGATCCCTAGAGGAGCTCCGGTTTGAAGCTGGGCGACCCTGGCTAAACCTTATTCCCCTCCGTGGTAAACGAGACAGTGGCGGGTCCTAAGCTGCCTGAAGTACACTGCTCGCGCCCACCTTCTCTTTGCTGCCGGAAGGCCTCCCATAAGAAGTCTGAGTTTACTCGTGACAGCAGAAGTCTGAGTTTACGCGTGTGAGGCCTGCTGCTCTCAGTTCCTTGCTGGGAGCTTCAGCAGGAGCGCTCGGGAGCTCGCCGGCACAAGAACTGTGAGTCCCCTCGCCCCACCCCGGCCTCAAGCAAAAGTCCAGATTTCCCCCGTCAGTAACACCTCGGAGTGCCCTAGGAGCGAAGAAGCATGCCTTAACGGAGGGCTTCAACAGTGCTAGGGCTTTATTTCACGAGACACCGTGCACTCACGTTCGTTGTAACAACTGTCAAAGGGCACTGGATGCCTTCCAACTCCTCTCTTGCGTTTGAGCCACAGGAAGTAAATGCCTTCGTTTGATTAAGCTCCGTGAACGTGCAACGACGATGGCGAAGCGCTGCCCTGTTCGCTCGAAAGCTCTCGTTTGTACGGCCTTCACACGGCCTCAAGGTACGCCGTTCTAAACAGCCTTACATTCCACGCTGGCGTGCCCCCAGTTGGGAATGTGGGCTCTTCGGTGAGACACCAATGTGCGTCCCGAAGGAAACCGGGGTGGGGGGGGGGCTCCCCCAGGACGCCTGCGTACGGCAGTCGGTTGCCACATGTTTACTTCCAGCCGGAGAAAGAGAAAAAGGACAGCTTTCCCAGGGACAATTCTGGACCCTTGGGAACATCCAGAATCACCAAAGCCTAAACTTGGCACGGCCTGGGGAACGCTCTTCCGCACGTCCAGCAATCACCACGTCAAAACCTTTCTCGGCAGAGGCAGGCACTCTCTCCCTTGTACTAGATAGCTCGGCAGAACCTTCCGAGAAACATGCTGTGTCATTCAGCTTGAAAGCGGGACGCGGATGGGAGAGTACGCTTTCTCCCCGTTTGGAGGCGCCGTGCGCTTGGCTTCAAAGCTGCCCGAACAGCACTAGCGGCCCGACGTCTCTGCACGGCAGGATTGTCGTTGTGGGCCGAGGCTGCGTGTTCTCTCAAAGCGGAAAACCGTGCTGGCAATGCCTTGCTAGAAACTCCTCCCACGGCACTACATGTTCCGCTCCGGCCAAACGAAAGGTGACCTCAGGCCTCAAGGTAAAAGTTCCAGCGTTTCACGTCGGGGCAGTTGGGTGTGCAGTGGTTTCCATGAGGCCAGACTCCACCACGGAGTGCCTTAACTCTGCGACGCTCCTGGGGGCACACAGGATAGGAGCTCGTTCGCCAATTGCGCAGGATGACTCCTCTCCGTGGCGGAACGGCGGCTCCCGGCTTCTAGAGGAACCTTAGCCTAAACAGGCCCCTGGAGGAAGCTCTTCACATTCAGAGCAAGGGCAACGTACTGCTCTCTGGCTTGCCTGGGTTGAGTGCCCCAGTCGTCAAAGAGCCTCGCGAAAGCAGTGCTGCGCAGACTCCCTTTGCCAGTCGAACGGCCTCCTTGACTGAAAGAGAACTGCAGTGCCAAAAGGCACCGTGCTGACGACTGGCTCCAGGAAGAGACTCGGGACAGCACTCTCATAGAAGCGAAAGCTAGGCTGTGCGCCCAGCCTGAGGAGCAGTACGTGCGTTTGCCACACTTCTTTACACAGCTAGGCATGAGCCAGAGAGCCTTGGTCACTGAGGCCTACCTAAGGGACTGCCATACTTACCCAGTAGCTCCCACGCAGAGGTCCCTGTGCCCAAACGGGCCTCCACGGAAGGGCCCTGTTCCTCCCGTTGTGTTTCCTTGAGGTAAGCAGAAACCGCTGAGGATCCCTAGAGGAGCTCCGGTTTGAAGCTGGGCGACCCTGGCTAAACCTTATTCCCCTCCGTGGTAAACGAGACAGTGGCGGGTCCTAAGCTGCCTGAAGTACACTGCTCGCGCCCACCTTCTCTTTGCTGCCGGAAGGCCTCCCATAAGAAGTCTGAGTTTACTCGTGACAGCAGAAGTCTGAGTTTACGCGTGTGAGGCCTGCTGCTCTCAGTTCCTTGCTGGGAGCTTCAGCAGGAGCGCTCGGGAGCTCGCCGGCACAAGAACTGTGAGTCCCCTCGCCCCACCCCGGCCTCAAGCAAAAGTCCAGATTTCCCCCGTCAGTAACACCTCGGAGTGCCCTAGGAGCGAAGAAGCATGCCTTAACGGAGGGCTTCAACAGTGCTAGGGCTTTATTTCACGAGACACCGTGCACTCACGTTCGTTGTAACAACTGTCAAAGGGCACTGGATGCCTTCCAACTCCTCTCTTGCGTTTGAGCCACAGGAAGTAAATGCATTCGTTTGATTAAGCTCCGTGAACGTGCAACGACGATGGCGAAGCGCTGCCCTGTTCGCTCGAAAGCTCTCGTTTGTACGGCCTTCACACGGCCTCAAGGTACGCCGTTCTAAACAGCCTTACATTCCACGCTGGCGTGCCCCCAGTTGGGAATGTGGGCTCTTCGGTGAGACACCAATGTGCGTCCCGAAGGAAACCGGGGTGGGGGGGGGCTCCCCCAGGACGCCTGCGTACGGCAGTCGGTTGCCACATGTTTACTTCCAGCCGGAGAAAGAGAAAAAGGACAGCTTTTCCAGGGACAATTCTGGACCCTTGGGAACATCCAGAATCACCAAAGCCTAAACTTGGCACGGCCTGGGCAACGCTCTTCCGCACGTCCAGCAATCCCCACGTCAAAACCTTTCTCGGCAGAGGCAGGCACTCTCTCCCTTGTACTAGATAGCTCGGCAGAACCTTCCGAGAACCGTGCTGCGTCATTCAGCTTGAAAGCGGGACGCGGATGGGAGAGTACGCTTTCTCCCCGTTTGGAGGCGCCGTGCGCTTGGCTTCAAAGCTGCCCGAACAGCACTAGCGGCCCGACGTCTCTGCACGGCAGGATTGTCGTTGTGGGCCGAGGCTGCGTGTTCTCTCAAAGCGGAAAACCGTGCTGGCAATACCTTGCTAGAAACTCCTCCCACGGCACTACATGTTCCGCTCCGGCCAAACGAAAGGTGACCTCAGGCCTCAAGGTAAGTTCCAGCGTTTCACGTCGGGGCAGTTGGGTGTGCAGTGGTTTCCATGAGGCCAGACTCCACCACGGAGTGCCTTAACTCTGCGACGCTCCTGGGGGCACACAGGATAGGAGCTCGTTCGCCAATTGCGCAGGATGACTCCTCTCCGTGGCGGAACGGCGGCTCCCGGCTTCTAGAGGAACCTTAGCCTAAACAGGCCCCTGGAGGAAGCTCTTCACATTCAGAGCAAGGGCAACGTACTGCTCTCCGGCTTGCCTGGGTTGAGTGCCCCAGTCGTCAAAGAGCCTCGCGAAAGCAGTGCTGCGCAGACTCCCTTTGCCAGTCGAACGGCCTCCTTGACTGAAAGAGAACTGCAGTGCCAAAAGGCACCGTGCTGACGACTGGCTCCAGGAAGAGACTCGGGACAGCACTCTCATAGAAGCGAAAGCTAGGCTGTGCGCCCAGCCTGAGGAGCAGTACGTGCGTTTGCCACACTTCTTTACACAGCTAGGCATGAGCCAGAGAGCCTTGGTCACTGAGGCCTACCTAAGGGACTGCCATACTTACCCAGTAGCTCCCACGCAGAGGTCCCTGTGCCCAAACGGGCCTCCACGGAAGGGCCCTGTTCCTCCCGTTGTGTTTCCTTGAGGTAAGCAGAAACCGCTGAGCATCAATAGAGGAGCTCCGGTTTGAAGCTGGGCGACCCTGGCTAAACCTTATTCCCCTCCGTGGTAAACGAGACAGTGGCGGGTCCTAAGCTGCCTGAAGTACACTGCTCGCGCCCACCTTCTCTTTGCTGCCGGAAGGCCTCCCATAAGAAGTCTGAGTTTACTCGTGACAGCAGAAGTCTGAGTTTACGCGTGTGAGGCCTGCTGCTCTCAGTTCCTTGCTGGGAGCTTCAGCAGGAGCGCTCGGGAGCTCGCCGGCACAAGAACTGTGAGTCCCCTCGCCCCACCCCGGCCTCAAGCAAAAGTCCAGATTTCCCCCGTCAGTAACACCTCGGAGTGCCCTAGGAGCGAAGAAGCATGCCTTAACGGAGGGCTTCAACAGTGCTAGGGCTTTATTTCACGAGACACCGTGCACTCACGTTCGTTGTAACAACTGTCAAAGGGCACTGGATGCCTTCCAACTCCTCTCTTGCGTTTGAGCCACAGGAAGTAAATGCATTCGTTTGATTAAGCTCCGTGAACGTGCAACGACGATGGCGAAGCGCTGCCCTGTTCGCTCGAAAGCTCTCGTTTGTACGGCCTTCACACGGCCTCAAGGTACGCCGTTCTAAACAGCCTTACATTCCACGCTGGCGTGCCCCCAGTTGGGAATGTGGGCTCTTCGGTGAGACACCAATGTGCGTCCCGAAGGAAACCGGGGTGGGGGGGGGCTCCCCCAGGACGCCTGCGTACGGCAGTCGGTTGCCAGATGTTTACTTCCAGCCGGAGAAAGAGAAAAAGGACAGCTTTCCCAGGGACAATTCTGGACCCTTGGGAACATCCAGAATCACCAAAGCCTAAACTTGGCACGGCCTGGGCAACGCTCTTCCGCACGTCCAGCAATCCCCACGTCAAAACCTTTCTCGGCAGAGGCAGGCACTCTCTCCCTTGTACTAGATAGCTCGGCAGAACCTTCCGAGAAACATGCTGCGTCATTCAGCTTGAAAGCGGGACGCGGATGGGAGAGTACGCTTTCTCCCCGTTTGGAGGCGCCGTGCGCTTGGCTTCAAAGCTGCCCGAACAGCACTAGCGGCCCGACGTCTCTGCACGGCAGGATTGTCGTTGTGGGCCGAGGCTGCGTGTTCTCTCAGAGCGGAAAACCGTGCTGGCAATACCTTGCTAGAAACTCCTCCCACGGCACTACATGTTCCGCTCCGGCCAAACGAAAGGTGACCTCAGGCCTCAAGGTAAGTTCCAGCGTTTCACGTCGGGGCAGTTGGGTGTGCAGTGGTTTCCATGAGGCCAGACTCCACCACGGAGTGCCTTAACTCTGCGACGCTCCTGGGGGCACACAGGATAGGAGCTCGTTCGCCAATTGCGCAGGATGACTCCTCTCCGTGGCGGAACGGCGGCTCCCGGCTTCTAGAGGAACCTTAGCCTAAACAGGCCCCTGGAGGAAGCTCTTCACATTCAGAGCAAGGGCAACGTACTGCTCTCCGGCTTGCCTGGGTTGAGTGCCCCAGTCGTCAAAGAGCCTCGCGAAAGCAGTGCTGCGCAGACTCCCTTTGCCAGTCGAACGGCCTCCTTGACTGAAAGAGAACTGCAGTGCCAAAAGGCACCGTGCTGACGACTGGCTCCAGGAAGAGACTCGGGACAGCACTCTCATAGAAGCGAAAGCTAGGCTGTGCGCCCAGCCTGAGGAGCAGTACGTGCGTTTGCCACACTTCTTTACACAGCTAGGCATGAGCCAGAGAGCCTTGGTCACTGAGGCCTACCTAAGGGACTGCCATACTTACCCAGTAGCTCCCACGCAGAGGTCCCTGTGCCCAAACGGGCCTCCACGGAAGGGCCCTGTTCCTCCCGTTGTGTTTCCTTGAGGTAAGCAGAAACCGCTGAGCATCAATAGAGGAGCTCCGGATTGAAGCTGGGCGACCCTGGCTAAACCTTATTCCCCTCCGTGGTAAACGAGACAGTGGCGGGTCCTAAGCTGCCTGAAGTACACTGCTCGCGCCCACCTTCTCTTTGCTGCCGGAAGGCCTCCCATAAGAAGTCTGAGTTTACTCGTGACAGCAGAAGTCTGAGTTTACGCGTGTGAGGCCTGCTGCTCTCAGTTCCTTGCTGGGAGCTTCAGCAGGAGCGCTCGGGAGCTCGCCGGCACAAGAACTGTGAGTCCCCTCGCCCCACCCCGGCCTCAAGCAAAAGTCCAGATTTCCCCCGTCAGTAACACCTCGGAGTGCCCTAGGAGCGAAGAAGCATGCCTTAACGGAGGGCTTCAACAGTGCTAGGGCTTTATTTCACGAGACACCGTGCACTCACGTTCGTTGTAACAACTGTCAAAGGGCACTGGATGCCTTCCAACTCCTCTCTTGCGTTTGAGCCACAGGAAGTAAATGCATTCGTTTGATTAAGCTCCGTGAACGTGCAACGACGATGGCGAAGCGCTGCCCTGTTCGCTCGAAAGCTCTCGTTTGTACGGCCTTCACACGGCCTCAAGGTACGCCGTTCTAAACAGCCTTACATTCCACGCTGGCGTGCCCCCAGTTGGGAATGTGGGCTCTTCGGTGAGACACCAATGTGCGTCCCGAAGGAAACCGGGGTGGGGGGGGGCTCCCCCAGGACGCCTGCGTACGGCAGTCGGTTGCCAGATGTTTACTTCCAGCCGGAGAAAGAGAAAAAGGACAGCTTTCCCAGGGACAATTCTGGACCCTTGGGAACATCCAGAATCACCAAAGCCTAAACTTGGCACGGCCTGGGCAACGCTCTTCCGCACGTCCAGCAATCCCCACGTCAAAACCTTTCTCGGCAGAGGCAGGCACTCTCTCCCTTGTACTAGATAGCTCGGCAGAACCTTCCGAGAAACATGCTGCGTCATTCAGCTTGAAAGCGGGACGCGGATGGGAGAGTACGCTTTCTCCCCGTTTGGAGGCGCCGTGCGCTTGGCTTCAAAGCTGCCCGAACAGCACTAGCGGCCCGACGTCTCTGCACGGCAGGATTGTCGTTGTGGGCCGAGGCTGCGTGTTCTCTCAGAGCGGAAAACCGTGCTGGCAATACCTTGCTAGAAACTCCTCCCACGGCACTACATGTTCCGCTCCGGCCAAACGAAAGGTGACCTCAGGCCTCAAGGTAAGTTCCAGCGTTTCACGTCGGGGCAGTTGGGTGTGCAGTGGTTTCCATGAGGCCAGACTCCACCACGGAGTGCCTTAACTCTGCGACGCTCCTGGGGGCACACAGGATAGGAGCTCGTTCGCCAATTGCGCAGGATGACTCCTCTCCGTGGCGGAACGGCGGCTCCCGGCTTCTAGAGGAACCTTAGCCTAAACAGGCCCCTGGAGGAAGCTCTTCACATTCAGAGCAAGGGCAACGTACTGCTCTCCGGCTTGCCTGGGTTGAGTGCCCCAGTCGTCAAAGAGCCTCGCGAAAGCAGTGCTGCGCAGACTCCCTTTGCCAGTCGAACGGCCTCCTTGACTGAAAGAGAACTGCAGTGCCAAAAGGCACCGTGCTGACGACTGGCTCCAGGAAGAGACTCGGGACAGCACTCTCATAGAAGCGAAAGCTAGGCTGTGCGCCCAGCCTGAGGAGCAGTACGTGCGTTTGCCACACTTCTTTACACAGCTAGGCATGAGCCAGAGAGCCTTGGTCACTGAGGCCTACCTAAGGGACTGCCATACTTACCCAGTAGCTCCCACGCAGAGGTCCCTGTGCCCAAACGGGCCTCCACGGAAGGGCCCTGTTCCTCCCGTTGTGTTTCCTTGAGGTAAGCAGAAACCGCTGAGCATCAATAGAGGAGCTCCGGTTTGAAGCTGGGCGACCCTGGCTAAACCTTATTCCCCTCCGTGGTAAACGAGACAGTGGCGGGTCCTAAGCTGCCTGAAGTACACTGCTCGCGCCCACCTTCTCTTTGCTGCCGGAAGGCCTCCCATAAGAAGTCTGAGTTTACTCGTGACAGCAGAAGTCTGAGTTTACGCGTGTGAGGCCTGCTGCTCTCAGTTCCTTGCTGGGAGCTTCAGCAGGAGCGCTCGGGAGCTCGCCGGCACAAGAACTGTGAGTCCCCTCGCCCCACCCCGGCCTCAAGCAAAAGTCCAGATTTCCCCCGTCAGTAACACCTCGGAGTGCCCTAGGAGCGAAGAAGCATGCCTTAACGGAGGGCTTCAACAGTGCTAGGGCTTTATTTCACGAGACACCGTGCACTCACGTTCGTTGTAACAACTGTCAAAGGGCACTGGATGCCTTCCAACTCCTCTCTTGCGTTTGAGCCACAGGAAGTAAATGCATTCGTTTGATTAAGCTCCGTGAACGTGCAACGACGATGGCGAAGCGCTGCCCTGTTCGCTCGAAAGCTCTCGTTTGTACGGCCTTCACACGGCCTCAAGGTACGCCGTTCTAAACAGCCTTACATTCCACGCTGGCGTGCCCCCAGTTGGGAATGTGGGCTCTTCGGTGAGACACCAATGTGCGTCCCGAAGGAAACCGGGGTGGGGGGGGGCTCCCCCAGGACGCCTGCGTACGGCAGTCGGTTGCCAGATGTTTACTTCCAGCCGGAGAAAGAGAAAAAGGACAGCTTTCCCAGGGACAATTCTGGACCCTTGGGAACATCCAGAATCACCAAAGCCTAAACTTGGCACGGCCTGGGCAACGCTCTTCCGCACGTCCAGCAATCCCCACGTCAAAACCTTTCTCGGCAGAGGCAGGCACTCTCTCCCTTGTACTAGATAGCTCGGCAGAACCTTCCGAGAAACATGCTGCGTCATTCAGCTTGAAAGCGGGACGCGGATGGGAGAGTACGCTTTCTCCCCGTTTGGAGGCGCCGTGCGCTTGGCTTCAAAGCTGCCCGAACAGCACTAGCGGCCCGACGTCTCTGCACGGCAGGATTGTCGTTGTGGGCCGAGGCTGCGTGTTCTCTCAAAGCGGAAAACCGTGCTGGCAATGCCTTGCTAGAAACTCCTCCCACGGCACTACATGTTCCGCTCCGGCCAAACGAAAGGTGACCTCAGGCCTCAAGGTAAAAGTTCCAGCGTTTCACGTCGGGGCAGTTGGGTGTGCAGTGGTTTCCATGAGGCCAGACTCCACCACGGAGTGCCTTAACTCTGCGACGCTCCTGGGGGCACACAGGATAGGAGCTCGTTCGCCAATTGCGCAGGATGACTCCTCTCCGTGGCGGAACGGCGGCTCCCGGCTTCTAGAGGAACCTTAGCCTAAACAGGCCCCTGGAGGAAGCTCTTCACATTCAGAGCAAGGGCAACGTACTGCTCTCCGGCTTGCCTGGGTTGAGTGCCCCAGTCGTCAAAGAGCCTCGCGAAAGCAGTGCTGCGCAGACTCCCTTTGCCAGTCGAACGGCCTCCTTGACTGAAAGAGAACTGCAGTGCCAAAAGGCACCGTGCTGACGACTGGCTCCAGGAAGAGACTCGGGACAGCACTCTCATAGAAGCGAAAGCTAGGCTGTGCGCCCAGCCTGAGGAGCAGTACGTGCGTTTGCCACACTTCTTTACACAGCTAGGCATGAGCCAGAGAGCCTTGGTCACTGAGGCCTACCTAAGGGACTGCCATACTTACCCAGTAGCTCCCACGCAGAGGTCCCTGTGCCCAAACGGGCCTCCACGGAAGGGCCCTGTTCCTCCCGTTGTGTTTCCTTGAGGTAAGCAGAAACCGCTGAGCATCCCTAGAGGAGCTCCGGTTTGAAGCTGGGCGACCCTGGCTAAACCTTATTCCCCTCCGTGGTAAACGAGACAGTGGCGGGTCCTAAGCTGCCTGAAGTACACTGCTCGCGCCCACCTTCTCTTTGCTGCCGGAAGGCCTCCCATAAGAAGTCTGAGTTTACTCGTGACAGCAGAAGTCTGAGTTTACGCGTGTGAGGCCTGCTGCTCTCAGTTCCTTGCTGGGAGCTTCAGCAGGAGCGCTCGGGAGCTCGCCGGCACAAGAACTGTGAGTCCCCTCGCCCCACCCCGGCCTCAAGCAAAAGTCCAGATTTCCCCCGTCAGTAACACCTCGGAGTGCCCTAGGAGCGAAGAAGCATGCCTTAACGGAGGGCTTCAACAGTGCTAGGGCTTTATTTCACGAGACACCGTGCACTCACGTTCGTTGTAACAACTGTCAAAGGGCACTGGATGCCTTCCAACTCCTCTCTTGCGTTTGAGCCACAGGAAGTAAATGCATTCGTTTGATTAAGCTCCGTGAACGTGCAACGACGATGGCGAAGCGCTGCCCTGTTCGCTCGAAAGCTCTCGTTTGTACGGCCTTCACACGGCCTCAAGGTACGCCGTTCTAAACAGCCTTACATTCCACGCTGGCGTGCCCCCAGTTGGGAATGTGGGCTCTTCGGTGAGACACCAATGTGCGTCCCGAAGGAAACCGGGGTGGGGGGGGGCTCCCCCAGGACGCCTGCGTACGGCAGTCGGTTGCCAGATGTTTACTTCCAGCCGGAGAAAGAGAAAAAGGACAGCTTTCCCAGGGACAATTCTGGACCCTTGGGAACATCCAGAATCACCAAAGCCTAAACTTGGCACGGCCTGGGCAACGCTCTTCCGCACGTCCAGCAATCCCCACGTCAAAACCTTTCTCGGCAGAGGCAGGCACTCTCTCCCTTGTACTAGATAGCTCGGCAGAACCTTCCGAGAAACATGCTGCGTCATTCAGCTTGAAAGCGGGACGCGGATGGGAGAGTACGCTTTCTCCCCGTTTGGAGGCGCCGTGCGCTTGGCTTCAAAGCTGCCCGAACAGCACTAGCGGCCCGACGTCTCTGCACGGCAGGATTGTCGTTGTGGGCCGAGGCTGCGTGTTCTCTCAGAGCGGAAAACCGTGCTGGCAATACCTTGCTAGAAACTCCTCCCACGGCACTACATGTTCCGCTCCAGCCAAACGAAAGGTGACCTCAGGCCTCAAGGTAAGTTCCAGCGTTTCACGTCGGGGCAGTTGGGTGTGCAGTGGTTTCCATGAGGCCAGACTCCACCACGGAGTGCCTTAACTCTGCGACGCTCCTGGGGGCACACAGGATAGGAGCTCGTTCGCCAATTGCGCAGGATGACTCCTCTCCGTGGCGGAACGGCGGCTCCCGGCTTCTAGAGGAACCTTAGCCTAAACAGGCCCCTGGAGGAAGCTCTTCACATTCAGAGCAAGGGCAACGTACTGCTCTCCGGCTTGCCTGGGTTGAGTGCCCCAGTCGTCAAAGAGCCTCGCGAAAGCAGTGCTGCGCAGACTCCCTTTGCCAGTCGAACGGCCTCCTTGACTGAAAGAGAACTGCAGTGCCAAAAGGCACCGTGCTGACGACTGGCTCCAGGAAGAGACTCGGGACAGCACTCTCATAGAAGCGAAAGCTAGGCTGTGCGCCCAGCCTGAGGAGCAGTACGTGCGTTTGCCACACTTCTTTACACAGCTAGGCATGAGCCAGAGAGCCTTGGTCACTGAGGCCTACCTAAGGGACTGCCATACTTACCCAGTAGCTCCCACGCAGAGGTCCCTGTGCCCAAACGGGCCTCCACGGAAGGGCCCTGTTCCTCCCGTTGTGTTTCCTTGAGGTAAGCAGAAACCGCTGAGCATCAATAGAGGAGCTCCGGTTTGAAGCTGGGCGACCCTGGCTAAACCTTATTCCCCTCCGTGGTAAACGAGACAGTGGCGGGTCCTAAGCTGCCTGAAGTACACTGCTCGCGCCCACCTTCTCTTTGCTGCCGGAAGGCCTCCCATAAGAAGTCTGAGTTTACTCGTGACAGCAGAAGTCTGAGTTTACGCGTGTGAGGCCTGCTGCTCTCAGTTCCTTGCTGGGAGCTTCAGCAGGAGCGCTCGGGAGCTCGCCGGCACAAGAACTGTGAGTCCCCTCGCCCCACCCCGGCCTCAAGCAAAAGTCCAGATTTCCCCCGTCAGTAACACCTCGGAGTGCCCTAGGAGCGAAGAAGCATGCCTTAACGGAGGGCTTCAACAGTGCTAGGGCTTTATTTCACGAGACACCGTGCACTCACGTTCGTTGTAACAACTGTCAAAGGGCACTGGATGCCTTCCAACTCCTCTCTTGCGTTTGAGCCACAGGAAGTAAATGCATTCGTTTGATTAAGCTCCGTGAACGTGCAACGACGATGGCGAAGCGCTGCCCTGTTCGCTCGAAAGCTCTCGTTTGTACGGCCTTCACACGGCCTCAAGGTACGCCGTTCTAAACAGCCTTACATTCCACGCTGGCGTGCCCCCAGTTGGGAATGTGGGCTCTTCGGTGAGACACCAATGTGCGTCCCGAAGGAAACCGGGGTGGGGGGGGGCTCCCCCAGGACGCCTGCGTACGGCAGTCGGTTGCCACATGTTTACTTCCAGCCGGAGAAAGAGAAAAAGGACAGCTTTCCCAGGGACAATTCTGGACCCTTGGGAACATCCAGAATCACCAAAGCCTAAACTTGGCACGGCCTGGGCAACGCTCTTCCGCACGTCCAGCAATCCCCACGTCAAAACCTTTCTCGGCAGAGGCAGGCACTCTCTCCCTTGTACTAGATAGCTCGGCAGAACCTTCCGAGAAACATGCTGCGTCATTCAGCTTGAAAGCGGGACGCGGATGGGAGAGTACGCTTTCTCCCCGTTTGGAGGCGCCGTGCGCTTGGCTTCAAAGCTGCCCGAACAGCACTAGCGGCCCGACGTCTCTGCACGGCAGGATTGTCGTTGTGGGCCGAGGCTGCGTGTTCTCTCAGAGCGGAAAACCGTGCTGGCAATACCTTGCTAGAAACTCCTCCCACGGCACTACATGTTCCGCTCCGGCCAAACGAAAGGTGACCTCAGGCCTCAAGGTAAGTTCCAGCGTTTCACGTCGGGGCAGTTGGGTGTGCAGTGGTTTCCATGAGGCCAGACTCCACCACGGAGTGCCTTAACTCTGCGACGCTCCTGGGGGCACACAGGATAGGAGCTCGTTCGCCAATTGCGCAGGATGACTCCTCTCCGTGGCGGAACGGCGGCTCCCGGCTTCTAGAGGAACCTTAGCCTAAACAGGCCCCTGGAGGAAGCTCTTCACATTCAGAGCAAGGGCAACGTACTGCTCTCCGGCTTGCCTGGGTTGAGTGCCCCAGTCGTCAAAGAGCCTCGCGAAAGCAGTGCTGCGCAGACTCCCTTTGCCAGTCGAACGGCCTCCTTGACTGAAAGAGAACTGCAGTGCCAAAAGGCACCGTGCTGACGACTGGCTCCAGGAAGAGACTCGGGACAGCACTCTCATAGAAGCGAAAGCTAGGCTGTGCGCCCAGCCTGAGGAGCAGTACGTGCGTTTGCCACACTTCTTTACACAGCTAGGCATGAGCCAGAGAGCCTTGGTCACTGAGGCCTACCTAAGGGACTGCCATACTTACCCAGTAGCTCCCACGCAGAGGTCCCTGTGCCCAAACGGGCCTCCACGGAAGGGCCCTGTTCCTCCCGTTGTGTTTCCTTGAGGTAAGCAGAAACCGCTGAGCATCCCTAGAGGAGCTCCGGTTTGAAGCTGGGCGACCCTGGCTAAACCTTATTCCCCTCCGTGGTAAACGAGACAGTGGCGGGTCCTAAGCTGCCTGAAGTACACTGCTCGCGCCCACCTTCTCTTTGCTGCCGGAAGGCCTCCCATAAGAAGTCTGAGTTTACTCGTGACAGCAGAAGTCTGAGTTTACGCGTGTGAGGCCTGCTGCTCTCAGTTCCTTGCTGGGAGCTTCAGCAGGAGCGCTCGGGAGCTCGCCGGCACAAGAACTGTGAGTCCCCTCGCCCCACCCCGGCCTCAAGCAAAAGTCCAGATTTCCCCCGTCAGTAACACCTCGGAGTGCCCTAGGAGCGAAGAAGCATGCCTTAACGGAGGGCTTCAACAGTGCTAGGGCTTTATTTCACGAGACACCGTGCACTCACGTTCGTTGTAACAACTGTCAAAGGGCACTGGATGCCTTCCAGCTCCTCTCTTGCGTTTGAGCCACAGGAAGTAAATGCCTTCGTTTGATTAAGCTCCGTGAACGTGCAACGACGATGGCGAAGCGCTGCCCTGTTCGCTCGAAAGCTCTCGTTTGTACGGCCTTCACACGGCCTCAAGGTACGCCGTTCTAAACAGCCTTACATTCCACGCTGGCGTGCCCCCAGTTGGGAATGTGGGCTCTTCGGTGAGACACCAATGTGCGTCCCGAAGGAAACCGGGGTGGGGGGGGGCTCCCCCAGGACGCCTGCGTACGGCAGTCGGTTGCCAGATGTTTACTTCCAGCCGGAGAAAGAGAAAAAGGACAGCTTTCCCAGGGACAATTCTGGACCCTTGGGAACATCCAGAATCACCAAAGCCTAAACTTGGCACGGCCTGGGGAACGCTCTTCCGCACGTCCAGCAATCCCCACGTCAAAACCTTTCTCGGCAGAGGCAGGCACTCTCTCCCTTGTACTAGATAGCTCGGCAGAACCTTCCGAGAAACATGCTGCGTCATTCAGCTTGAAAGCGGGACGCGGATGGGAGAGTACGCTTTCTCCCCGTTTGGAGGCGCCGTGCGCTTGGCTTCAAAGCTGCCCGAACAGCACTAGCGGCCCGACGTCTCTGCACGGCAGGATTGTCGTTGTGGGCCGAGGCTGCGTGTTCTCTCAGAGCGGAAAACCGTGCTGGCAATACCTTGCTAGAAACTCCTCCCACGGCACTACATGTTCCGCTCCGGCCAAACGAAAGGTGACCTCAGGCCTCAAGGTAAGTTCCAGCGTTTCACGTCGGGGCAGTTGGGTGTGCAGTGGTTTCCATGAGGCCAGACTCCACCACGGAGTGCCTTAACTCTGCGACGCTCCTGGGGGCACACAGGATAGGAGCTCGTTCGCCAATTGCGCAGGATGACTCCTCTCCGTGGCGGAACGGCGGCTCCCGGCTTCTAGAGGAACCTTAGCCTAAACAGGCCCCTGGAGGAAGCTCTTCACATTCAGAGCAAGGGCAACGTACTGCTCTCCGGCTTGCCTGGGTTGAGTGCCCCAGTCGTCAAAGAGCCTCGCGAAAGCAGTGCTGCGCAGACTCCCTTTGCCAGTCGAACGGCCTCCTTGACTGAAAGAGAACTGCAGTGCCAAAAGGCACCGTGCTGACGACTGGCTCCAGGAAGAGACTCGGGACAGCACTCTCATAGAAGCGAAAGCTAGGCTGTGCGCCCAGCCTGAGGAGCAGTACGTGCGTTTGCCACACTTCTTTACACAGCTAGGCATGAGCCAGAGAGCCTTGGTCACTGACGCCTACCTAAGGGACTGCCATACTTACCCAGTAGCTCCCACGCAGAGGTCCCTGTGCCCAAACGGGCCTCCACGGAAGGGCCCTGTTCCTCCCGTTGTGTTTCCTTGAGGTAAGCAGAAACCGCTGAGCATCAATAGAGGAGCTCCGGTTTGAAGCTGGGCGACCCTGGCTAAACCTTATTCCCCTCCGTGGTAAACGAGACAGTGGCGGGTCCTAAGCTGCCTGAAGTACACTGCTCGCGCCCACCTTCTCTTTGCTGCCGGAAGGCCTCCCATAAGTCTGAGTTTACTCGTGACAGCAGAAGTCTGAGTTTACGCGTGTGAGGCCTGCTGCTCTCAGTTCCTTGCTGGGAGCTTCAGCAGGAGCGCTCGGGAGCTCGCCGGCACAAGAACTGTGAGTCCCCTCGCCCCACCCCGGCCTCAAGCAAAAGTCCAGATTTCCCCCGTCAGTAACACCTCGGAGTGCCCTAGGAGCGAAGAAGCATGCCTTAACGGAGGGCTTCAACAGTGCTAGGGCTTTATTTCACGAGACACCGTGCACTCACGTTCGTTGTAACAACTGTCAAAGGGCACTGGATGCCTTCCAGCTCCTCTCTTGCGTTTGAGCCACAGGAAGTAAATGCATTCGTTTGATTAAGCTCCGTGAACGTGCAACGACGATGGCGAAGCGCTGCCCTGTTCGCTCGAAAGCTCTCGTTTGTACGGCCTTCACACGGCCTCAAGGTACGCCGTTCTAAACAGCCTTACATTCCACGCTGGCGTGCCCCCAGTTGGGAATGTGGGCTCTTCGGTGAGACACCAATGTGCGTCCCGAAGGAAACTGGGGTGGGGGGGGGCTCCCCCAGGACGCCTGCGTACGGCAGTCGGTTGCCAGATGTTTACTTCCAGCCGGAGAAAGAGAAAAAGGACAGCTTTCCCAGGGACAATTCTGGACCCTTGGGAACATCCAGAATCACCAAAGCCTAAACTTGGCACGGCCTGGGCAACGCTCTTCCGCACGTCCAGCAATCCCCACGTCAAAACCTTTCTCGGCAGAGGCAGGCACTCTCTCCCTTGTACTAGATAGCTCGGCAGAACCTTCCGAGAAACATGCTGCGTCATTCAGCTTGAAAGCGGGACGCGGATGGGAGAGTACGCTTTCTCCCCGTTTGGAGGCGCCGTGCGCTTGGCTTCAAAGCTGCCCGAACAGCACTAGCGGCCCGACGTCTCTGCACGGCAGGATTGTCGTTGTGGGCCGAGGCTGCGTGTTCTCTCAGAGCGGAAAACCGTGCTGGCAATACCTTGCTAGAAACTCCTCCCACGGCACTACATGTTCCGCTCCGGCCAAACGAAAGGTGACCTCAGGCCTCAAGGTAAGTTCCAGCGTTTCACGTCGGGGCAGTTGGGTGTGCAGTGGTTTCCATGAGGCCAGACTCCACCACGGAGTGCCTTAACTCTGCGACGCTCCTGGGGGCACACAGGATAGGAGCTCGTTCGCCAATTGCGCAGGATGACTCCTCTCCGTGGCGGAACGGCGGCTCCCGGCTTCTAGAGGAACCTTAGCCTAAACAGGCCCCTGGAGGAAGCTCTTCACATTCAGAGCAAGGGCAACGTACTGCTCTCCGGCTTGCCTGGGTTGAGTGCCCCAGTCGTCAAAGAGCCTCGCGAAAGCAGTGCTGCGCAGACTCCCTTTGCCAGTCGAACGGCCTCCTTGACTGAAAGAGAACTGCAGTGCCAAAAGGCACCGTGCTGACGACTGGCTCCAGGAAGAGACTCGGGACAGCACTCTCATAGAAGCGAAAGCTAGGCTGTGCGCCCAGCCTGAGGAGCAGTACGTGCGTTTGCCACACTTCTTTACACAGCTAGGCATGAGCCAGAGAGCCTTGGTCACTGAGGCCTACCTAAGGGACTGCCATACTTACCCAGTAGCTCCCACGCAGAGGTCCCTGTGCCCAAACGGGCCTCCACGGAAGGGCCCTGTTCCTCCCGTTGTGTTTCCTTGAGGTAAGCAGAAACCGCTGAGCATCCCTAGAGGAGCTCCGGTTTGAAGCTGGGCGACCCTGGCTAAACCTTATTCCCCTCCGTGGTAAACGAGACAGTGGCGGGTCCTAAGCTGCCTGAAGTACACTGCTCGCGCCCACCTTCTCTTTGCTGCCGGAAGGCCTCCCATAAGAAGTCTGAGTTTACTCGTGACAGCAGAAGTCTGAGTTTACGCGTGTGAGGCCTGCTGCTCTCAGTTCCTTGCTGGGAGCTTCAGCAGGAGCGCTCGGGAGCTCGCCGGCACAAGAACTGTGAGTCCCCTCGCCCCACCCCGGCCTCAAGCAAAAGTCCAGATTTCCCCCGTCAGTAACACCTCGGAGTGCCCTAGGAGCGAAGAAGCATGCCTTAACGGAGGGCTTCAACAGTGCTAGGGCTTTATTTCACGAGACACCGTGCACTCACGTTCGTTGTAACAACTGTCAAAGGGCACTGGATGCCTTCCAACTCCTCTCTTGCGTTTGAGCCACAGGAAGTAAATGCATTCGTTTGATTAAGCTCCGTGAACGTGCAACGACGATGGCGAAGCGCTGCCCTGTTCGCTCGAAAGCTCTCGTTTGTACGGCCTTCACACGGCCTCAAGGTACGCCGTTCTAAACAGCCTTACATTCCACGCTGGCGTGCCCTCAGTTGGGAATGTGGGCTCTTCGGTGAGACACCAATGTGCGTCCCGAAGGAAACCGGGGTGGGGGGGGCTCCCCCAGGACGCCTGCGTACGGCAGTCGGTTGCCAGATGTTTACTTCCAGCCGGAGAAAGAGAAAAAGGACAGCTTTCCCAGGGACAATTCTGGACCCTTGGGAACATCCAGAATCACCAAAGCCTAAACTTGGCACGGCCTGGGCAACGCTCTTCCGCACGTCCAGCAATCCCCACGTCAAAACCTTTCTCGGCAGAGGCAGGCACTCTCTCCCTTGTACTAGATAGCTCGGCAGAACCTTCCGAGAAACATGCTGCGTCATTCAGCTTGAAAGCGGGACGCGGATGGGAGAGTACGCTTTCTCTCCGTTTGGAGGCGCCGTGCGCTTGGCTTCAAAGCTGCCCGAACAGCACTAGCGGCCCGACGTCTCTGCACGGCAGGATTGTCGTTGTGGGCCGAGGCTGCGTGTTCTCTCAAAGCGGAAAACCGTGCTGGCAATACCTTGCTAGAAACTCCTCCCACGGCACTACATGTTCCGCTCCGGCCAAACGAAAGGTGACCTCAGGCCTCAAGGTAAGTTCCAGCGTTTCACGTCGGGGCAGTTGGGTGTGCAGTGGTTTCCATGAGGCCAGACTCCACCACGGAGTGCCTTAACTCTGCGACGCTCCTGGGGGCACACAGGATAGGAGCTCGTTCGCCAATTGCGCAGGATGACTCCTCTCCGTGGCGGAACGGCGGCTCCCGGCTTCTAGAGGAACCTTAGCCTAAACAGGCCCCTGGAGGAAGCTCTTCACATTCAGAGCAAGGGCAACGTACTGCTCTCCGGCTTGCCTGGGTTGAGTGCCCCAGTCGTCAAAGAGCCTCGCGAAAGCAGTGCTGCGCAGACTCCCTTTGCCAGTCGAACGGCCTCCTTGACAGAAAGAGAACTGCAGTGCCAAAAGGCACCGTGCTGACGACTGGCTCCAGGAAGAGACTCGGGACAGCACTCTCATAGAAGCGAAAGCTAGGCTGTGCGCCCAGCCTGAGGAGCAGTACGTGCGTTTGCCACACTTCTTTACACAGCTAGGCATGAGCCAGAGAGCCTTGGTCACTGAGGCCTACCTAAGGGACTGCCATACTTACCCAGTAGCTCCCACGCAGAGGTCCCTGTGCCCAAACGGGCCTCCACGGAAGGGCCCTGTTCCTCCCGTTGTGTTTCCTTGAGGTAAGCAGAAACCGCTGAGCATCCCTAGAGGAGCTCCGGTTTGAAGCTGGGCGACCCTGGCTAAACCTTATTCCCCTCCGTGGTAAACGAGACAGTGGCGGGTCCTAAGCTGCCTGAAGTACACTGCTCGCGCCCACCTTCTCTTTGCTGCCGGAAGGCCTCCCATAAGAAGTCTGAGTTTACTCGTGACAGCAGAAGTCTGAGTTTACGCGTGTGAGGCCTGCTGCTCTCAGTTCCTTGCTGGGATCTTCAGCAGGAGCGCTCCGGAGCTCGCCGGCACAAGAACTGTGAGTCCCCTCGCCGCACCCCGGCCTCAAGCAAAAGTCCAGATTTCCCCCGTCAGTAACACCTCGGAGTGCCCTAGGAGCGAAGAAGCATGCCTTAACGGAGGGCTTCAACAGTGCTAGGGCTTTATTTCACGAGACACCGTGCACTCACGTTCGTTGTAACAACTGTCAAAGGGCACTGGATGCCTTCCAACTCCTCTCTTGCGTTTGAGCCACAGGAAGTAAATGCATTCGTTTGATTAAGCTCCGTGAACGTGCAACGACGATGGCGAAGCGCTGCCCTGTTCGCTCGAAAGCTCTCGTTTGTACGGCCTTCACACGGCCTCAAGGTACGCCGTTCTAAACAGCCTTACATTCCACGCTGGCGTGCCCCCAGTTGGGAATGTGGGCTCTTCGGTGAGACACCAATGTGCGTCCCGAAGGAAACCGGGGTGGGGGGGGGCTCCCCCAGGACGCCTGCGTACGGCAGTCGGTTGCCACATGTTTACTTCCAGCCGGAGAAAGAGAAAAAGGACAGCTTTCCCAGGGACAATTCTGGACCCTTGGGAACATCCAGAATCACCAAAGCCTAAACCTGGCACGGCCTGGGCAACGCTCTTCCGCACGTCCAGCAATCCCCACGTCAAAACCTTTCTCGGCAGAGGCAGGCACTCTCTCCCTTGTACTAGATAGCTCGGCAGAACCTTCCGAGAAACATGCTGCGTCATTCAGCTTGAAAGCGGGACGCGGATGGGAGAGTACGCTTTCTCCCCGTTTGGAGGCGCCGTGCGCTTGGCTTCAAAGCTGCCCGAACAGCACTAGCGGCCCGACGTCTCTGCACGGCAGGATTGTCGTTGTGGGCCGAGGCTGCGTGTTCTCTCAGAGCGGAAAACCGTGCTGGCAATACCTTGCTAGAAACTCCTCCCACGGCACTACATGTTCCGCTCCGGCCAAACGAAAGGTGACCTCAGGCCTCAAGGTAAGTTCCAGCGTTTCACGTCGGGGCAGTTGGGTGTGCAGTGGTTTCCATGAGGCCAGACTCCACCACGGAGTGCCTTAACTCTGCGACGCTCCTGGGGGCACACAGGATAGGAGCTCGTTCGCCAATTGCGCAGGATGACTCCTCTCCGTGGCGGAACGGCGGCTCCCGGCTTCTAGAGGAACCTTAGCCTAAACAGGCCCCTGGAGGAAGCTCTTCACATTCAGAGCAAGGGCAACGTACTGCTCTCCGGCTTGCCTGGGTTGAGTGCCCCAGTCGTCAAAGAGCCTCGCGAAAGCAGTGCTGCGCAGACTCCCTTTGCCAGTCGAACGGCCTCCTTGACTGAAAGAGAACTGCAGTGCCAAAAGGCACCGTGCTGACGACTGGCTCCAGGAAGAGACTCGGGACAGCACTCTCATAGAAGCGAAAGCTAGGCTGTGCGCCCAGCCTGAGGAGCAGTACGTGCGTTTGCCACACTTCTTTACACAGCTAGGCATGAGCCAGAGAGCCTTGGTCACTGAGGCCTACCTAAGGGACTGCCATACTTACCCAGTAGCTCCCACGCAGAGGTCCCTGTGCCCAAACGGGCCTCCACGGAAGGGCCCTGTTCCTCCCGTTGTGTTTCCTTGAGGTAAGCAGAAACCGCTGAGCATCCCTAGAGGAGCTCCGGTTTGAAGCTGGGCGACCCTGGCTAAACCTTATTCCCCTCCGTGGTAAACGAGACAGTGGCGGGTCCTAAGCTGCCTGAAGTACACTGCTCGCGCCCACCTTCTCTTTGCTGCCGGAAGGCCTCCCATAAGAAGTCTGAGTTTACTCGTGACAGCAGAAGTCTGAGTTTACGCGTGTGAGGCCTGCTGCTCTCAGTTCCTTGCTGGGAGCTTCAGCAGGAGCGCTCGGGAGCTCGCCGGCACAAGAACTGTGAGTCCCCTCGCCCCACCCCGGCCTCAAGCAAAAGTCCAGATTTCCCCCGTCAGTAACACCTCGGAGTGCCCTAGGAGCGAAGAAGCATGCCTTAACGGAGGGCTTCAACAGTGCTAGGGCTTTATTTCACGAGACACCGTGCACTCACGTTCGTTGTAACAACTGTCAAAGGGCACTGGATGCCTTCCAGCTCCTCTCTTGCGTTTGAGCCACAGGAAGTAAATGCATTCGTTTGATTAAGCTCCGTGAACGTGCAACGACGATGGCGAAGCGCTGCCCTGTTCGCTCGAAAGCTCTCGTTTGTACGGCCTTCACACGGCCTCAAGGTACGCCGTTCTAAACAGCCTTACATTCCACGCTGGCGTGCCCCCAGTTGGGAATGTGGGCTCTTCGGTGAGACACCAATGTGCGTCCCGAAGGAAACCGGGGTGGGGGGGGCTCCCCCAGGACGCCTGCGTACGGCAGTCGGTTGCCAGATGTTTACTTCCAGCCGGAGAAAGAGAAAAAGGACAGCTTTCCCAGGGACAATTCTGGACCCTTGGGAACATCCAGAATCACCAAAGCCTAAACTTGGCACGGCCTGGGGAACGCTCTTCCGCACGTCCAGCAATCCCCACGTCAAAACCTTTCTCGGCAGAGGCAGGCACTCTCTCCCTTGTACTAGATAGCTCGGCAGAACCTTCCGAGAAACATGCTGCGTCATTCAGCTTGAAAGCGGGACGCGGATGGGAGAGTACGCTTTCTCCCCGTTTGGAGGCGCCGTGCGCTTGGCTTCAAAGCTGCCCGAACAGCACTAGCGGCCCGACGTCTCTGCACGGCAGGATTGTCGTTGTGGGCCGAGGCTGCGTGTTCTCTCAGAGCGGAAAACCGTGCTGGCAATACCTTGCTAGAAACTCCTCCCACGGCACTACATGTTCCGCTCCGGCCAAACGAAAGGTGACCTCAGGCCTCAAGGTAAGTTCCAGCGTTTCACGTCGGGGCAGTTGGGTGTGCAGTGGTTTCCATGAGGCCAGACTCCACCACGGAGTGCCTTAACTCTGCGACGCTCCTGGGGGCACACAGGATAGGAGCTCGTTCGCCAATTGCGCAGGATGACTCCTCTCCGTGGCGGAACGGCGGCTCCCGGCTTCTAGAGGAACCTTAGCCTAAACAGGCCCCTGGAGGAAGCTCTTCACATTCAGAGCAAGGGCAACGTACTGCTCTCCGGCTTGCCTGGGTTGAGTGCCCCAGTCGTCAAAGAGCCTCGCGAAAGCAGTGCTGCGCAGACTCCCTTTGCCAGTCGAACGGCCTCCTTGACTGAAAGAGAACTGCAGTGCCAAAAGGCACCGTGCTGACGACTGGCTCCAGGAAGAGACTCGGGACAGCACTCTCATAGAAGCGAAAGCTAGGCTGTGCGCCCAGCCTGAGGAGCAGTACGTGCGTTTGCCACACTTCTTTACACAGCTAGGCATGAGCCAGAGAGCCTTGGTCACTGAGGCCTACCTAAGGGACTGCCATACTTACCCAGTAGCTCCCACGCAGAGGTCCCTGTGCCCAAACGGGCCTCCACGGAAGGGCCCTGTTCCTCCCGTTGTGTTTCCTTGAGGTAAGCAGAAACCGCTGAGCATCCCTAGAGGAGCTCCGGTTTGAAGCTGGGCGACCCTGGCTAAACCTTATTCCCCTCCGTGGTAAACGAGACAGTGGCGGGTCCTAAGCTGCCTGAAGTACACTGCTCGCGCCCACCTTCTCTTTGCTGCCGGAAGGCCTCCCATAAGAAGTCTGAGTTTACTCGTGACAGCAGAAGTCTGAGTTTACGCGTGTGAGGCCTGCTGCTCTCAGTTCCTTGCTGGGAGCTTCAGCAGGAGCGCTCGGGAGCTCGCCGGCACAAGAACTGTGAGTCCCCTCGCCGCACCCCGGCCTCAAGCAAAAGTCCAGATTTCCCCCGTCAGTAACACCTCGGAGTGCCCTAGGAGCGAAGAAGCATGCCTTAACGGAGGGCTTCAACAGTGCTAGGGCTTTATTTCACGAGACACCGTGCACTCACGTTCGTTGTAACAACTGTCAAAGGGCACTGGATGCCTTCCAACTCCTCTCTTGCGTTTGAACCACAGGAAGTAAATGCATTCGTTTGATTAAGCTCCGTGAACGTGCAACGACGATGGCGAAGCGCTGCCCTGTTCGCTCGAAAGCTCTCGTTTGTACGGCCTTCACACGGCCTCAAGGTACGCCGTTCTAAACAGCCTTACATTCCACGCTGGCGTGCCCCCAGTTGGGAATGTGGGCTCTTCGGTGAGACACCAATGTGCGTCCCGAAGGAAACCGGGGTGGGGGGGGGCTCCCCCAGGACGCCTGCGTACGGCAGTCGGTTGCCACATGTTTACTTCCAGCCGGAGAAAGAGAAAAAGGACAGCTTTCCCAGGGACAATTCTGGACCCTTGGGAACATCCAGAATCACCAAAGCCTAAACCTGGCACGGCCTGGGCAACGCTCTTCCGCACGTCCAGCAATCCCCACGTCAAAACCTTTCTCGGCAGAGGCAGGCACTCTCTCCCTTGTACTAGATAGCTCGGCAGAACCTTCCGAGAAACATGCTGCGTCATTCAGCTTGAAAGCGGGACGCGGATGGGAGAGTACGCTTTCTCCCCGTTTGGAGGCGCCGTGCGCTTGGCTTCAAAGCTGCCCGAACAGCACTAGCGGCCCGACGTCTCTGCACGGCAGGATTGTCGTTGTGGGCCGAGGCTGCGTGTTCTCTCAGAGCGGAAAACCGTGCTGGCAATACCTTGCTAGAAACTCCTCCCACGGCACTACATGTTCCGCTCCGGCCAAACGAAAGGTGACCTCAGGCCTCAAGGTAAGTTCCAGCGTTTCACGTCGGGGCAGTTGGGTGTGCAGTGGTTTCCATGAGGCCAGACTCCACCACGGAGTGCCTTAACTCTGCGACGCTCCTGGGGGCACACAGGATAGGAGCTCGTTCGCCAATTGCGCAGGATGACTCCTCTCCGTGGCGGAACGGCGGCTCCCGGCTTCTAGAGGAACCTTAGCCTAAACAGGCCCCTGGAGGAAGCTCTTCACATTCAGAGCAAGGGCAACGTACTGCTCTCCGGCTTGCCTGGGTTGAGTGCCCCAGTCGTCAAAGAGCCTCGCGAAAGCAGTGCTGCGCAGACTCCCTTTGCCAGTCGAACGGCCTCCTTGACTGAAAGAGAACTGCAGTGCCAAAAGGCACCGTGCTGACGACTGGCTCCAGGAAGAGACTCGGGACAGCACTCTCATAGAAGCGAAAGCTAGGCTGTGCGCCCAGCCTGAGGAGCAGTACGTGCGTTTGCCACACTTCTTTACACAGCTAGGCATGAGCCAGAGAGCCTTGGTCACTGAGGCCTACCTAAGGGACTGCCATACTTACCCAGTAGCTCCCACGCAGAGGTCCCTGTGCCCAAACGGGCCTCCACGGAAGGGCCCTGTTCCTCCCGTTGTGTTTCCTTGAGGTAAGCAGAAACCGCTGAGCATCCCTAGAGGAGCTCCGGTTTGAAGCTGGGCGACCCTGGCTAAACCTTATTCCCCTCCGTGGTAAACGAGACAGTGGCGGGTCCTAAGCTGCCTGAAGTACACTGCTCGCGCCCACCTTCTCTTTGCTGCCGGAAGGCCTCCCATAAGAAGTCTGAGTTTACTCGTGACAGCAGAAGTCTGAGTTTACGCGTGTGAGGCCTGCTGCTCTCAGTTCCTTGCTGGGAGCTTCAGCAGGAGCGCTCGGGAGCTCGCCGGCACAAGAACTGTGAGTCCCCTCGCCCCACCCCGGCCTCAAGCAAAAGTCCAGATTTCCCCCGTCAGTAACACCTCGGAGTGCCCTAGGAGCGAAGAAGCATGCCTTAACGGAGGGCTTCAACAGTGCTAGGGCTTTATTTCACGAGACACCGTGCACTCACGTTCGTTGTAACAACTGTCAAAGGGCACTGGATGCCTTCCAGCTCCTCTCTTGCGTTTGAGCCACAGGAAGTAAATGCATTCGTTTGATTAAGCTCCGTGAACGTGCAACGACGATGGCGAAGCGCTGCCCTGTTCGCTCGAAAGCTCTCGTTTGTACGGCCTTCACACGGCCTCAAGGTACGCCGTTCTAAACAGCCTTACATTCCACGCTGGCGTGCCCCCAGTTGGGAATGTGGGCTCTTCGGTGAGACACCAATGTGCGTCCCGAAGGAAACCGGGGTGGGGGGGGCTCCCCCAGGACGCCTGCGTACGGCAGTCGGTTGCCAGATGTTTACTTCCAGCCGGAGAAAGAGAAAAAGGACAGCTTTCCCAGGGACAATTCTGGACCCTTGGGAACATCCAGAATCACCAAAGCCTAAACTTGGCACGGCCTGGGGAACACTCTTCCGCACGTCCAGCAATCCCCACGTCAAAACCTTTCTCGGCAGAGGCAGGCACTCTCTCCCTTGTACTAGATAGCTCGGCAGAACCTTCCGAGAAACATGCTGCGTCATTCAGCTTGAAAGCGGGACGCGGATGGGAGAGTACGCTTTCTCCCCGTTTGGAGGCGCCGTGCGCTTGGCTTCAAAGCTGCCCGAACAGCACTAGCGGCCCGACGTCTCTGCACGGCAGGATTGTCGTTGTGGGCCGAGGCTGCGTGTTCTCTCAGAGCGGAAAACCGTGCTGGCAATACCTTGCTAGAAACTCCTCCCACGGCACTACATGTTCCGCTCCGGCCAAACGAAAGGTGACCTCAGGCCTCAAGGTAAGTTCCAGCGTTTCACGTCGGGGCAGTTGGGTGTGCAGTGGTTTCCATGAGGCCAGACTCCACCACGGAGTGCCTTAACTCTGCGACGCTCCTGGGGGCACACAGGATAGGAGCTCGTTCGCCAATTGCGCAGGATGACTCCTCTCCGTGGCGGAACGGCGGCTCCCGGCTTCTAGAGGAACCTTAGCCTAAACAGGCCCCTGGAGGAAGCTCTTCACATTCAGAGCAAGGGCAACGTACTGCTCTCCGGCTTGCCTGGGTTGAGTGCCCCAGTCGTCAAAGAGCCTCGCGAAAGCAGTGCTGCGCAGACTCCCTTTGCCAGTCGAACGGCCTCCTTGACTGAAAGAGAACTGCAGTGCCAAAAGGCACCGTGCTGACGACTGGCTCCAGGAAGAGACTCGGGACAGCACTCTCATAGAAGCGAAAGCTAGGCTGTGCGCCCAGCCTGAGGAGCAGTACGTGCGTTTGCCACACTTCTTTACACAGCTAGGCATGAGCCAGAGAGCCTTGGTCACTGAGGCCTACCTAAGGGACTGCCATACTTACCCAGTAGCTCCCACGCAGAGGTCCCTGTGCCCAAACGGGCCTCCACGGAAGGGCCCTGTTCCTCCCGTTGTGTTTCCTTGAGGTAAGCAGAAACCGCTGAGCATCCCTAGAGGAGCTCCGGTTTGAAGCTGGGCGACCCTGGCTAAACCTTATTCCCCTCCGTGGTAAACGAGACAGTGGCGGGTCCTAAGCTGCCTGAAGTACACTGCTCGCGCCCACCTTCTCTTTGCTGCCGGAAGGCCTCCCATAAGAAGTCTGAGTTTACTCGTGACAGCAGAAGTCTGAGTTTACGCGTGTGAGGCCTGCTGCTCTCAGTTCCTTGCTGGGAGCTTCAGCAGGAGCGCTCGGGAGCTCGCCGGCACAAGAACTGTGAGTCCCCTCGCCGCACCCCGGCCTCAAGCAAAAGTCCAGATTTCCCCCGTCAGTAACACCTCGGAGTGCCCTAGGAGCGAAGAAGCATGCCTTAACGGAGGGCTTCAACAGTGCTAGGGCTTTATTTCACGAGACACCGTGCACTCACGTTCGTTGTAACAACTGTCAAAGGGCACTGGATGCCTTCCAACTCCTCTCTTGCGTTTGAACCACAGGAAGTAAATGCATTCGTTTGATTAAGCTCCGTGAACGTGCAACGACGATGGCGAAGCGCTGCCCTGTTCGCTCGAAAGCTCTCGTTTGTACGGCCTTCACACGGCCTCAAGGTACGCCGTTCTAAACAGCCTTACATTCCACGCTGGCGTGCCCCCAGTTGGGAATGTGGGCTCTTCGGTGAGACACCAATGTGCGTCCCGAAGGAAACCGGGGTGGGGGGGGGCTCCCCCAGGACGCCTGCGTACGGCAGTCGGTTGCCACATGTTTACTTCCAGCCGGAGAAAGAGAAAAAGGACAGCTTTCCCAGGGACAATTCTGGACCCTTGGGAACATCCAGAATCACCAAAGCCTAAACCTGGCACGGCCTGGGCAACGCTCTTCCGCACGTCCAGCAATCCCCACGTCAAAACCTTTCTCGGCAGAGGCAGGCACTCTCTCCCTTGTACTAGATAGCTCGGCAGAACCTTCCGAGAAACATGCTGCGTCATTCAGCTTGAAAGCGGGACGCGGATGGGAGAGTACGCTTTCTCCCCGTTTGGAGGCGCCGTGCGCTTGGCTTCAAAGCTGCCCGAACAGCACTAGCGGCCCGACGTCTCTGCACGGCAGGATTGTCGTTGTGGGCCGAGGCTGCGTGTTCTCTCAGAGCGGAAAACCGTGCTGGCAATACCTTGCTAGAAACTCCTCCCACGGCACTACATGTTCCGCTCCGGCCAAACGAAAGGTGACCTCAGGCCTCAAGGTAAGTTCCAGCGTTTCACGTCGGGGCAGTTGGGTGTGCAGTGGTTTCCATGAGGCCAGACTCCACCACGGAGTGCCTTAACTCTGCGACGCTCCTGGGGGCACACAGGATAGGAGCTCGTTCGCCAATTGCGCAGGATGACTCCTCTCCGTGGCGGAACGGCGGCTCCCGGCTTCTAGAGGAACCTTAGCCTAAACAGGCCCCTGGAGGAAGCTCTTCACATTCAGAGCAAGGGCAACGTACTGCTCTCCGGCTTGCCTGGGTTGAGTGCCCCAGTCGTCAAAGAGCCTCGCGAAAGCAGTGCTGCGCAGACTCCCTTTGCCAGTCGAACGGCCTCCTTGACTGAAAGAGAACTGCAGTGCCAAAAGGCACCGTGCTGACGACTGGCTCCAGGAAGAGACTCGGGACAGCACTCTCATAGAAGCGAAAGCTAGGCTGTGCGCCCAGCCTGAGGAGCAGTACGTGCGTTTGCCACACTTCTTTACACAGCTAGGCATGAGCCAGAGAGCCTTGGTCACTGAGGCCTACCTAAGGGACTGCCATACTTACCCAGTAGCTCCCACGCAGAGGTCCCTGTGCCCAAACGGGCCTCCACGGAAGGGCCCTGTTCCTCCCGTTGTGTTTCCTTGAGGTAAGCAGAAACCGCTGAGCATCCCTAGAGGAGCTCCGGTTTGAAGCTGGGCGACCCTGGCTAAACCTTATTCCCCTCCGTGGTAAACGAGACAGTGGCGGGTCCTAAGCTGCCTGAAGTACACTGCTCGCGCCCACCTTCTCTTTGCTGCCGGAAGGCCTCCCATAAGAAGTCTGAGTTTACTCGTGACAGCAGAAGTCTGAGTTTACGCGTGTGAGGCCTGCTGCTCTCAGTTCCTTGCTGGGAGCTTCAGCAGGAGCGCTCGGGAGCTCGCCGGCACAAGAACTGTGAGTCCCCTCGCCCCACCCCGGCCTCAAGCAAAAGTCCAGATTTCCCCCGTCAGTAACACCTCGGAGTGCCCTAGGAGCGAAGAAGCATGCCTTAACGGAGGGCTTCAACAGTGCTAGGGCTTTATTTCACGAGACACCGTGCACTCACGTTCGTTGTAACAACTGTCAAAGGGCACTGGATGCCTTCCAGCTCCTCTCTTGCGTTTGAGCCACAGGAAGTAAATGCATTCGTTTGATTAAGCTCCGTGAACGTGCAACGACGATGGCGAAGCGCTGCCCTGTTCGCTCGAAAGCTCTCGTTTGTACGGCCTTCACACGGCCTCAAGGTACGCCGTTCTAAACAGCCTTACATTCCACGCTGGCGTGCCCCCAGTTGGGAATGTGGGCTCTTCGGTGAGACACCAATGTGCGTCCCGAAGGAAACCGGGGTGGGGGGGGCTCCCCCAGGACGCCTGCGTACGGCAGTCGGTTGCCACATGTTTACTTCCAGCCGGAGAAAGAGAAAAAGGACAGCTTTCCCAGGGACAATTCTGGACCCTTGGGAACATCCAGAATCACCAAAGCCTAAACTTGGCACGGCCTGGGCAACGCTCTTCCGCACGTCCAGCAATCCCCACGTCAAAACCTTTCTCGGCAGAGGCAGGCACTCTCTCCCTTGTACTAGATAGCTCGGCAGAACCTTCCGAGAAACATGCTGCGTCATTCAGCTTGAAAGCGGGACGCGGATGGGAGAGTACGCTTTCTCCCCGTTTGGAGGCGCCGTGCGCTTGGCTTCAAAGCTGCCCGAACAGCACTAGCGGCCCGACGTCTCTGCACGGCAGGATTGTCGTTGTGGGCCGAGGCTGCGTGTTCTCTCAGAGCGGAAAACCGTGCTGGCAATACCTTGCTAGAAACTCCTCCCACGGCACTACATGTTCCGCTCCGGCCAAACGAAAGGTGACCTCAGGCCTCAAGGTAAGTTCCAGCGTTTCACGTCGGGGCAGTTGGGTGTGCAGTGGTTTCCATGAGGCCAGACTCCACCACGGAGTGCCTTAACTCTGCGACGCTCCTGGGGGCACACAGGATAGGAGCTCGTTCGCCAATTGCGCAGGATGACTCCTCTCCGTGGCGGAACGGCGGCTCCCGGCTTCTAGAGGAACCTTAGCCTAAACAGGCCCCTGGAGGAAGCTCTTCACATTCAGAGCAAGGGCAACGTACTGCTCTCCGGCTTGCCTGGGTTGAGTGCCCCAGTCGTCAAAGAGCCTCGCGAAAGCAGTGCTGCGCAGACTCCCTTTGCCAGTCGAACGGCCTCCTTGACTGAAAGAGAACTGCAGTGCCAAAAGGCACCGTGCTGACGACTGGCTCCAGGAAGAGACTCGGGACAGCACTCTCATAGAAGCGAAAGCTAGGCTGTGCGCCCAGCCTGAGGAGCAGTACGTGCGTTTGCCACACTTCTTTACACAGCTAGGCATGAGCCAGAGAGCCTTGGTCACTGAGGCCTACCTAAGGGACTGCCATACTTACCCAGTAGCTCCCACGCAGAGGTCCCTGTGCCCAAACGGGCCTCCACGGAAGGGCCCTGTTCCTCCCGTTGTGTTTCCTTGAGGTAAGCAGAAACCGCTGAGCATCCCTAGAGGAGCTCCGGTTTGAAGCTGGGCGACCCTGGCTAAACCTTATTCCCCTCCGTGGTAAACGAGACAGTGGCGGGTCCTAAGCTGCCTGAAGTACACTGCTCGCGCCCACCTTCTCTTTGCTGCCGGAAGGCCTCCCATAAGAAGTCTGAGTTTACTCGTGACAGCAGAAGTCTGAGTTTACGCGTGTGAGGCCTGCTGCTCTCAGTTCCTTGCTGGGAGCTTCAGCAGGAGCGCTCGGGAGCTCGCCGGCACAAGAACTGTGAGTCCCCTCGCCGCACCCCGGCCTCAAGCAAAAGTCCAGATTTCCCCCGTCAGTAACACCTCGGAGTGCCCTAGGAGCGAAGAAGCATGCCTTAACGGAGGGCTTCAACAGTGCTAGGGCTTTATTTCACGAGACACCGTGCACTCACGTTCGTTGTAACAACTGTCAAAGGGCACTGGATGCCTTCCAACTCCTCTCTTGCGTTTGAACCACAGGAAGTAAATGCATTCGTTTGATTAAGCTCCGTGAACGTGCAACGACGATGGCGAAGCGCTGCCCTGTTCGCTCGAAAGCTCTCGTTTGTACGGCCTTCACACGGCCTCAAGGTACGCCGTTCTAAACAGCCTTACATTCCACGCTGGCGTGCCCCCAGTTGGGAATGTGGGCTCTTCGGTGAGACACCAATGTGCGTCCCGAAGGAAACCGGGGTGGGGGGGGGCTCCCCCAGGACGCCTGCGTACGGCAGTCGGTTGCCACATGTTTACTTCCAGCCGGAGAAAGAGAAAAAGGACAGCTTTCCCAGGGACAATTCTGGACCCTTGGGAACATCCAGAATCACCAAAGCCTAAACCTGGCACGGCCTGGGCAACGCTCTTCCGCACGTCCAGCAATCCCCACGTCAAAACCTTTCTCGGCAGAGGCAGGCACTCTCTCCCTTGTACTAGATAGCTCGGCAGAACCTTCCGAGAAACATGCTGCGTCATTCAGCTTGAAAGCGGGACGCGGATGGGAGAGTACGCTTTCTCCCCGTTTGGAGGCGCCGTGCGCTTGGCTTCAAAGCTGCCCGAACAGCACTAGCGGCCCGACGTCTCTGCACGGCAGGATTGTCGTTGTGGGCCGAGGCTGCGTGTTCTCTCAGAGCGGAAAACCGTGCTGGCAATACCTTGCTAGAAACTCCTCCCACGGCACTACATGTTCCGCTCCGGCCAAACGAAAGGTGACCTCAGGCCTCAAGGTAAGTTCCAGCGTTTCACGTCGGGGCAGTTGGGTGTGCAGTGGTTTCCATGAGGCCAGACTCCACCACGGAGTGCCTTAACTCTGCGACGCTCCTGGGGGCACACAGGATAGGAGCTCGTTCGCCAATTGCGCAGGATGACTCCTCTCCGTGGCGGAACGGCGGCTCCCGGCTTCTAGAGGAACCTTAGCCTAAACAGGCCCCTGGAGGAAGCTCTTCACATTCAGAGCAAGGGCAACGTACTGCTCTCCGGCTTGCCTGGGTTGAGTGCCCCAGTCGTCAAAGAGCCTCGCGAAAGCAGTGCTGCGCAGACTCCCTTTGCCAGTCGAACGGCCTCCTTGACTGAAAGAGAACTGCAGTGCCAAAAGGCACCGTGCTGACGACTGGCTCCAGGAAGAGACTCGGGACAGCACTCTCATAGAAGCGAAAGCTAGGCTGTGCGCCCAGCCTGAGGAGCAGTACGTGCGTTTGCCACACTTCTTTACACAGCTAGGCATGAGCCAGAGAGCCTTGGTCACTGAGGCCTACCTAAGGGACTGCCATACTTACCCAGTAGCTCCCACGCAGAGGTCCCTGTGCCCAAACGGGCCTCCACGGAAGGGCCCTGTTCCTCCCGTTGTGTTTCCTTGAGGTAAGCAGAAACCGCTGAGCATCCCTAGAGGAGCTCCGGTTTGAAGCTGGGCGACCCTGGCTAAACCTTATTCCCCTCCGTGGTAAACGAGACAGTGGCGGGTCCTAAGCTGCCTGAAGTACACTGCTCGCGCCCACCTTCTCTTTGCTGCCGGAAGGCCTCCCATAAGAAGTCTGAGTTTACTCGTGACAGCAGAAGTCTGAGTTTACGCGTGTGAGGCCTGCTGCTCTCAGTTCCTTGCTGGGAGCTTCAGCAGGAGCGCTCCGGAGCTCGCCGGCACAAGAACTGTGAGTCCCCTCGCCGCACCCCGGCCTCAAGCAGAAGTCCAGATTTCCCCCGTCAGTAACACCTCGGAGTGCCCTAGGAGCGAAGAAGCATGCCTTAACGGAGGGCTTCAACAGTGCTAGGGCTTTATTTCACGAGACACCGTGCACTCACGTTCGTTGTAACAACTGTCAAAGGGCACTGGATGCCTTCCAACTCCTCTCTTGCGTTTGAGCCACAGGAAGTAAATGCATTCGTTTGATTAAGCTCCGTGAACGTGCAACGACGATGGCGAAGCGCTGCCCTGTTCGCTCGAAAGCTCTCGTTTGTACGGCCTTCACACGGCCTCAAGGTACGCCGTTCTAAACAGCCTTACATTCCACGCTGGCGTGCCCCCAGTTGGGAATGTGGGCTCTTCGGTGAGACACCAATGTGCGTCCCGAAGGAAACCGGGGTGGGGGGGGGCTCCCCCAGGACGCCTGCGTACGGCAGTCGGTTGCCACATGTTTACTTCCAGCCGGAGAAAGAGAAAAAGGACAGCTTTCCCAGGGACAATTCTGGACCCTTGGGAACATCCAGAATCACCAAAGCCTAAACCTGGCACGGCCTGGGCAACGCTCTTCCGCACGTCCAGCAATCCCCACGTCAAAACCTTTCTCGGCAGAGGCAGGCACTCTCTCCCTTGTACTAGATAGCTCGGCAGAACCTTCCGAGAAACATGCTGCGTCATTCAGCTTGAAAGCGGGACGCGGATGGGAGAGTACGCTTTCTCCCCGTTTGGAGGCGCCGTGCGCTTGGCTTCAAAGCTGCCCGAACAGCACTAGCGGCCCGACGTCTCTGCACGGCAGGATTGTCGTTGTGGGCCGAGGCTGCGTGTTCTCTCAGAGCGGAAAACCGTGCTGGCAATACCTTGCTAGAAACTCCTCCCACGGCACTACATGTTCCGCTCCGGCCAAACGAAAGGTGACCTCAGGCCTCAAGGTAAGTTCCAGCGTTTCACGTCGGGGCAGTTGGGTGTGCAGTGGTTTCCATGAGGCCAGACTCCACCACGGAGTGCCTTAACTCTGCGACGCTCCTGGGGGCACACAGGATAGGAGCTCGTTCGCCAATTGCGCAGGATGACTCCTCTCCGTGGCGGAACGGCGGCTCCCGGCTTCTAGAGGAACCTTAGCCTAAACAGGCCCCTGGAGGAAGCTCTTCACATTCAGAGCAAGGGCAACGTACTGCTCTCCGGCTTGCCTGGGTTGAGTGCCCCAGTCGTCAAAGAGCCTCGCGAAAGCAGTGCTGCGCAGACTCCCTTTGCCAGTCGAACGGCCTCCTTGACTGAAAGAGAACTGCAGTGCCAAAAGGCACCGTGCTGACGACTGGCTCCAGGAAGAGACTCGGGACAGCACTCTCATAGAAGCGAAAGCTAGGCTGTGCGCCCAGCCTGAGGAGCAGTACGTGCGTTTGCCACACTTCTTTACACAGCTAGGCATGAGCCAGAGAGCCTTGGTCACTGAGGCCTACCTAAGGGACTGCCATACTTACCCAGTAGCTCCCACGCAGAGGTCCCTGTGCCCAAACGGGCCTCCACGGAAGGGCCCTGTTCCTCCCGTTGTGTTTCCTTGAGGTAAGCAGAAACCGCTGAGCATCCCTAGAGGAGCTCCGGTTTGAAGCTGGGCGACCCTGGCTAAACCTTATTCCCCTCCGTGGTAAACGAGACAGTGGCGGGTCCTAAGCTGCCTGAAGTACACTGCTCGCGCCCACCTTCTCTTTGCTGCCGGAAGGCCTCCCGTAAGAAGTCTGAGTTTACTCGTGACAGCAGAAGTCTGAGTTTACGCGTGTGAGGCCTGCTGCTCTCAGTTCCTTGCTGGGAGCTTCAGCAGGAGCGCTCGGGAGCTCGCCGGCACAAGAACTGTGAGTCCCCTCGCCCCACCCCGGCCTCAAGCAAAAGTCCAGATTTCCCCCGTCAGTAACACCTCGGAGTGCCCTAGGAGCGAAGAAGCATGCCTTAACGGAGGGCTTCAACAGTGCTAGGGCTTTATTTCACGAGACACCGTGCACTCACGTTCGTTGTAACAACTGTCAAAGGGCACTGGATGCCTTCCAGCTCCTCTCTTGCGTTTGAGCCACAGGAAGTAAATGCATTCGTTTGATTAAGCTCCGTGAACGTGCAACGACGATGGCGAAGCGCTGCCCTGTTCGCTCGAAAGCTCTCGTTTGTACGGCCTTCACACGGCCTCAAGGTACGCCGTTCTAAACAGCCTTACATTCCACGCTGGCGTGCCCCCAGTTGGGAATGTGGGCTCTTCGGTGAGACACCAATGTGCGTCCCGAAGGAAACCGGGGTGGGGGGGGCTCCCCCAGGACGCCTGCGTACGGCAGTCGGTTGCCAGATGTTTACTTCCAGCCGGAGAAAGAGAAAAAGGACAGCTTTCCCAGGGACAATTCTGGACCCTTGGGAACATCCAGAATCACCAAAGCCTAAACTTGGCACGGCCTGGGCAACGCTCTTCCGCACGTCCAGCAATCCCCACGTCAAAACCTTTCTCGGCAGAGGCAGGCACTCTCTCCCTTGTACTAGATAGCTCGGCAGAACCTTCCGAGAAACATGCTGCGTCATTCAGCTTGAAAGCGGGACGCGGATGGGAGAGTACGCTTTCTCCCCGTTTGGAGGCGCCGTGCGCTTGGCTTCAAAGCTGCCCGAACAGCACTAGCGGCCCGACGTCTCTGCACGGCAGGATTGTCGTTGTGGGCCGAGGCTGCGTGTTCTCTCAGAGCGGAAAACCGTGCTGGCAATACCTTGCTAGAAACTCCTCCCACGGCACTACATGTTCCGCTCCGGCCAAACGAAAGGTGACCTCAGGCCTCAAGGTAAGTTCCAGCGTTTCACGTCGGGGCAGTTGGGTGTGCAGTGGTTTCCATGAGGCCAGACTCCACCACGGAGTGCCTTAACTCTGCGACGCTCCTGGGGGCACACAGGATAGGAGCTCGTTCGCCAATTGCGCAGGATGACTCCTCTCCGTGGCGGAACGGCGGCTCCCGGCTTCTAGAGGAACCTTAGCCTAAACAGGCCCCTGGAGGAAGCTCTTCACATTCAGAGCAAGGGCAACGTACTGCTCTCCGGCTTGCCTGGGTTGAGTGCCCCAGTCGTCAAAGAGCCTCGCGAAAGCAGTGCTGCGCAGACTCCCTTTGCCAGTCGAACGGCCTCCTTGACTGAAAGAGAACTGCAGTGCCAAAAGGCACCGTGCTGACGACTGGCTCCAGGAAGAGACTCGGGACAGCACTCTCATAGAAGCGAAAGCTAGGCTGTGCGCCCAGCCTGAGGAGCAGTACGTGCGTTTGCCACACTTCTTTACACAGCTAGGCATGAGCCAGAGAGCCTTGGTCACTGAGGCCTACCTAAGGGACTGCCATACTTACCCAGTAGCTCCCACGCAGAGGTCCCTGTGCCCAAACGGGCCTCCACGGAAGGGCCCTGTTCCTCCCGTTGTGTTTCCTTGAGGTAAGCAGAAACCGCTGAGCATCCCTAGAGGAGCTCCGGTTTGAAGCTGGGCGACCCTGGCTAAACCTTATTCCCCTCCGTGGTAAACGAGACAGTGGCGGGTCCTAAGCTGCCTGAAGTACACTGCTCGCGCCCACCTTCTCTTTGCTGCCGGAAGGCCTCCCATAAGAAGTCTGAGTTTACTCGTGACAGCAGAAGTCTGAGTTTACGCGTGTGAGGCCTGCTGCTCTCAGTTCCTTGCTGGGAGCTTCAGCAGGAGCGCTCCGGAGCTCGCCAGCACAAGAACTGTGAGTCCCCTCGCCCCACCCCGGCCTCAAGCAAAAGTCCAGATTTCCCCCGTCAGTAACACCTCGGAGTGCCCTAGGAGCGAAGAAGCATGCCTTAACGGAGGGCTTCAACAGTGCTAGGGCTTTATTTCACGAGACACCGTGCACTCACGTTCGTTGTAACAACTGTCAAAGGGCACTGGATGCCTTCCAACTCCTCTCTTGCGTTTGAGCCACAGGAAGTAAATGCATTCGTTTGATTAAGCTCCGTGAACGTGCAACGACGATGGCGAAGCGCTGCCCTGTTCGCTCGAAAGCTCTCGTTTGTACGGCCTTCACACGGCCTCAAGGTACGCCGTTCTAAACAGCCTTACATTCCACGCTGGCGTGCCCCCAGTTGGGAATGTGGGCTCTTCGGTGAGACACCAATGTGCGTCCCGAAGGAAACCGGGGTGGGGGGGGGCTCCCCCAGGACGCCTGCGTACGGCAGTCGGTTGCCAGATGTTTACTTCCAGCCGGAGAAAGAGAAAAAGGACAGCTTTCCCAGGGACAATTCTGGACCCTTGGGAACATCCAGAATCACCAAAGCCTAAACTTGGCACGGCCTGGGGAACGCTCTTCCGCACGTCCAGCAATCCCCACGTCAAAACCTTTCTCGGCAGAGGCAGGCACTCTCTCCCTTGTACTAGATAGCTCGGCAGAACCTTCCGAGAAACATGCTGCGTCATTCAGCTTGAAAGCGGGACGCGGATGGGAGAGTACGCTTTCTCCCCGTTTGGAGGCGCCGTGCGCTTGGCTTCAAAGCTGCCCGAACAGCACTAGCGGCCCGACGTCTCTGCACGGCAGGATTGTCGTTGTGGGCCGAGGCTGCGTGTTCTCTCAGAGCGGAAAACCGTGCTGGCAATACCTTGCTAGAAACTCCTCCCACGGCACTACATGTTCCGCTCCGGCCAAACGAAAGGTGACCTCAGGCCTCAAGGTAAGTTCCAGCGTTTCACGTCGGGGCAGTTGGGTGTGCAGTGGTTTCCATGAGGCCAGACTCCACCACGGAGTGCCTTAACTCTGCGACGCTCCTGGGGGCACACAGGATAGGAGCTCGTTCGCCAATTGCGCAGGATGACTCCTCTCCGTGGCGGAACGGCGGCTCCCGGCTTCTAGAGGAACCTTAGCCTAAACAGGCCCCTGGAGGAAGCTCTTCACATTCAGAGCAAGGGCAACGTACTGCTCTCCGGCTTGCCTGGGTTGAGTGCCCCAGTCGTCAAAGAGCCTCGCGAAAGCAGTGCTGCGCAGACTCCCTTTGCCAGTCGAACGGCCTCCTTGACTGAAAGAGAACTGCAGTGCCAAAAGGCACCGTGCTGACGACTGGCTCCAGGAAGAGACTCGGGACAGCACTCTCATAGAAGCGAAAGCTAGGCTGTGCGCCCAGCCTGAGGAGCAGTACGTGCGTTTGCCACACTTCTTTACACAGCTAGGCATGAGCCAGAGAGCCTTGGTCACTGAGGCCTACCTAAGGGACTGCCATACTTACCCAGTAGCTCCCACGCAGAGGTCCCTGTGCCCAAACGGGCCTCCACGGAAGGGCCCTGTTCCTCCCGTTGTGTTTCCTTGAGGTAAGCAGAAACCGCTGAGCATCCCTAGAGGAGCTCCGGTTTGAAGCTGGGCGACCCTGGCTAAACCTTATTCCCCTCCGTGGTAAACGAGACAGTGGCGGGTCCTAAGCTGCCTGAAGTACACTGCTCGCGCCCACCTTCTCTTTGCTGCCGGAAGGCCTCCCATAAGAAGTCTGAGTTTACTCGTGACAGCAGAAGTCTGAGTTTACGCGTGTGAGGCCTGCTGCTCTCAGTTCCTTGCTGGGAGCTTCAGCAGGAGCGCTCGGGAGCTCGCCGGCACAAGAACTGTGAGTCCCCTCGCCCCACCCCGGCCTCAAGCAAAAGTCCAGATTTCCCCCGTCAGTAACACCTCGGAGTGCCCTAGGAGCGAAGAAGCATGCCTTAACGGAGGGCTTCAACAGTGCTAGGGCTTTATTTCACGAGACACCGTGCACTCACGTTCGTTGTAACAACTGTCAAAGGGCACTGGATGCCTTCCAACTCCTCTCTTGCGTTTGAGCCACAGGAAGTAAATGCATTCGTTTGATTAAGCTCCGTGAACGTGCAACGACGATGGCGAAGCGCTGCCCTGTTCGCTCGAAAGCTCTCGTTTGTACGGCCTTCACACGGCCTCAAGGTACGCCGTTCTAAACAGCCTTACATTCCACGCTGGCGTGCCCCCAGTTGGGAATGTGGGCTCTTCGGTGAGACACCAATGTGCGTCCCGAAGGAAACCGGGGTGGGGGGGGGGCTCCCCCAGGACGCCTGCGTACGGCAGTCGGTTGCCAGATGTTTACTTCCAGCCGGAGAAAGAGAAAAAGGACAGCTTTCCCAGGGACAATTCTGGACCCTTGGGAACATCCAGAATCACCAAAGCCTAAACTTGGCACGGCCTGGGCAACGCTCTTCCGCACGTCCAGCAATCCCCACGTCAAAACCTTTCTCGGCAGAGGCAGGCACTCTCTCCCTTGTACTAGATAGCTCGGCAGAACCTTCCGAGAACCATGCTGCGTCATTCAGCTTGAAAGCGGGACGCGGATGGGAGAGTACGCTTTCTCCCCGTTTGGAGGCGCCGTGCGCTTGGCTTCAAAGCTGCCCGAACAGCACTAGCGGCCCGACGTCTCTGCACGGCAGGATTGTCGTTGTGGGCCGAGGCTGCGTGTTCTCTCAAAGCGGAAAACCGTGCTGGCAATACCTTGCTAGAAACTCCTCCCACGGCACTACATGTTCCGCTCCGGCCAAACGAAAGGTGACCTCAGGCCTCAAGGTAAGTTCCAGCGTTTCACGTCGGGGCAGTTGGGTGTGCAGTGGTTTCCATGAGGCCAGACTCCACCACGGAGTGCCTTAACTCTGCGACGCTCCTGGGGGCACACAGGATAGGAGCTCGTTCGCCAATTGCGCAGGATGACTCCTCTCCGTGGCGGAACGGCGGCTCCCGGCTTCTAGAGGAACCTTAGCCTAAACAGGCCCCTGGAGGAAGCTCTTCACATTCAGAGCAAGGGCAACGTACTGCTCTCCGGCTTGCCTGGGTTGAGTGCCCCAGTCGTCAAAGAGCCTCGCGAAAGCAGTGCTGCTCAGACTCCCTTTGCCAGTCGAACGGCCTCCTTGACTGAAAGAGAACTGCAGTGCCAAAAGGCACCGTGCTGACGACTGGCTCCAGGAAGAGACTCGGGACAGCACTCTCATAGAAGCGAAAGCTAGGCTGTGCGCCCAGCCTGAGGAGCAGTACGTGCGTTTGCCACACTTCTTTACACAGCTAGGCATGAGCCAGAGAGCCTTGGTCACTGAGGCCTACCTAAGGGACTGCCATACTTACCCAGTAGATCCCACGCAGAGGTCCCTGTGCCCAAACGGGCCTCCACGGAAGGGCCCTGTTCCTCCCGTTGTGTTTCCTTGAGGTAAGCAGAAACCGCTGAGGATCCCTAGAGGAGCTCCGGTTTGAAGCTGGGCGACCCTGGCTAAACCTTATTCCCCTCCGTGGTAAACGAGACAGTGGCGGGTCCTAAGCTGCCTGAAGTACACTGCTCGCGCCCACCTTCTCTTTGCTGCCGGAAGGCCTCCCATAAGAAGTCTGAGTTTACTCGTGACAGCAGAAGTCTGAGTTTACGCGTGTGAGGCCTGCTGCTCTCAGTTCCTTGCTGGGAGCTTCAGCAGGAGCGCTCGGGAGCTCGCCGGCACAAGAACTGTGAGTCCCCTCGCCCCACCCCGGCCTCAAGCAAAAGTCCAGATTTCCCCCGTCAGTAACACCTCGGAGTGCCCTAGGAGCGAAGAAGCATGCCTTAACGGAGGGCTTCAACAGTGCTAGGGCTTTATTTCACGAGACACCGTGCACTCACGTTCGTTGTAACAACTGTCAAAGGGCACTGGATGCCTTCCAACTCCTCTCTTGCGTTTGAGCCACAGGAAGTAAATGCATTCGTTTGATTAAGCTCCGTGAACGTGCAACGACGATGGCGAAGCGCTGCCCTGTTCGCTCGAAAGCTCTCGTTTGTACGGCCTTCACACGGCCTCAAGGTACGCCGTTCTAAACAGCCTTACATTCCACGCTGGCGTGCCCCCAGTTGGGAATGTGGGCTCTTCGGTGAGACACCAATGTGCGTCCCGAAGGAAACCGGGGTGGGGGGGGGGCTCCCCCAGGACGCCTGCGTACGGCAGTCGGTTGCCAGATGTTTACTTCCAGCCGGAGAAAGAGAAAAAGGACAGCTTTCCCAGGGACAATTCTGGACCCTTGGGAACATCCAGAATCACCAAAGCCTAAACTTGGCACGGCCTGGGCAACGCTCTTCCGCACGTCCAGCAATCCCCACGTCAAAACCTTTCTCGGCAGAGGCAGGCACTCTCTCCCTTGTACTAGATAGCTCGGCAGAACCTTCCGAGAACCATGCTGCGTCATTCAGCTTGAAAGCGGGACGCGGATGGGAGAGTACGCTTTCTCCCCGTTTGGAGGCGCCGTGCGCTTGGCTTCAAAGCTGCCCGAACAGCACTAGCGGCCCGACGTCTCTGCACGGCAGGATTGTCGTTGTGGGCCGAGGCTGCGTGTTCTCTCAAAGCGGAAAACCGTGCTGGCAATACCTTGCTAGAAACTCCTCCCACGGCACTACATGTTCCGCTCCGGCCAAACGAAAGGTGACCTCAGGCCTCAAGGTAAGTTCCAGCGTTTCACGTCGGGGCAGTTGGGTGTGCAGTGGTTTCCATGAGGCCAGACTCCACCACGGAGTGCCTTAACTCTGCGACGCTCCTGGGGGCACACAGGATAGGAGCTCGTTCGCCAATTGCGCAGGATGACTCCTCTCCGTGGCGGAACGGCGGCTCCCGGCTTCTAGAGGAACCTTAGCCTAAACAGGCCCCTGGAGGAAGCTCTTCACATTCAGAGCAAGGGCAACGTACTGCTCTCCGGCTTGCCTGGGTTGAGTGCCCCAGTCGTCAAAGAGCCTCGCGAAAGCAGTGCTGCTCAGACTCCCTTTGCCAGTCGAACGGCCTCCTTGACTGAAAGAGAACTGCAGTGCCAAAAGGCACCGTGCTGACGACTGGCTCCAGGAAGAGACTCGGGACAGCACTCTCATAGAAGCGAAAGCTAGGCTGTGCGCCCAGCCTGAGGAGCAGTACGTGCGTTTGCCACACTTCTTTACACAGCTAGGCATGAGCCAGAGAGCCTTGGTCACTGAGGCCTACCTAAGGGACTGCCATACTTACCCAGTAGATCCCACGCAGAGGTCCCTGTGCCCAAACGGGCCTCCACGGAAGGGCCCTGTTCCTCCCGTTGTGTTTCCTTGAGGTAAGCAGAAACCGCTGAGCATCCCTAGAGGAGCTCCGGTTTGAAGCTGGGCGACCCTGGCTAAACCTTATTCCCCTCCGTGGTAAACGAGACAGTGGCGGGTCCTAAGCTGCCTGAAGTACACTGCTCGCGCCCACCTTCTCTTTGCTGCCGGAAGGCCTCCCATAAGAAGTCTGAGTTTACTCGTGACAGCAGAAGTCTGAGTTTACGCGTGTGAGGCCTGCTGCTCTCAGTTCCTTGCTGGGAGCTTCAGCAGGAGCGCTCCGGAGCTCGCCGGCACAAGAACTGTGAGTCCCCTCGCCGCACCCCGGCCTCAAGCAAAAGTCCAGATTTCCCCCGTCAGTAACACCTCGGAGTGCCCTAGGAGCGAAGAAGCATGCCTTAACGGAGGGCTTCAACAGTGCTAGGGCTTTATTTCACGAGACACCGTGCACTCACGTTCGTTGTAACAACTGTCAAAGGGCACTGGATGCCTTCCAACTCCTCTCTTGCGTTTGAGCCACAGGAAGTAAATGCATTCGTTTGATTAAGCTCCGTGAACGTGCAACGACGATGGCGAAGCGCTGCCCTGTTCGCTCGAAAGCTCTCGTTTGTACGGCCTTCACACGGCCTCAAGGTACGCCGTTCTAAACAGCCTTACATTCCACGCTGGCGTGCCCCCAGTTGGGAATGTGGGCTCTTCGGTGAGACACCAATGTGCGTCCCGAAGGAAACCGGGGTGGGGGGGGGCTCCCCCAGGACGCCTGCGTACGGCAGTCGGTTGCCACATGTTTACTTCCAGCCGGAGAAAGAGAAAAAGGACAGCTTTCCCAGGGACAATTCTGGACCCTTGGGAACATCCAGAATCACCAAAGCCTAAACCTGGCACGGCCTGGGCAACGCTCTTCCGCACGTCCAGCAATCCCCACGTCAAAACCTTTCTCGGCAGAGGCAGGCACTCTCTCCCTTGTACTAGATAGCTCGGCAGAACCTTCCGAGAAACATGCTGCGTCATTCAGCTTGAAAGCGGGACGCGGATGGGAGAGTACGCTTTCTCCCCGTTTGGAGGCGCCGTGCGCTTGGCTTCAAAGCTGCCCGAACAGCACTAGCGGCCCGACGTCTCTGCACGGCAGGATTGTCGTTGTGGGCCGAGGCTGCGTGTTCTCTCAGAGCGGAAAACCGTGCTGGCAATACCTTGCTAGAAACTCCTCCCACGGCACTACATGTTCCGCTCCGGCCAAACGAAAGGTGACCTCAGGCCTCAAGGTAAGTTCCAGCGTTTCACGTCGGGGCAGTTGGGTGTGCAGTGGTTTCCATGAGGCCAGACTCCACCACGGAGTGCCTTAACTCTGCGACGCTCCTGGGGGCACACAGGATAGGAGCTCGTTCGCCAATTGCGCAGGATGACTCCTCTCCGTGGCGGAACGGCGGCTCCCGGCTTCTAGAGGAACCTTAGCCTAAACAGGCCCCTGGAGGAAGCTCTTCACATTCAGAGCAAGGGCAACGTACTGCTCTCCGGCTTGCCTGGGTTGAGTGCCCCAGTCGTCAAAGAGCCTCGCGAAAGCAGTGCTGCGCAGACTCCCTTTGCCAGTCGAACGGCCTCCTTGACTGAAAGAGAACTGCAGTGCCAAAAGGCACCGTGCTGACGACTGGCTCCAGGAAGAGACTCGGGACAGCACTCTCATAGAAGCGAAAGCTAGGCTGTGCGCCCAGCCTGAGGAGCAGTACGTGCGTTTGCCACACTTCTTTACACAGCTAGGCATGAGCCAGAGAGCCTTGGTCACTGAGGCCTACCTAAGGGACTGCCATACTTACCCAGTAGCTCCCACGCAGAGGTCCCTGTGCCCAAACGGGCCTCCACGGAAGGGCCCTGTTCCTCCCGTTGTGTTTCCTTGAGGTAAGCAGAAACCGCTGAGCATCCCTAGAGGAGCTCCGGTTTGAAGCTGGGCGACCCTGGCTAAACCTTATTCCCCTCCGTGGTAAACGAGACAGTGGCGGGTCCTAAGCTGCCTGAAGTACACTGCTCGCGCCCACCTTCTCTTTGCTGCCGGAAGGCCTCCCATAAGAAGTCTGAGTTTACTCGTGACAGCAGAAGTCTGAGTTTACGCGTGTGAGGCCTGCTGCTCTCAGTTCCTTGCTGGGAGCTTCAGCAGGAGCGCTCGGGAGCTCGCCGGCACAAGAACTGTGAGTCCCCTCGCCCCACCCCGGCCTCAAGCAAAAGTCCAGATTTCCCCCGTCAGTAACACCTCGGAGTGCCCTAGGAGCGAAGAAGCATGCCTTAACGGAGGGCTTCAACAGTGCTAGGGCTTTATTTCACGAGACACCGTGCACTCACGTTCGTTGTAACAACTGTCAAAGGGCACTGGATGCCTTCCAACTCCTCTCTTGCGTTTGAGCCACAGGAAGTAAATGCCTTCGTTTGATTAAGCTCCGTGAACGTGCAACGACGATGGCGAAGCGCTGCCCTGTTCGCTCGAAAGCTCTCGTTTGTACGGCCTTCACACGGCCTCAAGGTACGCCGTTCTAAACAGCCTTACATTCCACGCTGGCGTGCCCCCAGTTGGGAATGTGGGCTCTTCGGTGAGACACCAATGTGCGTCCCGAAGGAAACCGGGGTGGGGGGGGCTCCCCCAGGACGCCTGCGTACGGCAGTCGGTTGCCAGATGTTTACTTCCAGCCGGAGAAAGAGAAAAAGGACAGCTTTCCCAGGGACAATTCTGGACCCTTGGGAACATCCAGAATCACCAAAGCCTAAACTTGGCACGGCCTGGGGAACGCTCTTCCGCACGTCCAGCAATCCCCACGTCAAAACCTTTCTCGGCAGAGGCAGGCACTCTCTCCCTTGTACTAGATAGCTCGGCAGAACCTTCCGAGAAACATGCTGCGTCATTCAGCTTGAAAGCGGGACGCGGATGGGAGAGTACGCTTTCTCCCCGTTTGGAGGCGCCGTGCGCTTGGCTTCAAAGCTGCCCGAACAGCACTAGCGGCCCGACGTCTCTGCACGGCAGGATTGTCGTTGTGGGCCGAGGCTGCGTGTTCTCTCAGAGCGGAAAACCGTGCTGGCAATACCTTGCTAGAAACTCCTCCCACGGCACTACATGTTCCGCTCCGGCCAAACGAAAGGTGACCTCAGGCCTCAAGGTAAGTTCCAGCGTTTCACGTCGGGGCAGTTGGGTGTGCAGTGGTTTCCATGAGGCCAGACTCCACCACGGAGTGCCTTAACTCTGCGACGCTCCTGGGGGCACACAGGATAGGAGCTCGTTCGCCAATTGCGCAGGATGACTCCTCTCCGTGGCGGAACGGCGGCTCCCGGCTTCTAGAGGAACCTTAGCCTAAACAGGCCCCTGGAGGAAGCTCTTCACATTCAGAGCAAGGGCAACGTACTGCTCTCCGGCTTGCCTGGGTTGAGTGCCCCAGTCGTCAAAGAGCCTCGCGAAAGCAGTGCTGCACAGACTCCCTTTGCCAGTCGAACGGCCTCCTTGACTGAAAGAGAACTGCAGTGCCAAAAGGCACCGTGCTGACGACTGGCTCCAGGAAGAGACTCGGGACAGCACTCTCATAGAAGCGAAAGCTAGGCTGTGCGCCCAGCCTGAGGAGCAGTACGTGCGTTTGCCACACTTCTTTACACAGCTAGGCATGAGCCAGAGAGCCTTGGTCACTGAGGCCTACCTAAGGGACTGCCATACTTACCCAGTAGCTCCCACGCAGAGGTCCCTGTGCCCAAACGGGCCTCCACGGAAGGGCCCTGTTCCTCCCGTTGTGTTTCCTTGAGGTAAGCAGAAACCGCTGAGCATCCCTAGAGGAGCTCCGGTTTGAAGCTGGGCGACCCTGGCTAAACCTTATTCCCCTCCGTGGTAAACGAGACAGTGGCGGGTCCTAAGCTGCCTGAAGTACACTGCTCGCGCCCACCTTCTCTTTGCTGCCGGAAGGCCTCCCATAAGAAGTCTGAGTTTACTCGTGACAGCAGAAGTCTGAGTTTACGCGTGTGAGGCCTGCTGCTCTCAGTTCCTTGCTGGGAGCTTCAGCAGGAGCGCTCGGGAGCTCGCCGGCACAAGAACTGTGAGTCCCCTCGCCCCACCCCGGCCTCAAGCAAAAGTCCAGATTTCCCCCGTCAGTAACACCTCGGAGTGCCCTAGGAGCGAAGAAGCATGCCTTAACGGAGGGCTTCAACAGTGCTAGGGCTTTATTTCATGAGACACCGTGCACTCACGTTCGTTGTAACAACTGTCAAAGGGCACTGGATGCCTTCCAACTCCTCTCTTGCGTTTGAGCCACAGGAAGTAAATGCATTCGTTTGATTAAGCTCCGTGAACGTGCAACGACGATGGCGAAGCGCTGCCCTGTTCGCTCGAAAGCTCTCGTTTGTACGGCCTTCACACGGCCTCAAGGTACGCCGTTCTAAACAGCCTTACATTCCACGCTGGCGTGCCCCCAGTTGGGAATGTGGGCTCTTCGGTGAGACACCAATGTGCGTCCCGAAGGAAACCGGGGTGGGGGGGGGCTCCCCCAGGACGCCTGCGTACGGCAGTCGGTTGCCACATGTTTACTTCCAGCCGGAGAAAGAGAAAAAGGACAGCTTTCCCAGGGACAATTCTGGACCCTTGGGAACATCCAGAATCACCAAAGCCTAAACTTGGCACGGCCTGGGGAACGCTCTTCCGCACGTCCAGCAATCCCCACGTCAAAACCTTTCTCGGCAGAGGCAGGCACTCTCTCCCTTGTACTAGATAGCTCGGCAGAACCTTCCGAGAAACATGCTGCGTCATTCAGCTTGAAAGCGGGACGCGGATGGGAGAGTACGCTTTCTCCCCGTTTGGAGGCGCCGTGCGCTTGGCTTCAAAGCTGCCCGAACAGCACTAGCGGCCCGACGTCTCTGCACGGCAGGATTGTCGTTGTGGGCCGAGGCTGCGTGTTCTCTCAGAGCGGAAAACCGTGCTGGCAATACCTTGCTAGAAACTCCTCCCACGGCACTACATGTTCCGCTCCGGCCAAACGAAAGGTGACCTCAGGCCTCAAGGTAAGTTCCAGCGTTTCACGTCGGGGCAGTTGGGTGTGCAGTGGTTTCCATGAGGCCAGACTCCACCACGGAGTGCCTTAACTCTGCGACGCTCCTGGGGGCACACAGGATAGGAGCTCGTTCGCCAATTGCGCAGGATGACTCCTCTCCGTGGCGGAACGGCGGCTCCCGGCTTCTAGAGGAACCTTAGCCTAAACAGGCCCCTGGAGGAAGCTCTTCACATTCAGAGCAAGGGCAACGTACTGCTCTCCGGCTTGCCTGGGTTGAGTGCCCCAGTCGTCAAAGAGCCTCGCGAAAGCAGTGCTGCGCAGACTCCCTTTGCCAGTCGAACGGCCTCCTTGACTGAAAGAGAACTGCAGTGCCAAAAGGCACCGTGCTGACGACTGGCTCCAGGAAGAGACTCGGGACAGCACTCTCATAGAAGCGAAAGCTAGGCTGTGCGCCCAGCCTGAGGAGCAGTACGTGCGTTTGCCACACTTCTTTACACAGCTAGGCATGAGCCAGAGAGCCTTGGTCACTGAGGCCTACCTAAGGGACTGCCATACTTACCCAGTAGCTCCCACGCAGAGGTCCCTGTGCCCAAACGGGCCTCCACGGAAGGGCCCTGTTCCTCCCGTTGTGTTTCCTTGAGGTAAGCAGAAACCGCTGAGCATCCCTAGAGGAGCTCCGGTTTGAAGCTGGGCGACCCTGGCTAAACCTTATTCCCCTCCGTGGTAAACGAGACAGTGGCGGGTCCTAAGCTGCCTGAAGTACACTGCTCGCGCCCACCTTCTCTTTGCTGCCGGAAGGCCTCCCATAAGAAGTCTGAGTTTACTCGTGACAGCAGAAGTCTGAGTTTACGCGTGTGAGGCCTGCTGCTCTCAGTTCCTTGCTGGGAGCTTCAGCAGGAGCGCTCCGGAGCTCGCCGGCACAAGAACTGTGAGTCCCCTCGCCGCACCCCGGCCTCAAGCAAAAGTCCAGATTTCCCCCGTCAGTAACACCTCGGAGTGCCCTAGGAGCGAAGAAGCATGCCTTAACGGAGGGCTTCAACAGTGCTAGGGCTTTATTTCACGAGACACCGTGCACTCACGTTCGTTGTAACAACTGTCAAAGGGCACTGGATGCCTTCCAACTCCTCTCTTGCGTTTGAGCCACAGGAAGTAAATGCATTCGTTTGATTAAGCTCCGTGAACGTGCAACGACGATGGCGAAGCGCTGCCCTGTTCGCTCGAAAGCTCTCGTTTGTACGGCCTTCACACGGCCTCAAGGTACGCCGTTCTAAACAGCCTTACATTCCACGCTGGCGTGCCCCCAGTTGGGAATGTGGGCTCTTCGGTGAGACACCAATGTGCGTCCCGAAGGAAACCGGGGTGGGGGGGGGCTCCCCCAGGACGCCTGCGTACGGCAGTCGGTTGCCACATGTTTACTTCCAGCCGGAGAAAGAGAAAAAGGACAGCTTTCCCAGGGACAATTCTGGACCCTTGGGAACATCCAGAATCACCAAAGCCTAAACCTGGCACGGCCTGGGCAACGCTCTTCCGCACGTCCAGCAATCCCCACGTCAAAACCTTTCTCGGCAGAGGCAGGCACTCTCTCCCTTGTACTAGATAGCTCGGCAGAACCTTCCGAGAAACATGCTGCGTCATTCAGCTTGAAAGCGGGACGCGGATGGGAGAGTACGCTTTCTCCCCGTTTGGAGGCGCCGTGCGCTTGGCTTCAAAGCTGCCCGAACAGCACTAGCGGCCCGACGTCTCTGCACGGCAGGATTGTCGTTGTGGGCCGAGGCTGCGTGTTCTCTCAGAGCGGAAAACCGTGCTGGCAATACCTTGCTAGAAACTCCTCCCACGGCACTACATGTTCCGCTCCGGCCAAACGAAAGGTGACCTCAGGCCTCAAGGTAAGTTCCAGCGTTTCACGTCGGGGCAGTTGGGTGTGCAGTGGTTTCCATGAGGCCAGACTCCACCACGGAGTGCCTTAACTCTGCGACGCTCCTGGGGGCACACAGGATAGGAGCTCGTTCGCCAATTGCGCAGGATGACTCCTCTCCGTGGCGGAACGGCGGCTCCCGGCTTCTAGAGGAACCTTAGCCTAAACAGGCCCCTGGAGGAAGCTCTTCACATTCAGAGCAAGGGCAACGTACTGCTCTCCGGCTTGCCTGGGTTGAGTGCCCCAGTCGTCAAAGAGCCTCGCGAAAGCAGTGCTGCGCAGACTCCCTTTGCCAGTCGAACGGCCTCCTTGACTGAAAGAGAACTGCAGTGCCAAAAGGCACCGTGCTGACGACTGGCTCCAGGAAGAGACTCGGGACAGCACTCTCATAGAAGCGAAAGCTAGGCTGTGCGCCCAGCCTGAGGAGCAGTACGTGCGTTTGCCACACTTCTTTACACAGCTAGGCATGAGCCAGAGAGCCTTGGTCACTGAGGCCTACCTAAGGGACTGCCATACTTACCCAGTAGCTCCCACGCAGAGGTCCCTGTGCCCAAACGGGCCTCCACGGAAGGGCCCTGTTCCTCCCGTTGTGTTTCCTTGAGGTAAGCAGAAACCGCTGAGCATCCCTAGAGGAGCTCCGGTTTGAAGCTGGGCGACCCTGGCTAAACCTTATTCCCCTCCGTGGTAAACGAGACAGTGGCGGGTCCTAAGCTGCCTGAAGTACACTGCTCGCGCCCACCTTCTCTTTGCTGCCGGAAGGCCTCCCATAAGAAGTCTGAGTTTACTCGTGACAGCAGAAGTCTGAGTTTACGCGTGTGAGGCCTGCTGCTCTCAGTTCCTTGCTGGGAGCTTCAGCAGGAGCGCTCGGGAGCTCGCCGGCACAAGAACTGTGAGTCCCCTCGCCCCACCCCGGCCTCAAGCAAAAGTCCAGATTTCCCCCGTCAGTAACACCTCGGAGTGCCCTAGGAGCGAAGAAGCATGCCTTAACGGAGGGCTTCAACAGTGCTAGGGCTTTATTTCACGAGACACCGTGCACTCACGTTCGTTGTAACAACTGTCAAAGGGCACTGGATGCCTTCCAGCTCCTCTCTTGCGTTTGAGCCACAGGAAGTAAATGCATTCGTTTGATTAAGCTCCGTGAACGTGCAACGACGATGGCGAAGCGCTGCCCTGTTCGCTCGAAAGCTCTCGTTTGTACGGCCTTCACACGGCCTCAAGGTACGCCGTTCTAAACAGCCTTACATTCCACGCTGGCGTGCCCCCAGTTGGGAATGTGGGCTCTTCGGTGAGACACCAATGTGCGTCCCGAAGGAAACCGGGGTGGGGGGGGCTCCCCCAGGACGCCTGCGTACGGCAGTCGGTTGCCAGATGTTTACTTCCAGCCGGAGAAAGAGAAAAAGGACAGCTTTCCCAGGGACAATTCTGGACCCTTGGGAACATCCAGAATCACCAAAGCCTAAACTTGGCACGGCCTGGGGAACGCTCTTCCGCACGTCCAGCAATCCCCACGTCAAAACCTTTCTCGGCAGAGGCAGGCACTCTCTCCCTTGTACTAGATAGCTCGGCAGAACCTTCCGAGAAACATGCTGCGTCATTCAGCTTGAAAGCGGGACGCGGATGGGAGAGTACGCTTTCTCCCCGTTTGGAGGCGCCGTGCGCTTGGCTTCAAAGCTGCCCGAACAGCACTAGCGGCCCGACGTCTCTGCACGGCAGGATTGTCGTTGTGGGCCGAGGCTGCGTGTTCTCTCAGAGCGGAAAACCGTGCTGGCAATACCTTGCTAGAAACTCCTCCCACGGCACTACATGTTCCGCTCCGGCCAAACGAAAGGTGACCTCAGGCCTCAAGGTAAGTTCCAGCGTTTCACGTCGGGGCAGTTGGGTGTGCAGTGGTTTCCATGAGGCCAGACTCCACCACGGAGTGCCTTAACTCTGCGACGCTCCTGGGGGCACACAGGATAGGAGCTCGTTCGCCAATTGCGCAGGATGACTCCTCTCCGTGGCGGAACGGCGGCTCCCGGCTTCTAGAGGAACCTTAGCCTAAACAGGCCCCTGGAGGAAGCTCTTCACATTCAGAGCAAGGGCAACGTACTGCTCTCCGGCTTGCCTGGGTTGAGTGCCCCAGTCGTCAAAGAGCCTCGCGAAAGCAGTGCTGCGCAGACTCCCTTTGCCAGTCGAACGGCCTCCTTGACTGAAAGAGAACTGCAGTGCCAAAAGGCACCGTGCTGACGACTGGCTCCAGGAAGAGACTCGGGACAGCACTCTCATAGAAGCGAAAGCTAGGCTGTGCGCCCAGCCTGAGGAGCAGTACGTGCGTTTGCCACACTTCTTTACACAGCTAGGCATGAGCCAGAGAGCCTTGGTCACTGAGGCCTACCTAAGGGACTGCCATACTTACCCAGTAGCTCCCACGCAGAGGTCCCTGTGCCCAAACGGGCCTCCACGGAAGGGCCCTGTTCCTCCCGTTGTGTTTCCTTGAGGTAAGCAGAAACCGCTGAGCATCCCTAGAGGAGCTCCGGTTTGAAGCTGGGCGACCCTGGCTAAACCTTATTCCCCTCCGTGGTAAACGAGACAGTGGCGGGTCCTAAGCTGCCTGAAGTACACTGCTCGCGCCCACCTTCTCTTTGCTGCCGGAAGGCCTCCCATAAGAAGTCTGAGTTTACTCGTGACAGCAGAAGTCTGAGTTTACGCGTGTGAGGCCTGCTGCTCTCAGTTCCTTGCTGGGAGCTTCAGCAGGAGCGCTCGGGAGCTCGCCGGCACAAGAACTGTGAGTCCCCTCGCTGCACCCCGGCCTCAAGCAAAAGTCCAGATTTCCCCCGTCAGTAACACCTCGGAGTGCCCTAGGAGCGAAGAAGCATGCCTTAACGGAGGGCTTCAACAGTGCTAGGGCTTTATTTCACGAGACACCGTGCACTCACGTTCGTTGTAACAACTGTCAAAGGGCACTGGATGCCTTCCAACTCCTCTCTTGCGTTTGAGCCACAGGAAGTAAATGCATTCGTTTGATTAAGCTCCGTGAACGTGCAACGACGATGGCGAAGCGCTGCCCTGTTCGCTCGAAAGCTCTCGTTTGTACGGCCTTCACACGGCCTCAAGGTACGCCGTTCTAAACAGCCTTACATTCCACGCTGGCGTGCCCCCAGTTGGGAATGTGGGCTCTTCGGTGAGACACCAATGTGCGTCCCGAAGGAAACCGGGGTGGGGGGGGGCTCCCCCAGGACGCCTGCGTACGGCAGTCGGTTGCCAGATGTTTACTTCCAGCCGGAGAAAGAGAAAAAGGACAGCTTTCCCAGGGACAATTCTGGACCCTTGGGAACATCCAGAATCACCAAAGCCTAAACTTGGCACGGCCTGGGGAACGCTCTTCCGCACGTCCAGCAATCCCCACGTCAAAACCTTTCTCGGCAGAGGCAGGCACTCTCTCCCTTGTACTAGATAGCTCGGCAGAACCTTCCGAGAAACATGCTGCGTCATTCAGCTTGAAAGCGGGACGCGGATGGGAGAGTACGCTTTCTCCCCGTTTGGAGGCGCCGTGCGCTTGGCTTCAAAGCTGCCCGAACAGCACTAGCGGCCCGACGTCTCTGCACGGCAGGATTGTCGTTGTGGGCCGAGGCTGCGTGTTCTCTCAGAGCGGAAAACCGTGCTGGCAATACCTTGCTAGAAACTCCTCCCACGGCACTACATGTTCCGCTCCGGCCAAACGAAAGGTGACCTCAGGCCTCAAGGTAAGTTCCAGCGTTTCACGTCGGGGCAGTTGGGTGTGCAGTGGTTTCCATGAGGCCAGACTCCACCACGGAGTGCCTTAACTCTGCGACGCTCCTGGGGGCACACAGGATAGGAGCTCGTTCGCCAATTGCGCAGGATGACTCCTCTCCGTGGCGGAACGGCGGCTCCCGGCTTCTAGAGGAACCTTAGCCTAAACAGGCCCCTGGAGGAAGCTCTTCACATTCAGAGCAAGGGCAACGTACTGCTCTCCGGCTTGCCTGGGTTGAGTGCCCCAGTCGTCAAAGAGCCTCGCGAAAGCAGTGCTGCGCAGACTCCCTTTGCCAGTCGAACGGCCTCCTTGACTGAAAGAGAACTGCAGTGCCAAAAGGCACCGTGCTGACGACTGGCTCCAGGAAGAGACTCGGGACAGCACTCTCATAGAAGCGAAAGCTAGGCTGTGCGCCCAGCCTGAGGAGCAGTACGTGCGTTTGCCACACTTCTTTACACAGCTAGGCATGAGCCAGAGAGCCTTGGTCACTGAGGCCTACCTAAGGGACTGCCATACTTACCCAGTAGCTCCCACGCAGAGGTCCCTGTGCCCAAACGGGCCTCCACGGAAGGGCCCTGTTCCTCCCGTTGTGTTTCCTTGAGGTAAGCAGAAACCGCTGAGCATCCCTAGAGGAGCTCCGGTTTGAAGCTGGGCGACCCTGGCTAAACCTTATTCCCCTCCGTGGTAAACGAGACAGTGGCGGGTCCTAAGCTGCCTGAAGTACACTGCTCGCGCCCACCTTCTCTTTGCTGCCGGAAGGCCTCCCATAAGAAGTCTGAGTTTACTCGTGACAGCAGAAGTCTGAGTTTACGCGTGTGAGGCCTGCTGCTCTCAGTTCCTTGCTGGGAGCTTCAGCAGGAGCGCTCGGGAGCTCGCCGGCACAAGAACTGTGAGTCCCCTCGCCGCACCCCGGCCTCAAGCAAAAGTCCAGATTTCCCCCGTCAGTAACACCTCGGAGTGCCCTAGGAGCGAAGAAGCATGCCTTAACGGAGGGCTTCAACAGTGCTAGGGCTTTATTTCACGAGACACCGTGCACTCACGTTCGTTGTAACAACTGTCAAAGGGCACTGGATGCCTTCCAACTCCTCTCTTGCGTTTGAGCCACAGGAAGTAAATGCATTCGTTTGATTAAGCTCCGTGAACGTGCAACGACGATGGCGAAGCGCTGCCCTGTTCGCTCGAAAGCTCTCGTTTGTACGGCCTTCACACGGCCTCAAGGTACGCCGTTCTAAACAGCCTTACATTCCACGCTGGCGTGCCCCCAGTTGGGAATGTGGGCTCTTCGGTGAGACACCAATGTGCGTCCCGAAGGAAACCGGGGTGGGGGGGGGCTCCCCCAGGACGCCTGCGTACGGCAGTCGGTTGCCAGATGTTTACTTCCAGCCGGAGAAAGAGAAAAAGGACAGCTTTCCCAGGGACAATTCTGGACCCTTGGGAACATCCAGAATCACCAAAGCCTAAACTTGGCACGGCCTGGGGAACGCTCTTCCGCACGTCCAGCAATCCCCACGTCAAAACCTTTCTCGGCAGAGGCAGGCACTCTCTCCCTTGTACTAGATAGCTCGGCAGAACCTTCCGAGAAACATGCTGCGTCATTCAGCTTGAAAGCGGGACGCGGATGGGAGAGTACGCTTTCTCCCCGTTTGGAGGCGCCGTGCGCTTGGCTTCAAAGCTGCCCGAACAGCACTAGCGGCCCGACGTCTCTGCACGGCAGGATTGTCGTTGTGGGCCGAGGCTGCGTGTTCTCTCAGAGCGGAAAACCGTGCTGGCAATACCTTGCTAGAAACTCCTCCCACGGCACTACATGTTCCGCTCCGGCCAAACGAAAGGTGACCTCAGGCCTCAAGGTAAGTTCCAGCGTTTCACGTCGGGGCAGTTGGGTGTGCAGTGGTTTCCATGAGGCCAGACTCCACCACGGAGTGCCTTAACTCTGCGACGCTCCTGGGGGCACACAGGATAGGAGCTCGTTCGCCAATTGCGCAGGATGACTCCTCTCCGTGGCGGAACGGCGGCTCCCGGCTTCTAGAGGAACCTTAGCCTAAACAGGCCCCTGGAGGAAGCTCTTCACATTCAGAGCAAGGGCAACGTACTGCTCTCCGGCTTGCCTGGGTTGAGTGCCCCAGTCGTCAAAGAGCCTCGCGAAAGCAGTGCTGCGCAGACTCCCTTTGCCAGTCGAACGGCCTCCTTGACTGAAAGAGAACTGCAGTGCCAAAAGGCACCGTGCTGACGACTGGCTCCAGGAAGAGACTCGGGACAGCACTCTCATAGAAGCGAAAGCTAGGCTGTGCGCCCAGCCTGAGGAGCAGTACGTGCGTTTGCCACACTTCTTTACACAGCTAGGCATGAGCCAGAGAGCCTTGGTCACTGAGGCCTACCTAAGGGACTGCCATACTTACCCAGTAGCTCCCACGCAGAGGTCCCTGTGCCCAAACGGGCCTCCACGGAAGGGCCCTGTTCCTCCCGTTGTGTTTCCTTGAGGTAAGCAGAAACCGCTGAGCATCCCTAGAGGAGCTCCGGTTTGAAGCTGGGCGACCCTGGCTAAACCTTATTCCCCTCCGTGGTAAACGAGACAGTGGCGGGTCCTAAGCTGCCTGAAGTACACTGCTCGCGCCCACCTTCTCTTTGCTGCCGGAAGGCCTCCCATAAGAAGTCTGAGTTTACTCGTGACAGCAGAAGTCTGAGTTTACGCGTGTGAGGCCTGCTGCTCTCAGTTCCTTGCTGGGAGCTTCAGCAGGAGCGCTCGGGAGCTCGCCGGCACAAGAACTGTGAGTCCCCTCGCCCCACCCCGGCCTCAAGCAAAAGTCCAGATTTCCCCCGTCAGTAACACCTCGGAGTGCCCTAGGAGCGAAGAAGCATGCCTTAACGGAGGGCTTCAACAGTGCTAGGGCTTTATTTCACGAGACACCGTGCACTCACGTTCGTTGTAACAACTGTCAAAGGGCACTGGATGCCTTCCAGCTCCTCTCTTGCGTTTGAGCCACAGGAAGTAAATGCATTCGTTTGATTAAGCTCCGTGAACGTGCAACGACGATGGCGAAGCGCTGCCCTGTTCGCTCGAAAGCTCTCGTTTGTACGGCCTTCACACGGCCTCAAGGTACGCCGTTCTAAACAGCCTTACATTCCACGCTGGCGTGCCCCCAGTTGGGAATGTGGGCTCTTCGGTGAGACACCAATGTGCGTCCCGAAGGAAACCGGGGTGGGGGGGGCTCCCCCAGGACGCCTGCGTACGGCAGTCGGTTGCCAGATGTTTACTTCCAGCCGGAGAAAGAGAAAAAGGACAGCTTTCCCAGGGACAATTCTGGACCCTTGGGAACATCCAGAATCACCAAAGCCTAAACCTGGCACGGCCTGGGGAACGCTCTTCCGCACGTCCAGCAATCCCCACGTCAAAACCTTTCTCGGCAGAGGCAGGCACTCTCTCCCTTGTACTAGATAGCTCGGCAGAACCTTCCGAGAAACATGCTGCGTCATTCAGCTTGAAAGCGGGACGCGGATGGGAGAGTACGCTTTCTCCCCGTTTGGAGGCGCCGTGCGCTTGGCTTCAAAGCTGCCCGAACAGCACTAGCGGCCCGACGTCTCTGCACGGCAGGATTGTCGTTGTGGGCCGAGGCTGCGTGTTCTCTCAGAGCGGAAAACCGTGCTGGCAATACCTTGCTAGAAACTCCTCCCACGGCACTACATGTTCCGCTCCGGCCAAACGAAAGGTGACCTCAGGCCTCAAGGTAAGTTCCAGCGTTTCACGTCGGGGCAGTTGGGTGTGCAGTGGTTTCCATGAGGCCAGACTCCACCACGGAGTGCCTTAACTCTGCGACGCTCCTGGGGGCACACAGGATAGGAGCTCGTTCGCCAATTGCGCAGGATGACTCCTCTCCGTGGCGGAACGGCGGCTCCCGGCTTCTAGAGGAACCTTAGCCTAAACAGGCCCCTGGAGGAAGCTCTTCACATTCAGAGCAAGGGCAACGTACTGCTCTCCGGCTTGCCTGGGTTGAGTGCCCCAGTCGTCAAAGAGCCTCGCGAAAGCAGTGCTGCGCAGACTCCCTTTGCCAGTCGAACGGCCTCCTTGACTGAAAGAGAACTGCAGTGCCAAAAGGCACCGTGCTGACGACTGGCTCCAGGAAGAGACTCGGGACAGCACTCTCATAGAAGCGAAAGCTAGGCTGTGCGCCCAGCCTGAGGAGCAGTACGTGCGTTTGCCACACTTCTTTACACAGCTAGGCATGAGCCAGAGAGCCTTGGTCACTGAGGCCTACCTAAGGGACTGCCATACTTACCCAGTAGCTCCCACGCAGAGGTCCCTGTGCCCAAACGGGCCTCCACGGAAGGGCCCTGTTCCTCCCGTTGTGTTTCCTTGAGGTAAGCAGAAACCGCTGAGCATCCCTAGAGGAGCTCCGGTTTGAAGCTGGGCGACCCTGGCTAAACCTTATTCCCCTCCGTGGTAAACGAGACAGTGGCGGGTCCTAAGCTGCCTGAAGTACACTGCTCGCGCCCACCTTCTCTTTGCTGCCGGAAGGCCTCCCATAAGAAGTCTGAGTTTACTCGTGACAGCAGAAGTCTGAGTTTACGCGTGTGAGGCCTGCTGCTCTCAGTTCCTTGCTGGGAGCTTCAGCAGGAGCGCTCGGGAGCTCGCCGGCACAAGAACTGTGAGTCCCCTCGCCCCACCCCGGCCTCAAGCAAAAGTCCAGATTTCCCCCGTCAGTAACACCTCGGAGTGCCCTAGGAGCGAAGAAGCATGCCTTAACGGAGGGCTTCAACAGTGCTAGGGCTTTATTTCACGAGACACCGTGCACTCACGTTCGTTGTAACAACTGTCAAAGGGCACTGGATGCCTTCCAGCTCCTCTCTTGCGTTTGAGCCACAGGAAGTAAATGCATTCGTTTGATTAAGCTCCGTGAACGTGCAACGACGATGGCGAAGCGCTGCCCTGTTCGCTCGAAAGCTCTCGTTTGTACGGCCTTCACACGGCCTCAAGGTACGCCGTTCTAAACAGCCTTACATTCCACGCTGGCGTGCCCCCAGTTGGGAATGTGGGCTCTTCGGTGAGACACCAATGTGCGTCCCGAAGGAAACCGGGGTGGGGGGGGCTCCCCCAGGACGCCTGCGTACGGCAGTCGGTTGCCAGATGTTTACTTCCAGCCGGAGAAAGAGAAAAAGGACAGCTTTCCCAGGGACAATTCTGGACCCTTGGGAACATCCAGAATCACCAAAGCCTAAACTTGGCACGGCCTGGGGAACGCTCTTCCGCACGTCCAGCAATCCCCACGTCAAAACCTTTCTCGGCAGAGGCAGGCACTCTCTCCCTTGTACTAGATAGCTCGGCAGAACCTTCCGAGAAACATGCTGCGTCATTCAGCTTGAAAGCGGGACGCGGATGGGAGAGTACGCTTTCTCCCCGTTTGGAGGCGCCGTGCGCTTGGCTTCAAAGCTGCCCGAACAGCACTAGCGGCCCGACGTCTCTGCACGGCAGGATTGTCGTTGTGGGCCGAGGCTGCGTGTTCTCTCAGAGCGGAAAACCGTGCTGGCAATACCTTGCTAGAAACTCCTCCCACGGCACTACATGTTCCGCTCCGGCCAAACGAAAGGTGACCTCAGGCCTCAAGGTAAGTTCCAGCGTTTCACGTCGGGGCAGTTGGGTGTGCAGTGGTTTCCATGAGGCCAGACTCCACCACGGAGTGCCTTAACTCTGCGACGCTCCTGGGGGCACACAGGATAGGAGCTCGTTCGCCAATTGCGCAGGATGACTCCTCTCCGTGGCGGAACGGCGGCTCCCGGCTTCTAGAGGAACCTTAGCCTAAACAGGCCCCTGGAGGAAGCTCTTCACATTCAGAGCAAGGGCAACGTACTGCTCTCCGGCTTGCCTGGGTTGAGTGCCCCAGTCGTCAAAGAGCCTCGCGAAAGCAGTGCTGCGCAGACTCCCTTTGCCAGTCGAACGGCCTCCTTGACTGAAAGAGAACTGCAGTGCCAAAAGGCACCGTGCTGACGACTGGCTCCAGGAAGAGACTCGGGACAGCACTCTCATAGAAGCGAAAGCTAGGCTGTGCGCCCAGCCTGAGGAGCAGTACGTGCGTTTGCCACACTTCTTTACACAGCTAGGCATGAGCCAGAGAGCCTTGGTCACTGAGGCCTACCTAAGGGACTGCCATACTTACCCAGTAGCTCCCACGCAGAGGTCCCTGTGCCCAAACGGGCCTCCACGGAAGGGCCCTGTTCCTCCCGTTGTGTTTCCTTGAGGTAAGCAGAAACCGCTGAGCATCCCTAGAGGAGCTCCGGTTTGAAGCTGGGCGACCCTGGCTAAACCTTATTCCCCTCCGTGGTAAACGAGACAGTGGCGGGTCCTAAGCTGCCTGAAGTACACTGCTCGCGCCCACCTTCTCTTTGCTGCCGGAAGGCCTCCCATAAGAAGTCTGAGTTTACTCGTGACAGCAGAAGTCTGAGTTTACGCGTGTGAGGCCTGCTGCTCTCAGTTCCTTGCTGGGAGCTTCAGCAGGAGCGCTCGGGAGCTCGCCGGCACAAGAACTGTGAGTCCCCTCGCCCCACCCCGGCCTCAAGCAAAAGTCCAGATTTCCCCCGTCAGTAACACCTCGGAGTGCCCTAGGAGCGAAGAAGCATGCCTTAACGGAGGGCTTCAACAGTGCTAGGGCTTTATTTCACGAGACACCGTGCACTCACGTTCGTTGTAACAACTGTCAAAGGGCACTGGATGCCTTCCAACTCCTCTCTTGCGTTTGAGCCACAGGAAGTAAATGCATTCGTTTGATTAAGCTCCGTGAACGTGCAACGACGATGGCGAAGCGCTGCCCTGTTCGCTCGAAAGCTCTCGTTTGTACGGCCTTCACACGGCCTCAAGGTACGCCGTTCTAAACAGCCTTACATTCCACGCTGGCGTGCCCCCAGTTGGGAATGTGGGCTCTTCGGTGAGACACCAATGTGCGTCCCGAAGGAAACCGGGGTGGGGGGGGGCTCCCCCAGGACGCCTGCGTACGGCAGTCGGTTGCCAGATGTTTACTTCCAGCCGGAGAAAGAGAAAAAGGACAGCTTTCCCAGGGACAATTCTGGACCCTTGGGAACATCCAGAATCACCAAAGCCTAAACTTGGCACGGCCTGGGGAACGCTCTTCCGCACGTCCAGCAATCCCCACGTCAAAACCTTTCTCGGCAGAGGCAGGCACTCTCTCCCTTGTACTAGATAGCTCGGCAGAACCTTCCGAGAAACATGCTGCGTCATTCAGCTTGAAAGCGGGACGCGGATGGGAGAGTACGCTTTCTCCCCGTTTGGAGGCGCCGTGCGCTTGGCTTCAAAGCTGCCCGAACAGCACTAGCGGCCCGACGTCTCTGCACGGCAGGATTGTCGTTGTGGGCCGAGGCTGCGTGTTCTCTCAGAGCGGAAAACCGTGCTGGCAATACCTTGCTAGAAACTCCTCCCACGGCACTACATGTTCCGCTCCGGCCAAACGAAAGGTGACCTCAGGCCTCAAGGTAAGTTCCAGCGTTTCACGTCGGGGCAGTTGGGTGTGCAGTGGTTTCCATGAGGCCAGACTCCACCACGGAGTGCCTTAACTCTGCGACGCTCCTGGGGGCACACAGGATAGGAGCTCGTTCGCCAATTGCGCAGGATGACTCCTCTCCGTGGCGGAACGGCGGCTCCCGGCTTCTAGAGGAACCTTAGCCTAAACAGGCCCCTGGAGGAAGCTCTTCACATTCAGAGCAAGGGCAACGTACTGCTCTCCGGCTTGCCTGGGTTGAGTGCCCCAGTCGTCAAAGAGCCTCGCGAAAGCAGTGCTGCGCAGACTCCCTTTGCCAGTCGAACGGCCTCCTTGACTGAAAGAGAACTGCAGTGCCAAAAGGCACCGTGCTGACGACTGGCTCCAGGAAGAGACTCGGGACAGCACTCTCATAGAAGCGAAAGCTAGGCTGTGCGCCCAGCCTGAGGAGCAGTACGTGCGTTTGCCACACTTCTTTACACAGCTAGGCATGAGCCAGAGAGCCTTGGTCACTGAGGCCTACCTAAGGGACTGCCATACTTACCCAGTAGCTCCCACGCAGAGGTCCCTGTGCCCAAACGGGCCTCCACGGAAGGGCCCTGTTCCTCCCGTTGTGTTTCCTTGAGGTAAGCAGAAACCGCTGAGCATCCCTAGAGGAGCTCCGGTTTGAAGCTGGGCGACCCTGGCTAAACCTTATTCCCCTCCGTGGTAAACGAGACAGTGGCGGGTCCTAAGCTGCCTGAAGTACACTGCTCGCGCCCACCTTCTCTTTGCTGCCGGAAGGCCTCCCATAAGAAGTCTGAGTTTACTCGTGACAGCAGAAGTCTGAGTTTACGCGTGTGAGGCCTGCTGCTCTCAGTTCCTTGCTGGGAGCTTCAGCAGGAGCGCTCGGGAGCTCGCCGGCACAAGAACTGTGAGTCCCCTCGCCCCACCCCGGCCTCAAGCAAAAGTCCAGATTTCCCCCGTCAGTAACACCTCGGAGTGCCCTAGGAGCGAAGAAGCATGCCTTAACGGAGGGCTTCAACAGTGCTAGGGCTTTATTTCACGAGACACCGTGCACTCACGTTCGTTGTAACAACTGTCAAAGGGCACTGGATGCCTTCCAACTCCTCTCTTGCGTTTGAGCCACAGGAAGTAAATGCATTCGTTTGATTAAGCTCCGTGAACGTGCAACGACGATGGCGAAGCGCTGCCCTGTTCGCTCGAAAGCTCTCGTTTGTACGGCCTTCACACGGCCTCAAGGTACGCCGTTCTAAACAGCCTTACATTCCACGCTGGCGTGCCCCCAGTTGGGAATGTGGGCTCTTCGGTGAGACACCAATGTGCGTCCCGAAGGAAACCGGGGTGGGGGGGGGCTCCCCCAGGACGCCTGCGTACGGCAGTCGGTTGCCAGATGTTTACTTCCAGCCGGAGAAAGAGAAAAAGGACAGCTTTCCCAGGGACAATTCTGGACCCTTGGGAACATCCAGAATCACCAAAGCCTAAACTTGGCACGGCCTGGGGAACGCTCTTCCGCACGTCCAGCAATCCCCACGTCAAAACCTTTCTCGGCAGAGGCAGGCACTCTCTCCCTTGTACTAGATAGCTCGGCAGAACCTTCCGAGAAACATGCTGCGTCATTCAGCTTGAAAGCGGGACGCGGATGGGAGAGTACGCTTTCTCCCCGTTTGGAGGCGCCGTGCGCTTGGCTTCAAAGCTGCCCGAACAGCACTAGCGGCCCGACGTCTCTGCACGGCAGGATTGTCGTTGTGGGCCGAGGCTGCGTGTTCTCTCAGAGCGGAAAACCGTGCTGGCAATACCTTGCTAGAAACTCCTCCCACGGCACTACATGTTCCGCTCCGGCCAAACGAAAGGTGACCTCAGGCCTCAAGGTAAGTTCCAGCGTTTCACGTCGGGGCAGTTGGGTGTGCAGTGGTTTCCATGAGGCCAGACTCCACCACGGAGTGCCTTAACTCTGCGACGCTCCTGGGGGCACACAGGATAGGAGCTCGTTCGCCAATTGCGCAGGATGACTCCTCTCCGTGGCGGAACGGCGGCTCCCGGCTTCTAGAGGAACCTTAGCCTAAACAGGCCCCTGGAGGAAGCTCTTCACATTCAGAGCAAGGGCAACGTACTGCTCTCCGGCTTGCCTGGGTTGAGTGCCCCAGTCGTCAAAGAGCCTCGCGAAAGCAGTGCTGCGCAGACTCCCTTTGCCAGTCGAACGGCCTCCTTGACTGAAAGAGAACTGCAGTGCCAAAAGGCACCGTGCTGACGACTGGCTCCAGGAAGAGACTCGGGACAGCACTCTCATAGAAGCGAAAGCTAGGCTGTGCGCCCAGCCTGAGGAGCAGTACGTGCGTTTGCCACACTTCTTTACACAGCTAGGCATGAGCCAGAGAGCCTTGGTCACTGAGGCCTACCTAAGGGACTGCCATACTTACCCAGTAGCTCCCACGCAGAGGTCCCTGTGCCCAAACGGGCCTCCACGGAAGGGCCCTGTTCCTCCCGTTGTGTTTCCTTGAGGTAAGCAGAAACCGCTGAGCATCCCTAGAGGAGCTCCGGTTTGAAGCTGGGCGACCCTGGCTAAACCTTATTCCCCTCCGTGGTAAACGAGACAGTGGCGGGTCCTAAGCTGCCTGAAGTACACTGCTCGCGCCCACCTTCTCTTTGCTGCCGGAAGGCCTCCCATAAGAAGTCTGAGTTTACTCGTGACAGCAGAAGTCTGAGTTTACGCGTGTGAGGCCTGCTGCTCTCAGTTCCTTGCTGGGAGCTTCAGCAGGAGCGCTCGGGAGCTCGCCGGCACAAGAACTGTGAGTCCCCTCGCCCCACCCCGGCCTCAAGCAAAAGTCCAGATTTCCCCCGTCAGTAACACCTCGGAGTGCCCTAGGAGCGAAGAAGCATGCCTTAACGGAGGGCTTCAACAGTGCTAGGGCTTTATTTCACGAGACACCGTGCACTCACGTTCGTTGTAACAACTGTCAAAGGGCACTGGATGCCTTCCAACTCCTCTCTTGCGTTTGAGCCACAGGAAGTAAATGCATTCGTTTGATTAAGCTCCGTGAACGTGCAACGACGATGGCGAAGCGCTGCCCTGTTCGCTCGAAAGCTCTCGTTTGTACGGCCTTCACACGGCCTCAAGGTACGCCGTTCTAAACAGCCTTACATTCCACGCTGGCGTGCCCCCAGTTGGGAATGTGGGCTCTTCGGTGAGACACCAATGTGCGTCCCGAAGGAAACCGGGGTGGGGGGGGGCTCCCCCAGGACGCCTGCGTACGGCAGTCGGTTGCCAGATGTTTACTTCCAGCCGGAGAAAGAGAAAAAGGACAGCTTTCCCAGGGACAATTCTGGACCCTTGGGAACATCCAGAATCACCAAAGCCTAAACTTGGCACGGCCTGGGGAACGCTCTTCCGCACGTCCAGCAATCCCCACGTCAAAACCTTTCTCGGCAGAGGCAGGCACTCTCTCCCTTGTACTAGATAGCTCGGCAGAACCTTCCGAGAAACATGCTGCGTCATTCAGCTTGAAAGCGGGACGCGGATGGGAGAGTACGCTTTCTCCCCGTTTGGAGGCGCCGTGCGCTTGGCTTCAAAGCTGCCCGAACAGCACTAGCGGCCCGACGTCTCTGCACGGCAGGATTGTCGTTGTGGGCCGAGGCTGCGTGTTCTCTCAGAGCGGAAAACCGTGCTGGCAATACCTTGCTAGAAACTCCTCCCACGGCACTACATGTTCCGCTCCGGCCAAACGAAAGGTGACCTCAGGCCTCAAGGTAAGTTCCAGCGTTTCACGTCGGGGCAGTTGGGTGTGCAGTGGTTTCCATGAGGCCAGACTCCACCACGGAGTGCCTTAACTCTGCGACGCTCCTGGGGGCACACAGGATAGGAGCTCGTTCGCCAATTGCGCAGGATGACTCCTCTCCGTGGCGGAACGGCGGCTCCCGGCTTCTAGAGGAACCTTAGCCTAAACAGGCCCCTGGAGGAAGCTCTTCACATTCAGAGCAAGGGCAACGTACTGCTCTCCGGCTTGCCTGGGTTGAGTGCCCCAGTCGTCAAAGAGCCTCGCGAAAGCAGTGCTGCGCAGACTCCCTTTGCCAGTCGAACGGCCTCCTTGACTGAAAGAGAACTGCAGTGCCAAAAGGCACCGTGCTGACGACTGGCTCCAGGAAGAGACTCGGGACAGCACTCTCATAGAAGCGAAAGCTAGGCTGTGCGCCCAGCCTGAGGAGCAGTACGTGCGTTTGCCACACTTCTTTACACAGCTAGGCATGAGCCAGAGAGCCTTGGTCACTGAGGCCTACCTAAGGGACTGCCATACTTACCCAGTAGCTCCCACGCAGAGGTCCCTGTGCCCAAACGGGCCTCCACGGAAGGGCCCTGTTCCTCCCGTTGTGTTTCCTTGAGGTAAGCAGAAACCGCTGAGCATCCCTAGAGGAGCTCCGGTTTGAAGCTGGGCGACCCTGGCTAAACCTTATTCCCCTCCGTGGTAAACGAGACAGTGGCGGGTCCTAAGCTGCCTGAAGTACACTGCTCGCGCCCACCTTCTCTTTGCTGCCGGAAGGCCTCCCATAAGAAGTCTGAGTTTACTCGTGACAGCAGAAGTCTGAGTTTACGCGTGTGAGGCCTGCTGCTCTCAGTTCCTTGCTGGGAGCTTCAGCAGGAGCGCTCGGGAGCTCGCCGGCACAAGAACTGTGAGTCCCCTCGCCCCACCCCGGCCTCAAGCAAAAGTCCAGATTTCCCCCGTCAGTAACACCTCGGAGTGCCCTAGGAGCGAAGAAGCATGCCTTAACGGAGGGCTTCAACAGTGCTAGGGCTTTATTTCACGAGACACCGTGCACTCACGTTCGTTGTAACAACTGTCAAAGGGCACTGGATGCCTTCCAACTCCTCTCTTGCGTTTGAGCCACAGGAAGTAAATGCATTCGTTTGATTAAGCTCCGTGAACGTGCAACGACGATGGCGAAGCGCTGCCCTGTTCGCTCGAAAGCTCTCGTTTGTACGGCCTTCACACGGCCTCAAGGTACGCCGTTCTAAACAGCCTTACATTCCACGCTGGCGTGCCCCCAGTTGGGAATGTGGGCTCTTCGGTGAGACACCAATGTGCGTCCCGAAGGAAACCGGGGTGGGGGGGGGCTCCCCCAGGACGCCTGCGTACGGCAGTCGGTTGCCAGATGTTTACTTCCAGCCGGAGAAAGAGAAAAAGGACAGCTTTCCCAGGGACAATTCTGGACCCTTGGGAACATCCAGAATCACCAAAGCCTAAACTTGGCACGGCCTGGGGAACGCTCTTCCGCACGTCCAGCAATCCCCACGTCAAAACCTTTCTCGGCAGAGGCAGGCACTCTCTCCCTTGTACTAGATAGCTCGGCAGAACCTTCCGAGAAACATGCTGCGTCATTCAGCTTGAAAGCGGGACGCGGATGGGAGAGTACGCTTTCTCCCCGTTTGGAGGCGCCGTGCGCTTGGCTTCAAAGCTGCCCGAACAGCACTAGCGGCCCGACGTCTCTGCACGGCAGGATTGTCGTTGTGGGCCGAGGCTGCGTGTTCTCTCAGAGCGGAAAACCGTGCTGGCAATACCTTGCTAGAAACTCCTCCCACGGCACTACATGTTCCGCTCCGGCCAAACGAAAGGTGACCTCAGGCCTCAAGGTAAGTTCCAGCGTTTCACGTCGGGGCAGTTGGGTGTGCAGTGGTTTCCATGAGGCCAGACTCCACCACGGAGTGCCTTAACTCTGCGACGCTCCTGGGGGCACACAGGATAGGAGCTCGTTCGCCAATTGCGCAGGATGACTCCTCTCCGTGGCGGAACGGCGGCTCCCGGCTTCTAGAGGAACCTTAGCCTAAACAGGCCCCTGGAGGAAGCTCTTCACATTCAGAGCAAGGGCAACGTACTGCTCTCCGGCTTGCCTGGGTTGAGTGCCCCAGTCGTCAAAGAGCCTCGCGAAAGCAGTGCTGCGCAGACTCCCTTTGCCAGTCAAACGGCCTCCTTGACTGAAAGAGAACTGCAGTGCCAAAAGGCACCGTGCTGACGACTGGCTCCAGGAAGAGACTCGGGACAGCACTCTCATAGAAGCGAAAGCTAGGCTGTGCGCCCAGCCTGAGGAGCAGTACGTGCGTTTGCCACACTTCTTTACACAGCTAGGCATGAGCCAGAGAGCCTTGGTCACTGAGGCCTACCTAAGGGACTGCCATACTTACCCAGTAGCTCCCACGCAGAGGTCCCTGTGCCCAAACGGGCCTCCACGGAAGGGCCCTGTTCCTCCCGTTGTGTTTCCTTGAGGTAAGCAGAAACCGCTGAGCATCCCTAGAGGAGCTCCGGTTTGAAGCTGGGCGACCCTGGCTAAACCTTATTCCCCTCCGTGGTAAACGAGACAGTGGCGGGTCCTAAGCTGCCTGAAGTACACTGCTCGCGCCCACCTTCTCTTTGCTGCCGGAAGGCCTCCCATAAGAAGTCTGAGTTTACTCGTGACAGCAGAAGTCTGAGTTTACGCGTGTGAGGCCTGCTGCTCTCAGTTCCTTGCTGGGAGCTTCAGCAGGAGCGCTCGGGAGCTCGCCGGCACAAGAACTGTGAGTCCCCTCGCCCCACCCCGGCCTCAAGCAAAAGTCCAGATTTCCCCCGTCAGTAACACCTCGGAGTGCCCTAGGAGCGAAGAAGCATGCCTTAACGGAGGGCTTCAACAGTGCTAGGGCTTTATTTCACGAGACACCGTGCACTCACGTTCGTTGTAACAACTGTCAAAGGGCACTGGATGCCTTCCAGCTCCTCTCTTGCGTTTGAGCCACAGGAAGTAAATGCATTCGTTTGATTAAGCTCCGTGAACGTGCAACGACGATGGCGAAGCGCTGCCCTGTTCGCTCGAAAGCTCTCGTTTGTACGGCCTTCACACGGCCTCAAGGTACGCCGTTCTAAACAGCCTTACATTCCACGCTGGCGTGCCCCCAGTTGGGAATGTGGGCTCTTCGGTGAGACACCAATGTGCGTCCCGAAGGAAACCGGGGTGGGGGGGGCTCCCCCAGGACGCCTGCGTACGGCAGTCGGTTGCCAGATGTTTACTTCCAGCCGGAGAAAGAGAAAAAGGACAGCTTTCCCAGGGACAATTCTGGACCCTTGGGAACATCCAGAATCACCAAAGCCTAAACTTGGCACGGCCTGGGGAACGCTCTTCCGCACGTCCAGCAATCCCCACGTCAAAACCTTTCTCGGCAGAGGCAGGCACTCTCTCCCTTGTACTAGATAGCTCGGCAGAACCTTCCGAGAAACATGCTGCGTCATTCAGCTTGAAAGCGGGACGCGGATGGGAGAGTACGCTTTCTCCCCGTTTGGAGGCGCCGTGCGCTTGGCTTCAAAGCTGCCCGAACAGCACTAGCGGCCCGACGTCTCTGCACGGCAGGATTGTCGTTGTGGGCCGAGGCTGCGTGTTCTCTCAGAGCGGAAAACCGTGCTGGCAATACCTTGCTAGAAACTCCTCCCACGGCACTACATGTTCCGCTCCGGCCAAACGAAAGGTGACCTCAGGCCTCAAGGTAAGTTCCAGCGTTTCACGTCGGGGCAGTTGGGTGTGCAGTGGTTTCCATGAGGCCAGACTCCACCACGGAGTGCCTTAACTCTGCGACGCTCCTGGGGGCACACAGGATAGGAGCTCGTTCGCCAATTGCGCAGGATGACTCCTCTCCGTGGCGGAACGGCGGCTCCCGGCTTCTAGAGGAACCTTAGCCTAAACAGGCCCCTGGAGGAAGCTCTTCACATTCAGAGCAAGGGCAACGTACTGCTCTCCGGCTTGCCTGGGTTGAGTGCCCCAGTCGTCAAAGAGCCTCGCGAAAGCAGTGCTGCGCAGACTCCCTTTGCCAGTCGAACGGCCTCCTTGACTGAAAGAGAACTGCAGTGCCAAAAGGCACCGTGCTGACGACTGGCTCCAGGAAGAGACTCGGGACAGCACTCTCATAGAAGCGAAAGCTAGGCTGTGCGCCCAGCCTGAGGAGCAGTACGTGCGTTTGCCACACTTCTTTACACAGCTAGGCATGAGCCAGAGAGCCTTGGTCACTGAGGCCTACCTAAGGGACTGCCATACTTACCCAGTAGCTCCCACGCAGAGGTCCCTGTGCCCAAACGGGCCTCCACGGAAGGGCCCTGTTCCTCCCGTTGTGTTTCCTTGAGGTAAGCAGAAACCGCTGAGCATCCCTAGAGGAGCTCCGGTTTGAAGCTGGGCGACCCTGGCTAAACCTTATTCCCCTCCGTGGTAAACGAGACAGTGGCGGGTCCTAAGCTGCCTGAAGTACACTGCTCGCGCCCACCTTCTCTTTGCTGCCGGAAGGCCTCCCATAAGAAGTCTGAGTTTACTCGTGACAGCAGAAGTCTGAGTTTACGCGTGTGAGGCCTGCTGCTCTCAGTTCCTTGCTGGGAGCTTCAGCAGGAGCGCTCGGGAGCTCGCCGGCACAAGAACTGTGAGTCCCCTCGCCCCACCCCGGCCTCAAGCAAAAGTCCAGATTTCCCCCGTCAGTAACACCTCGGAGTGCCCTAGGAGCGAAGAAGCATGCCTTAACGGAGGGCTTCAACAGTGCTAGGGCTTTATTTCACGAGACACCGTGCACTCACGTTCGTTGTAACAACTGTCAAAGGGCACTGGATGCCTTCCAGCTCCTCTCTTGCGTTTGAGCCACAGGAAGTAAATGCATTCGTTTGATTAAGCTCCGTGAACGTGCAACGACGATGGCGAAGCGCTGCCCTGTTCGCTCGAAAGCTCTCGTTTGTACGGCCTTCACACGGCCTCAAGGTACGCCGTTCTAAACAGCCTTACATTCCACGCTGGCGTGCCCCCAGTTGGGAATGTGGGCTCTTCGGTGAGACACCAATGTGCGTCCCGAAGGAAACCGGGGTGGGGGGGTCTCCCCCAGGACGCCTGCGTACGGCAGTCGGTTGCCAGATGTTTACTTCCAGCCGGAGAAAGAGAAAAAGGACAGCTTTCCCAGGGACAATTCTGGACCCTTGGGAACATCCAGAATCACCAAAGCCTAAACTTGGCACGGCCTGGGCAACGCTCTTCCGCACGTCCAGCAATCCCCACGTCAAAACCTTTCTCGGCAGAGGCAGGCACTCTCTCCCTTGTACTAGATAGCTCGGCAGAACCTTCCGAGAAACATGCTGCGTCATTCAGCTTGAAAGCGGGACGCGGATGGGAGAGTACGCTTTCTCCCCGTTTGGAGGCGCCGTGCGCTTGGCTTCAAAGCTGCCCGAACAGCACTAGCGGCCCGACGTCTCTGCACGGCAGGATTGTCGTTGTGGGCCGAGGCTGCGTGTTCTCTCAGAGCGGAAAACCGTGCTGGCAATACCTTGCTAGAAACTCCTCCCACGGCACTACATGTTCCGCTCCGGCCAAACGAAAGGTGACCTCAGGCCTCAAGGTAAGTTCCAGCGTTTCACGTCGGGGCAGTTGGGTGTGCAGTGGTTTCCATGAGGCCAGACTCCACCACGGAGTGCCTTAACTCTGCGACGCTCCTGGGGGCACACAGGATAGGAGCTCGTTCGCCAATTGCGCAGGATGACTCCTCTCCGTGGCGGAACGGCGGCTCCCGGCTTCTAGAGGAACCTTAGCCTAAACAGGCCCCTGGAGGAAGCTCTTCACATTCAGAGCAAGGGCAACGTACTGCTCTCCGGCTTGCCTGGGTTGAGTGCCCCAGTCGTCAAAGAGCCTCGCGAAAGCAGTGCTGCGCAGACTCCCTTTGCCAGTCGAACGGCCTCCTTGACTGAAAGAGAACTGCAGTGCCAAAAGGCACCGTGCTGACGACTGGCTCCAGGAAGAGACTCGGGACAGCACTCTCATAGAAGCGAAAGCTAGGCTGTGCGCCCAGCCTGAGGAGCAGTACGTGCGTTTGCCACACTTCTTTACACAGCTAGGCATGAGCCAGAGAGCCTTGGTCACTGAGGCCTACCTAAGGGACTGCCATACTTACCCAGTAGCTCCCACGCAGAGGTCCCTGTGCCCAAACGGGCCTCCACGGAAGGGCCCTGTTCCTCCCGTTGTGTTTCCTTGAGGTAAGCAGAAACCGCTGAGCATCCCTAGAGGAGCTCCGGTTTGAAGCTGGGCGACCCTGGCTAAACCTTATTCCCCTCCGTGGTAAACGAGACAGTGGCGGGTCCTAAGCTGCCTGAAGTACACTGCTCGCGCCCACCTTCTCTTTGCTGCCGGAAGGCCTCCCATAAGAAGTCTGAGTTTACTCGTGACAGCAGAAGTCTGAGTTTACGCGTGTGAGGCCTGCTGCTCTCAGTTCCTTGCTGGGAGCTTCAGCAGGAGCGCTCGGGAGCTCGCCGGCACAAGAACTGTGAGTCCCCTCGCCCCACCCCGGCCTCAAGCAAAAGTCCAGATTTCCCCCGTCAGTAACACCTCGGAGTGCCCTAGGAGCGAAGAAGCATGCCTTAACGGAGGGCTTCAACAGTGCTAGGGCTTTATTTCACGAGACACCGTGCACTCACGTTCGTTGTAACAACTGTCAAAGGGCACTGGATGCCTTCCAGCTCCTCTCTTGCGTTTGAGCCACAGGAAGTAAATGCATTCGTTTGATTAAGCTCCGTGAACGTGCAACGACGATGGCGAAGCGCTGCCCTGTTCGCTCGAAAGCTCTCGTTTGTACGGCCTTCACACGGCCTCAAGGTACGCCGTTCTAAACAGCCTTACATTCCACGCTGGCGTGCCCCCAGTTGGGAATGTGGGCTCTTCGGTGAGACACCAATGTGCGTCCCGAAGGAAACCGGGGTGGGGGGGGCTCCCCCAGGACGCCTGCGTACGGCAGTCGGTTGCCAGATGTTTACTTCCAGCCGGAGAAAGAGAAAAAGGACAGCTTTCCCAGGGACAATTCTGGACCCTTGGGAACATCCAGAATCACCAAAGCCTAAACTTGGCACGGCCTGGGCAACGCTCTTCCGCACGTCCAGCAATCCCCACGTCAAAACCTTTCTCGGCAGAGGCAGGCACTCTCTCCCTTGTACTAGATAGCTCGGCAGAACCTTCCGAGAAACATGCTGCGTCATTCAGCTTGAAAGCGGGACGCGGATGGGAGAGTACGCTTTCTCCCCGTTTGGAGGCGCCGTGCGCTTGGCTTCAAAGCTGCCCGAACAGCACTAGCGGCCCGACGTCTCTGCACGGCAGGATTGTCGTTGTGGGCCGAGGCTGCGTGTTCTCTCAGAGCGGAAAACCGTGCTGGCAATACCTTGCTAGAAACTCCTCCCACGGCACTACATGTTCCGCTCCGGCCAAACGAAAGGTGACCTCAGGCCTCAAGGTAAGTTCCAGCGTTTCACGTCGGGGCAGTTGGGTGTGCAGTGGTTTCCATGAGGCCAGACTCCACCACGGAGTGCCTTAACTCTGCGACGCTCCTGGGGGCACACAGGATAGGAGCTCGTTCGCCAATTGCGCAGGATGACTCCTCTCCGTGGCGGAACGGCGGCTCCCGGCTTCTAGAGGAACCTTAGCCTAAACAGGCCCCTGGAGGAAGCTCTTCACATTCAGAGCAAGGGCAACGTACTGCTCTCCGGCTTGCCTGGGTTGAGTGCCCCAGTCGTCAAAGAGCCTCGCGAAAGCAGTGCTGCGCAGACTCCCTTTGCCAGTCGAACGGCCTCCTTGACTGAAAGAGAACTGCAGTGCCAAAAGGCACCGTGCTGACGACTGGCTCCAGGAAGAGACTCGGGACAGCACTCTCATAGAAGCGAAAGCTAGGCTGTGCGCCCAGCCTGAGGAGCAGTACGTGCGTTTGCCACACTTCTTTACACAGCTAGGCATGAGCCAGAGAGCCTTGGTCACTGAGGCCTACCTAAGGGACTGCCATACTTACCCAGTAGCTCCCACACAGAGGTCCCTGTGCCCAAACGGGCCTCCACGGAAGGGCCCTGTTCCTCCCGTTGTGTTTCCTTGAGGTAAGCAGAAACCGCTGAGCATCCCTAGAGGAGCTCCGGTTTGAAGCTGGGCGACCCTGGCTAAACCTTATTCCCCTCCGTGGTAAACGAGACAGTGGCGGGTCCTAAGCTGCCTGAAGTACACTGCTCGCGCCCACCTTCTCTTTGCTGCCGGAAGGCCTCCCATAAGAAGTCTGAGTTTACTCGTGACAGCAGAAGTCTGAGTTTACGCGTGTGAGGCCTGCTGCTCTCAGTTCCTTGCTGGGAGCTTCAGCAGGAGCGCTCGGGAGCTCGCCGGCACAAGAACTGTGAGTCCCCTCGCCCCACCCCGGCCTCAAGCAAAAGTCCAGATTTCCCCCGTCAGTAACACCTCGGAGTGCCCTAGGAGCGAAGAAGCATGCCTTAACGGAGGGCTTCAACAGTGCTAGGGCTTTATTTCACGAGACACCGTGCACTCACGTTCGTTGTAACAACTGTCAAAGGGCACTGGATGCCTTCCAGCTCCTCTCTTGCGTTTGAGCCACAGGAAGTAAATGCATTCGTTTGATTAAGCTCCGTGAACGTGCAACGACGATGGCGAAGCGCTGCCCTGTTCGCTCGAAAGCTCTCGTTTGTACGGCCTTCACACGGCCTCAAGGTACGCCGTTCTAAACAGCCTTACATTCCACGCTGGCGTGCCCCCAGTTGGGAATGTGGGCTCTTCGGTGAGACACCAATGTGCGTCCCGAAGGAAACCGGGGTGGGGGGGTCTCCCCCAGGACGCCTGCGTACGGCAGTCGGTTGCCAGATGTTTACTTCCAGCCGGAGAAAGAGAAAAAGGACAGCTTTCCCAGGGACAATTCTGGACCCTTGGGAACATCCAGAATCACCAAAGCCTAAACTTGGCACGGCCTGGGCAACGCTCTTCCGCACGTCCAGCAATCCCCACGTCAAAACCTTTCTCGGCAGAGGCAGGCACTCTCTCCCTTGTACTAGATAGCTCGGCAGAACCTTCCGAGAAACATGCTGCGTCATTCAGCTTGAAAGCGGGACGCGGATGGGAGAGTACGCTTTCTCCCCGTTTGGAGGCGCCGTGCGCTTGGCTTCAAAGCTGCCCGAACAGCACTAGCGGCCCGACGTCTCTGCACGGCAGGATTGTCGTTGTGGGCCGAGGCTGCGTGTTCTCTCAGAGCGGAAAACCGTGCTGGCAATACCTTGCTAGAAACTCCTCCCACGGCACTACATGTTCCGCTCCGGCCAAACGAAAGGTGACCTCAGGCCTCAAGGTAAGTTCCAGCGTTTCACGTCGGGGCAGTTGGGTGTGCAGTGGTTTCCATGAGGCCAGACTCCACCACGGAGTGCCTTAACTCTGCGACGCTCCTGGGGGCACACAGGATAGGAGCTCGTTCGCCAATTGCGCAGGATGACTCCTCTCCGTGGCGGAACGGCGGCTCCCGGCTTCTAGAGGAACCTTAGCCTAAACAGGCCCCTGGAGGAAGCTCTTCACATTCAGAGCAAGGGCAACGTACTGCTCTCCGGCTTGCCTGGGTTGAGTGCCCCAGTCGTCAAAGAGCCTCGCGAAAGCAGTGCTGCGCAGACTCCCTTTGCCAGTCGAACGGCCTCCTTGACTGAAAGAGAACTGCAGTGCCAAAAGGCACCGTGCTGACGACTGGCTCCAGGAAGAGACTCGGGACAGCACTCTCATAGAAGCGAAAGCTAGGCTGTGCGCCCAGCCTGAGGAGCAGTACGTGCGTTTGCCACACTTCTTTACACAGCTAGGCATGAGCCAGAGAGCCTTGGTCACTGAGGCCTACCTAAGGGACTGCCATACTTACCCAGTAGCTCCCACGCAGAGGTCCCTGTGCCCAAACGGGCCTCCACGGAAGGGCCCTGTTCCTCCCGTTGTGTTTCCTTGAGGTAAGCAGAAACCGCTGAGCATCCCTAGAGGAGCTCCGGTTTGAAGCTGGGCGACCCTGGCTAAACCTTATTCCCCTCCGTGGTAAACGAGACAGTGGCGGGTCCTAAGCTGCCTGAAGTACACTGCTCGCGCCCACCTTCTCTTTGCTGCCGGAAGGCCTCCCATAAGAAGTCTGAGTTTACTCGTGACAGCAGAAGTCTGAGTTTACGCGTGTGAGGCCTGCTGCTCTCAGTTCCTTGCTGGGAGCTTCAGCAGGAGCGCTCGGGAGCTCGCCGGCACAAGAACTGTGAGTCCCCTCGCCCCACCCCGGCCTCAAGCAAAAGTCCAGATTTCCCCCGTCAGTAACACCTCGGAGTGCCCTAGGAGCGAAGAAGCATGCCTTAACGGAGGGCTTCAACAGTGCTAGGGCTTTATTTCACGAGACACCGTGCACTCACGTTCGTTGTAACAACTGTCAAAGGGCACTGGATGCCTTCCAGCTCCTCTCTTGCGTTTGAGCCACAGGAAGTAAATGCATTCGTTTGATTAAGCTCCGTGAACGTGCAACGACGATGGCGAAGCGCTGCCCTGTTCGCTCGAAAGCTCTCGTTTGTACGGCCTTCACACGGCCTCAAGGTACGCCGTTCTAAACAGCCTTACATTCCACGCTGGCGTGCCCCCAGTTGGGAATGTGGGCTCTTCGGTGAGACACCAATGTGCGTCCCGAAGGAAACCGGGGTGGGGGGGGGCTCCCCCAGGACGCCTGCGTACGGCAGTCGGTTGCCAGATGTTTACTTCCAGCCGGAGAAAGAGAAAAAGGACAGCTTTCCCAGGGACAATTCTGGACCCTTGGGAACATCCAGAATCACCAAAGCCTAAACTTGGCACGGCCTGGGCAACGCTCTTCCGCACGTCCAGCAATCCCCACGTCAAAACCTTTCTCGGCAGAGGCAGGCACTCTCTCCCTTGTACTAGATAGCTCGGCAGAACCTTCCGAGAAACATGCTGCGTCATTCAGCTTGAAAGCGGGACGCGGATGGGAGAGTACGCTTTCTCCCCGTTTGGAGGCGCCGTGCGCTTGGCTTCAAAGCTGCCCGAACAGCACTAGCGGCCCGACGTCTCTGCACGGCAGGATTGTCGTTGTGGGCCGAGGCTGCGTGTTCTCTCAGAGCGGAAAACCGTGCTGGCAATACCTTGCTAGAAACTCCTCCCACGGCACTACATGTTCCGCTCCGGCCAAACGAAAGGTGACCTCAGGCCTCAAGGTAAGTTCCAGCGTTTCACGTCGGGGCAGTTGGGTGTGCAGTGGTTTCCATGAGGCCAGACTCCACCACGGAGTGCCTTAACTCTGCGACGCTCCTGGGGGCACACAGGATAGGAGCTCGTTCGCCAATTGCGCAGGATGACTCCTCTCCGTGGCGGAACGGCGGCTCCCGGCTTCTAGAGGAACCTTAGCCTAAACAGGCCCCTGGAGGAAGCTCTTCACATTCAGAGCAAGGGCAACGTACTGCTCTCCGGCTTGCCTGGGTTGAGTGCCCCAGTCGTCAAAGAGCCTCGCGAAAGCAGTGCTGCGCAGACTCCCTTTGCCAGTCGAACGGCCTCCTTGACTGAAAGAGAACTGCAGTGCCAAAAGGCACCGTGCTGACGACTGGCTCCAGGAAGAGACTCGGGACAGCACTCTCATAGAAGCGAAAGCTAGGCTGTGCGCCCAGCCTGAGGAGCAGTACGTGCGTTTGCCACACTTCTTTACACAGCTAGGCATGAGCCAGAGAGCCTTGGTCACTGAGGCCTACCTAAGGGACTGCCATACTTACCCAGTAGCTCCCACGCAGAGGTCCCTGTGCCCAAACGGGCCTCCACGGAAGGGCCCTGTTCCTCCCGTTGTGTTTCCTTGAGGTAAGCAGAAACCGCTGAGCATCCCTAGAGGAGCTCCGGTTTGAAGCTGGGCGACCCTGGCTAAACCTTATTCCCCTCCGTGGTAAACGAGACAGTGGCGGGTCCTAAGCTGCCTGAAGTACACTGCTCGCGCCCACCTTCTCTTTGCTGCCGGAAGGCCTCCCATAAGAAGTCTGAGTTTACTCGTGACAGCAGAAGTCTGAGTTTACGTGTGTGAGGCCTGCTGCTCTCAGTTCCTTGCTGGGAGCTTCAGCAGGAGCGCTCGGGAGCTCGCCGGCACAAGAACTGTGAGTCCCCTCGCCCCACCCCGGCCTCAAGCAAAAGTCCAGATTTCCCCCGTCAGTAACACCTCGGAGTGCCCTAGGAGCGAAGAAGCATGCCTTAACGGAGGGCTTCAACAGTGCTAGGGCTTTATTTCACGAGACACCGTGCACTCACGTTCGTTGTAACAACTGTCAAAGGGCACTGGATGCCTTCCAGCTCCTCTCTTGCGTTTGAGCCACAGGAAGTAAATGCATTCGTTTGATTAAGCTCCGTGAACGTGCAACGACGATGGCGAAGCGCTGCCCTGTTCGCTCGAAAGCTCTCGTTTGTACGGCCTTCACACGGCCTCAAGGTACGCCGTTCTAAACAGCCTTACATTCCACGCTGGCGTGCCCCCAGTTGGGAATGTGGGCTCTTCGGTGAGACACCAATGTGCGTCCCGAAGGAAACCGGGGTGGGGGGGGCTCCCCCAGGACGCCTGCGTACGGCAGTCGGTTGCCAGATGTTTACTTCCAGCCGGAGAAAGAGAAAAAGGACAGCTTTCCCAGGGACAATTCTGGACCCTTGGGAACATCCAGAATCACCAAAGCCTAAACTTGGCACGGCCTGGGCAACGCTCTTCCGCACGTCCAGCAATCCCCACGTCAAAACCTTTCTCGGCAGAGGCAGGCACTCTCTCCCTTGTACTAGATAGCTCGGCAGAACCTTCCGAGAAACATGCTGCGTCATTCAGCTTGAAAGCGGGACGCGGATGGGAGAGTACGCTTTCTCCCCGTTTGGAGGCGCCGTGCGCTTGGCTTCAAAGCTGCCCGAACAGCACTAGCGGCCCGACGTCTCTGCACGGCAGGATTGTCGTTGTGGGCCGAGGCTGCGTGTTCTCTCAGAGCGGAAAACCGTGCTGGCAATACCTTGCTAGAAACTCCTCCCACGGCACTACATGTTCCGCTCCGGCCAAACGAAAGGTGACCTCAGGCCTCAAGGTAAGTTCCAGCGTTTCACGTCGGGGCAGTTGGGTGTGCAGTGGTTTCCATGAGGCCAGACTCCACCACGGAGTGCCTTAACTCTGCGACGCTCCTGGGGGCACACAGGATAGGAGCTCGTTCGCCAATTGCGCAGGATGACTCCTCTCCGTGGCGGAACGGCGGCTCCCGGCTTCTAGAGGAACCTTAGCCTAAACAGGCCCCTGGAGGAAGCTCTTCACATTCAGAGCAAGGGCAACGTACTGCTCTCCGGCTTGCCTGGGTTGAGTGCCCCAGTCGTCAAAGAGCCTCGCGAAAGCAGTGCTGCGCAGACTCCCTTTGCCAGTCGAACGGCCTCCTTGACTGAAAGAGAACTGCAGTGCCAAAAGGCACCGTGCTGACGACTGGCTCCAGGAAGAGACTCGGGACAGCACTCTCATAGAAGCGAAAGCTAGGCTGTGCGCCCAGCCTGAGGAGCAGTACGTGCGTTTGCCACACTTCTTTACACAGCTAGGCATGAGCCAGAGAGCCTTGGTCACTGAGGCCTACCTAAGGGACTGCCATACTTACCCAGTAGCTCCCACGCAGAGGTCCCTGTGCCCAAACGGGCCTCCACGGAAGGGCCCTGTTCCTCCCGTTGTGTTTCCTTGAGGTAAGCAGAAACCGCTGAGCATCCCTAGAGGAGCTCCGGTTTGAAGCTGGGCGACCCTGGCTAAACCTTATTCCCCTCCGTGGTAAACGAGACAGTGGCGGGTCCTAAGCTGCCTGAAGTACACTGCTCGCGCCCACCTTCTCTTTGCTGCCGGAAGGCCTCCCATAAGAAGTCTGAGTTTACTCGTGACAGCAGAAGTCTGAGTTTACGCGTGTGAGGCCTGCTGCTCTCAGTTCCTTGCTGGGAGCTTCAGCAGGAGCGCTCGGGAGCTCGCCGGCACAAGAACTGTGAGTCCCCTCGCCCCACCCCGGCCTCAAGCAAAAGTCCAGATTTCCCCCGTCAGTAACACCTCGGAGTGCCCTAGGAGCGAAGAAGCATGCCTTAACGGAGGGCTTCAACAGTGCTAGGGCTTTATTTCACGAGACACCGTGCACTCACGTTCGTTGTAACAACTGTCAAAGGGCACTGGATGCCTTCCAACTCCTCTCTTGCGTTTGAGCCACAGGAAGTAAATGCCTTCGTTTGATTAAGCTCCGTGAACGTGCAACGACGATGGCGAAGCGCTGCCCTGTTCGCTCGAAAGCTCTCGTTTGTACGGCCTTCACACGGCCTCAAGGTACGCCGTTCTAAACAGCCTTACATTCCACGCTGGCGTGCCCCCAGTTGGGAATGTGGGCTCTTCGGTGAGACACCAATGTGCGTCCCGAAGGAAACCGGGGTGGGGGGGGGCTCCCCCAGGACGCCTGCGTACGGCAGTCGGTTGCCAGATGTTTACTTCCAGCCGGAGAAAGAGAAAAAGGACAGCTTTCCCAGGGACAATTCTGGACCCTTGGGAACATCCAGAATCACCAAAGCCTAAACTTGGCACGGCCTGGGCAACGCTCTTCCGCACGTCCAGCAATCCCCACGTCAAAACCTTTCTCGGCAGAGGCAGGCACTCTCTCCCTTGTACTAGATAGCTCGGCAGAACCTTCCGAGAAACATGCTGCGTCATTCAGCTTGAAAGCGGGACGCGGATGGGAGAGTACGCTTTCTCCCCGTTTGGAGGCGCCGTGAGCTTGGCTTCAAAGCTGCCCGAACAGCACTAGCGGCCCGACGTCTCTGCACGGCAGGATTGTCGTTGTGGGCCGAGGCTGCGTGTTCTCTCAGAGCGGAAAACCGTGCTGGCAATACCTTGCTAGAAACTCCTCCCACGGCACTACATGTTCCGCTCCGGCCAAACGAAAGGTGACCTCAGGCCTCAAGGTAAGTTCCAGCGTTTCACGTCGGGGCAGTTGGGTGTGCAGTGGTTTCCATGAGGCCAGACTCCACCACGGAGTGCCTTAACTCTGCGACGCTCCTGGGGGCACACAGGATAGGAGCTCGTTCGCCAATTGCGCAGGATGACTCCTCTCCGTGGCGGAACGGCGGCTCCCGGCTTCTAGAGGAACCTTAGCCTAAACAGGCCCCTGGAGGAAGCTCTTCACATTCAGAGCAAGGGCAACGTACTGCTCTCCGGCTTGCCTGGGTTGAGTGCCCCAGTCGTCAAAGAGCCTCGCGAAAGCAGTGCTGCGCAGACTCCCTTTGCCAGTCGAACGGCCTCCTTGACTGAAAGAGAACTGCAGTGCCAAAAGGCACCGTGCTGACGACTGGCTCCAGGAAGAGACTCGGGACAGCACTCTCATAGAAGCGAAAGCTAGGCTGTGCGCCCAGCCTGAGGAGCAGTACGTGCGTTTGCCACACTTCTTTACACAGCTAGGCATGAGCCAGAGAGCCTTGGTCACTGAGGCCTACCTAAGGGACTGCCATACTTACCCAGTAGCTCCCACGCAGAGGTCCCTGTGCCCAAACGGGCCTCCACGGAAGGGCCCTGTTCCTCCCGTTGTGTTTCCTTGAGGTAAGCAGAAACCGCTGAGCATCCCTAGAGGAGCTCCGGTTTGAAGCTGGGCGACCCTGGCTAAACCTTATTCCCCTCCGTGGTAAACGAGACAGTGGCGGGTCCTAAGCTGCCTGAAGTACACTGCTCGCGCCCACCTTCTCTTTGCTGCCGGAAGGCCTCCCATAAGAAGTCTGAGTTTACTCGTGACAGCAGAAGTCTGAGTTTACGCGTGTGAGGCCTGCTGCTCTCAGTTCCTTGCTGGGAGCTTCAGCAGGAGCGCTCGGGAGCTCGCCGGCACAAGAACTGTGAGTCCCCTCGCCCCACCCCGGCCTCAAGCAAAAGTCCAGATTTCCCCCGTCAGTAACACCTCGGAGTGCCCTAGGAGCGAAGAAGCATGCCTTAACGGAGGGCTTCAACAGTGCTAGGGCTTTATTTCACGAGACACCGTGCACTCACGTTCGTTGTAACAACTGTCAAAGGGCACTGGATGCCTTCCAACTCCTCTCTTGCGTTTGAGCCACAGGAAGTAAATGCCTTCGTTTGATTAAGCTCCGTGAACGTGCAACGACGATGGCGAAGCGCTGCCCTGTTCGCTCGAAAGCTCTCGTTTGTACGGCCTTCACACGGCCTCAAGGTACGCCGTTCTAAACAGCCTTACATTCCACGCTGGCGTGCCCCCAGTTGGGAATGTGGGCTCTTCGGTGAGACACCAATGTGCGTCCCGAAGGAAACCGGGGTGGGGGGGGGCTCCCCCAGGACGCCTGCGTACGGCAGTCGGTTGCCAGATGTTTACTTCCAGCCGGAGAAAGAGAAAAAGGACAGCTTTCCCAGGGACAATTCTGGACCCTTGGGAACATCCAGAATCACCAAAGCCTAAACCTGGCACGGCCTGGGCAACGCTCTTCCGCACGTCCAGCAATCCCCACGTCAAAACCTTTCTCGGCAGAGGCAGGCACTCTCTCCCTTGTACTAGATAGCTCGGCAGAACCTTCCGAGAAACATGCTGCGTCATTCAGCTTGAAAGCGGGACGCGGATGGGAGAGTACGCTTTCTCCCCGTTTGGAGGCGCCGTGCGCTTGGCTTCAAAGCTGCCCGAACAGCACTAGCGGCCCGACGTCTCTGCACGGCAGGATTGTCGTTGTGGGCCGAGGCTGCGTGTTCTCTCAGAGCGGAAAACCGTGCTGGCAATACCTTGCTAGAAACTCCTCCCACGGCACTACATGTTCCGCTCCGGCCAAACGAAAGGTGACCTCAGGCCTCAAGGTAAGTTCCAGCGTTTCACGTCGGGGCAGTTGGGTGTGCAGTGGTTTCCATGAGGCCAGACTCCACCACGGAGTGCCTTAACTCTGCGACGCTCCTGGGGGCACACAGGATAGGAGCTCGTTCGCCAATTGCGCAGGATGACTCCTCTCCGTGGCGGAACGGCGGCTCCCGGCTTCTAGAGGAACCTTAGCCTAAACAGGCCCCTGGAGGAAGCTCTTCACATTCAGAGCAAGGGCAACGTACTGCTCTCCGGCTTGCCTGGGTTGAGTGCCCCAGTCGTCAAAGAGCCTCGCGAAAGCAGTGCTGCGCAGACTCCCTTTGCCAGTCGAACGGCCTCCTTGACTGAAAGAGAACTGCAGTGCCAAAAGGCACCGTGCTGACGACTGGCTCCAGGAAGAGACTCGGGACAGCACTCTCATAGAAGCGAAAGCTAGGCTGTGCGCCCAGCCTGAGGAGCAGTACGTGCGTTTGCCACACTTCTTTACACAGCTAGGCATGAGCCAGAGAGCCTTGGTCACTGAGGCCTACCTAAGGGACTGCCATACTTACCCAGTAGCTCCCACGCAGAGGTCCCTGTGCCCAAACGGGCCTCCACGGAAGGGCCCTGTTCCTCCCGTTGTGTTTCCTTGAGGTAAGCAGAAACCGCTGAGCATCCCTAGAGGAGCTCCGGTTTGAAGCTGGGCGACCCTGGCTAAACCTTATTCCCCTCCGTGGTAAACGAGACAGTGGCGGGTCCTAAGCTGCCTGAAGTACACTGCTCGCGCCCACCTTCTCTTTGCTGCCGGAAGGCCTCCCATAAGAAGTCTGAGTTTACTCGTGACAGCAGAAGTCTGAGTTTACGCGTGTGAGGCCTGCTGCTCTCAGTTCCTTGCTGGGAGCTTCAGCAGGAGCGCTCGGGAGCTCGCCGGCACAAGAACTGTGAGTCCCCTCGCCCCACCCCGGCCTCAAGCAAAAGTCCAGATTTCCCCCGTCAGTAACACCTCGGAGTGCCCTAGGAGCGAAGAAGCATGCCTTAACGGAGGGCTTCAACAGTGCTAGGGCTTTATTTCACGAGACACCGTGCACTCACGTTCGTTGTAACAACTGTCAAAGGGCACTGGATGCCTTCCAACTCCTCTCTTGCGTTTGAGCCACAGGAAGTAAATGCCTTCGTTTGATTAAGCTCCGTGAACGTGCAACGACGATGGCGAAGCGCTGCCCTGTTCGCTCGAAAGCTCTCGTTTGTACGGCCTTCACACGGCCTCAAGGTACGCCGTTCTAAACAGCCTTACATTCCACGCTGGCGTGCCCCCAGTTGGGAATGTGGGCTCTTCGGTGAGACACCAATGTGCGTCCCGAAGGAAACCGGGGTGGGGGGGGGCTCCCCCAGGACGCCTGCGTACGGCAGTCGGTTGCCAGATGTTTACTTCCAGCCGGAGAAAGAGAAAAAGGACAGCTTTCCCAGGGACAATTCTGGACCCTTGGGAACATCCAGAATCACCAAAGCCTAAACCTGGCACGGCCTGGGCAACGCTCTTCCGCACGTCCAGCAATCCCCACGTCAAAACCTTTCTCGGCAGAGGCAGGCACTCTCTCCCTTGTACTAGATAGCTCGGCAGAACCTTCCGAGAAACATGCTGCGTCATTCAGCTTGAAAGCGGGACGCGGATGGGAGAGTACGCTTTCTCCCCGTTTGGAGGCGCCGTGCGCTTGGCTTCAAAGCTGCCCGAACAGCACTAGCGGCCCGACGTCTCTGCACGGCAGGATTGTCGTTGTGGGCCGAGGCTGCGTGTTCTCTCAGAGCGGAAAACCGTGCTGGCAATACCTTGCTAGAAACTCCTCCCACGGCACTACATGTTCCGCTCCGGCCAAACGAAAGGTGACCTCAGGCCTCAAGGTAAGTTCCAGCGTTTCACGTCGGGGCAGTTGGGTGTGCAGTGGTTTCCATGAGGCCAGACTCCACCACGGAGTGCCTTAACTCTGCGACGCTCCTGGGGGCACACAGGATAGGAGCTCGTTCGCCAATTGCGCAGGATGACTCCTCTCCGTGGCGGAACGGCGGCTCCCGGCTTCTAGAGGAACCTTAGCCTAAACAGGCCCCTGGAGGAAGCTCTTCACATTCAGAGCAAGGGCAACGTACTGCTCTCCGGCTTGCCTGGGTTGAGTGCCCCAGTCGTCAAAGAGCCTCGCGAAAGCAGTGCTGCGCAGACTCCCTTTGCCAGTCGAACGGCCTCCTTGACTGAAAGAGAACTGCAGTGCCAAAAGGCACCGTGCTGACGACTGGCTCCAGGAAGAGACTCGGGACAGCACTCTCATAGAAGCGAAAGCTAGGCTGTGCGCCCAGCCTGAGGAGCAGTACGTGCGTTTGCCACACTTCTTTACACAGCTAGGCATGAGCCAGAGAGCCTTGGTCACTGAGGCCTACCTAAGGGACTGCCATACTTACCCAGTAGCTCCCACGCAGAGGTCCCTGTGCCCAAACGGGCCTCCACGGAAGGGCCCTGTTCCTCCCGTTGTGTTTCCTTGAGGTAAGCAGAAACCACTGAGCATCCCTAGAGGAGCTCCGGTTTGAAGCTGGGCGACCCTGGCTAAACCTTATTCCCCTCCGTGGTAAACGAGACAGTGGCGGGTCCTAAGCTGCCTGAAGTACACTGCTCGCGCCCACCTTCTCTTTGCTGCCGGAAGGCCTCCCATAAGAAGTCTGAGTTTACTCGTGACAGCAGAAGTCTGAGTTTACGCGTGTGAGGCCTGCTGCTCTCAGTTCCTTGCTGGGAGCTTCAGCAGGAGCGCTCGGGAGCTCGCCGGCACAAGAACTGTGAGTCCCCTCGCCCCACCCCGGCCTCAAGCAAAAGTCCAGATTTCCCCCGTCAGTAACACCTCGGAGTGCCCTAGGAGCGAAGAAGCATGCCTTAACGGAGGGCTTCAACAGTGCTAGGGCTTTATTTCACGAGACACCGTGCACTCACGTTCGTTGTAACAACTGTCAAAGGGCACTGGATGCCTTCCAACTCCTCTCTTGCGTTTGAGCCACAGGAAGTAAATGCCTTCGTTTGATTAAGCTCCGTGAACGTGCAACGACGATGGCGAAGCGCTGCCCTGTTCGCTCGAAAGCTCTCGTTTGTACGGCCTTCACACGGCCTCAAGGTACGCCGTTCTAAACAGCCTTACATTCCACGCTGGCGTGCCCCCAGTTGGGAATGTGGGCTCTTCGGTGAGACACCAATGTGCGTCCCGAAGGAAACCGGGGTGGGGGGGGGCTCCCCCAGGACGCCTGCGTACGGCAGTCGGTTGCCAGATGTTTACTTCCAGCCGGAGAAAGAGAAAAAGGACAGCTTTCCCAGGGACAATTCTGGACCCTTGGGAACATCCAGAATCACCAAAGCCTAAACCTGGCACGGCCTGGGCAACGCTCTTCCGCACGTCCAGCAATCCCCACGTCAAAACCTTTCTCGGCAGAGGCAGGCACTCTCTCCCTTGTACTAGATAGCTCGGCAGAACCTTCCGAGAAACATGCTGCGTCATTCAGCTTGAAAGCGGGACGCGGATGGGAGAGTACGCTTTCTCCCCGTTTGGAGGCGCCGTGCGCTTGGCTTCAAAGCTGCCCGAACAGCACTAGCGGCCCGACGTCTCTGCACGGCAGGATTGTCGTTGTGGGCCGAGGCTGCGTGTTCTCTCAGAGCGGAAAACCGTGCTGGCAATACCTTGCTAGAAACTCCTCCCACGGCACTACATGTTCCGCTCCGGCCAAACGAAAGGTGACCTCAGGCCTCAAGGTAAGTTCCAGCGTTTCACGTCGGGGCAGTTGGGTGTGCAGTGGTTTCCATGAGGCCAGACTCCACCACGGAGTGCCTTAACTCTGCGACGCTCCTGGGGGCACACAGGATAGGAGCTCGTTCGCCAATTGCGCAGGATGACTCCTCTCCGTGGCGGAACGGCGGCTCCCGGCTTCTAGAGGAACCTTAGCCTAAACAGGCCCCTGGAGGAAGCTCTTCACATTCAGAGCAAGGGCAACGTACTGCTCTCCGGCTTGCCTGGGTTGAGTGCCCCAGTCGTCAAAGAGCCTCGCGAAAGCAGTGCTGCGCAGACTCCCTTTGCCAGTCGAACGGCCTCCTTGACTGAAAGAGAACTGCAGTGCCAAAAGGCACCGTGCTGACGACTGGCTCCAGGAAGAGACTCGGGACAGCACTCTCATAGAAGCGAAAGCTAGGCTGTGCGCCCAGCCTGAGGAGCAGTACGTGCGTTTGCCACACTTCTTTACACAGCTAGGCATGAGCCAGAGAGCCTTGGTCACTGAGGCCTACCTAAGGGACTGCCATACTTACCCAGTAGCTCCCACGCAGAGGTCCCTGTGCCCAAACGGGCCTCCACGGAAGGGCCCTGTTCCTCCCGTTGTGTTTCCTTGAGGTAAGCAGAAACCGCTGAGCATCCCTAGAGGAGCTCCGGTTTGAAGCTGGGCGACCCTGGCTAAACCTTATTCCCCTCCGTGGTAAACGAGACAGTGGCGGGTCCTAAGCTGCCTGAAGTACACTGCTCGCGCCCACCTTCTCTTTGCTGCCGGAAGGCCTCCCATAAGAAGTCTGAGTTTACTCGTGACAGCAGAAGTCTGAGTTTACGCGTGTGAGGCCTGCTGCTCTCAGTTCCTTGCTGGGAGCTTCAGCAGGAGCGCTCGGGAGCTCGCCGGCACAAGAACTGTGAGTCCCCTCGCCCCACCCCGGCCTCAAGCAAAAGTCCAGATTTCCCCCGTCAGTAACACCTCGGAGTGCCCTAGGAGCGAAGAAGCATGCCTTAACGGAGGGCTTCAACAGTGCTAGGGCTTTATTTCACGAGACACCGTGCACTCACGTTCGTTGTAACAACTGTCAAAGGGCACTGGATGCCTTCCAACTCCTCTCTTGCGTTTGAGCCACAGGAAGTAAATGCCTTCGTTTGATTAAGCTCCGTGAACGTGCAACGACGATGGCGAAGCGCTGCCCTGTTCGCTCGAAAGCTCTCGTTTGTACGGCCTTCACACGGCCTCAAGGTACGCCGTTCTAAACAGCCTTACATTCCACGCTGGCGTGCCCCCAGTTGGGAATGTGGGCTCTTCGGTGAGACACCAATGTGCGTCCCGAAGGAAACCGGGGTGGGGGGGGGCTCCCCCAGGACGCCTGCGTACGGCAGTCGGTTGCCAGATGTTTACTTCCAGCCGGAGAAAGAGAAAAAGGACAGCTTTCCCAGGGACAATTCTGGACCCTTGGGAACATCCAGAATCACCAAAGCCTAAACCTGGCACGGCCTGGGCAACGCTCTTCCGCACGTCCAGCAATCCCCACGTCAAAACCTTTCTCGGCAGAGGCAGGCACTCTCTCCCTTGTACTAGATAGCTCGGCAGAACCTTCCGAGAAACATGCTGCGTCATTCAGCTTGAAAGCGGGACGCGGATGGGAGAGTACGCTTTCTCCCCGTTTGGAGGCGCCGTGCGCTTGGCTTCAAAGCTGCCCGAACAGCACTAGCGGCCCGACGTCTCTGCACGGCAGGATTGTCGTTGTGGGCCGAGGCTGCGTGTTCTCTCAGAGCGGAAAACCGTGCTGGCAATACCTTGCTAGAAACTCCTCCCACGGCACTACATGTTCCGCTCCGGCCAAACGAAAGGTGACCTCAGGCCTCAAGGTAAGTTCCAGCGTTTCACGTCGGGGCAGTTGGGTGTGCAGTGGTTTCCATGAGGCCAGACTCCACCACGGAGTGCCTTAACTCTGCGACGCTCCTGGGGGCACACAGGATAGGAGCTCGTTCGCCAATTGCGCAGGATGACTCCTCTCCGTGGCGGAACGGCGGCTCCCGGCTTCTAGAGGAACCTTAGCCTAAACAGGCCCCTGGAGGAAGCTCTTCACATTCAGAGCAAGGGCAACGTACTGCTCTCCGGCTTGCCTGGGTTGAGTGCCCCAGTCGTCAAAGAGCCTCGCGAAAGCAGTGCTGCGCAGACTCCCTTTGCCAGTCGAACGGCCTCCTTGACTGAAAGAGAACTGCAGTGCCAAAAGGCACCGTGCTGACGACTGGCTCCAGGAAGAGACTCGGGACAGCACTCTCATAGAAGCGAAAGCTAGGCTGTGCGCCCAGCCTGAGGAGCAGTACGTGCGTTTGCCACACTTCTTTACACAGCTAGGCATGAGCCAGAGAGCCTTGGTCACTGAGGCCTACCTAAGGGACTGCCATACTTACCCAGTAGCTCCCACGCAGAGGTCCCTGTGCCCAAACGGGCCTCCACGGAAGGGCCCTGTTCCTCCCCGTTGTGTTTCCTTGAGGTAAGCAGAAACCGCTGAGCATCCCTAGAGGAGCTCCGGTTTGAAGCTGGGCGACCCTGGCTAAACCTTATTCCCCTCCGTGGTAAACGAGACAGTGGCGGGTCCCTAAGCTGCCTGAAGTACACTGCTCGCGCCCACCTTCTCTTTGCTGCCGGAAGGCCTCACCTAAGAAGTCTGAGTTTACTCGTGACAGCAGAAGTCTGAGTTTACGCGTGTGAGGCCTGCTGCTCTCAGTTCCTTGCTGGGAGCTTCAGCAGGAGCGCTCGGGAGCTCGCCGGCACAAGAACTGTGAGTCCCCTCGCCCCACCCCCGGCCTCAAGCAAAAGTCCAGATTTCCCCCGTCAGTAACACCTCGGAGTGCCCTAGGAGCGAAGAAGCATGCCTTAACGGAGGGCTTCAACAGTGCTAGGGCTTTATTTCACGAGGACACCGTGCACTCACGTTCGTTGTAACAACTGTCAAAGGGCACTGGATGCCTTCCAACTCCTCTCTTGCGTTTGAGCCACAGGAAGTAAATGCCTTCGTTTGATTAAGCTCCGTGAACGTGCAACGACGATGGCGAAGCGCTGCCCTGTTCGCTCGAAAGCTCTCGTTTGTACGGCCTTCACACGGCCTCAAGGTACGCCGTTCTAAACAGCCTTACATTCCACGCTGGCGTGCCCCCAGTTGGGAATGTGGGCTCTTCGGTGAGACACCAATGTGCGTCCCGAAGGAAACCGGGGTGGGGGGGGGGCTCCCCCAGGACGCCTGCGTACGGCAGTCGGTTGCCAGATGTTTACTTCCAGCCGAGAAAGAGAAAAGGACAGCTTTCCCAGGGGACAATTCTGGACCCTTGGGAACATCAGAATCACCAAAGCCTAAACCTGGCACGGCCTGGGCAACGCTCTTCCGCACGTCCAGCAATCCCCACGTCAAAACCTTTCTCGGCAGAGGCAGGCACTCTCTCCCTTGTACTAGATAGCTCGGCAGAACCTTCCGAGAAACATGCTGCGTCATTCAGCTTGAAAGCGGGACGCGGATGGGAGAGTACGCTTTCTCCCCGTTTGGAGGCGCCGTGCGCTTGGCTTCAAAGCTGCCCGAACAGCACTAGCGGCCCGACGTCTCTGCACGGCAGGATTGTCGTTGTGGGCCGAGGCTGCGTGTTCTCTCAGAGCGGAAAACCGTGCTGCAATACCTTGCTAGAAACTCCTCCACGGCACTACATGTTCCGCTCCGGCCAAACGAAAGGTGACCTCAGGCCTCAAGGTAAGTTCCAGCGTTTCACGTCGGGGCAGTTGGGTGTGCAGTGGTTTCCATGAGGCCAGAATCCACCACGGAGTGCCTTAACTCTGCGACGCTCCTGGGGGCACACAGGATAGGAGCTCGTTCGCCAATTGCGCAGGATGACTCCTACTCCGTGGCGGAACGGCGGCTCCCGGCTTCTAGAGGAACCTTAGCCTAAACAGGCCCTGGAGGAAGCTCTTCACATTCAGAGCAAGGGCAACGTACTGCTCTCCGGCTTGCCTGGGTTGAGTGCCCCAGTCGTCAAAGAGCCTCGCCAAAGCAGTGCTGCGCAGACTCCCTTGCCAGTCGAACGGCCTCCTTGACTGAAAGAGAACTGCAGTGCCAAAAGGCACGTGCTGACGACTGGCTCCAGGAAGAGACTCGGGACAGCACTCTCATAGAAGCGAAGCTAGGCTGTGCGCCCAGCCTGAGGAGCAGTACGTGCGTTTGCACACACTTCTATTACACAGCTAGGCATGAGCCAGAGAGCCTTGGTCACTGAGGCCTACCTAAGGGACTGCCATACTTACCCAGTAGATCCCACGCAGAGGTCCCTGTGCCCAAACGGGCCTCCACGGAAGGGCCCTGTTCCTCCCGTTGTGTTTCCTGAGGTAAGCAGAAACCGCTGAGCATCCCTAGAGGAGCTCCGGTTTGAAGCTGGGCGACCCTGGCTAAACCTTATTCCCCTCCGTGGTAAACGAGACAGTGGCGGTCCTAAGCTGCCTGAAGTACACTGCTCGCGCCACCTTCTCTTTGCTGCCGGAAGCCTCCCATAGAAGTCTGAGTTTACTCGTGACAGCAGAAGTCTGAGTTTACGCGTGTGAGGCCTGCTGCTCTCAGTTCCTTGCTGGGAGCTTCAGCAGGAGCGCTCGGGAGCTCGCCGCACAAGAACTGTGAGTCCCCTCGCCCCACCCCGGCCTCAAGCAAAAGTCCAGATTTCCCCCGTCAGTAACACCTCGGAGTGCCCTAGGAGCGAAGAAGCATGCCTTAACGGAGGGCTTCAACAGTGCTAGGGCTTTATTTCACGAGACACCGTGCACTCACGTTCGTTGTAACAACTGTCAAAGGGCACTGGATGCCTTCCAACTCCTCTCTTGCGTTTGAGCCACAGGAAGTAAATGCCTTCGTTTGATTAAGCTCCGTGAACGTGCAACGACGATGGCGAAGCGCTGCCCTGTTCGCTCGAAAGCTCTCGTTTGTACGGCCTTCACACGGCCTCAAGGTACGCCGTTCTAAACAGCCTTACATTCCACGCTGGCGTGCCCCCAGTTGGGAATGTGGGCTCTTCGGTGAGACACCAATGTGCGTCCCGAAGGAAACCGGGGTGGGGGGGGGCTCCCCCAGGACGCCTGCGTACGGCAGTCGGTTGCCAGATGTTTACTTCCAGCCGGAGAAAGAGAAAAAGGACAGCTTTCCCAGGGACAATTCTGGACCCTTGGGAACATCCAGAATCACCAAAGCCTAAACCTGGCACGGCCTGGGCAACGCTCTTCCGCACGTCCAGCAATCCCCACGTCAAAACCTTTCTCGGCAGAGGCAGGCACTCTCTCCCTTGTACTAGATAGCTCGGCAGAACCTTCCGAGAAACATGCTGCGTCATTCAGCTTGAAAGCGGGACGCGGATGGGAGAGTACGCTTTCTCCCCGTTTGGAGGCGCCGTGCGCTTGGCTTCAAAGCTGCCCGAACAGCACTAGCGGCCCGACGTCTCTGCACGGCAGGATTGTCGTTGTGGGCCGAGGCTGCGTGTTCTCTCAGAGCGGAAAACCGTGCTGGCAATACCTTGCTAGAAACTCCTCCCACGGCACTACATGTTCCGCTCCGGCCAAACGAAAGGTGACCTCAGGCCTCAAGGTAAGTTCCAGCGTTTCACGTCGGGGCAGTTGGGTGTGCAGTGGTTTCCATGAGGCCAGACTCCACCACGGAGTGCCTTAACTCTGCGACGCTCCTGGGGGCACACAGGATAGGAGCTCGTTCGCCAATTGCGCAGGATGACTCCTCTCCGTGGCGGAACGGCGGCTCCCGGCTTCTAGAGGAACCTTAGCCTAAACAGGCCCCTGGAGGAAGCTCTTCACATTCAGAGCAAGGGCAACGTACTGCTCTCCGGCTTGCCTGGGTTGAGTGCCCCAGTCGTCAAAGAGCCTCGCGAAAGCAGTGCTGCGCAGACTCCCTTTGCCAGTCGAACGGCCTCCTTGACTGAAAGAGAACTGCAGTGCCAAAAGGCACCGTGCTGACGACTGGCTCCAGGAAGAGACTCGGGACAGCACTCTCATAGAAGCGAAAGCTAGGCTGTGCGCCCAGCCTGAGGAGCAGTACGTGCGTTTGCCACACTTCTTTACACAGCTAGGCATGAGCCAGAGAGCCTTGGTCACTGAGGCCTACCTAAGGGACTGCCATACTTACCCAGTAGCTCCCACGCAGAGGTCCCTGTGCCCAAACGGGCCTCCACGGAAGGGCCCTGTTCCTCCCGTTGTGTTTCCTTGAGGTAAGCAGAAACCGCTGAGCATCCCTAGAGGAGCTCCGGTTTGAAGCTGGGCGACCCTGGCTAAACCTTATTCCCCTCCGTGGTAAACGAGACAGTGGCGGGTCCTAAGCTGCCTGAAGTACACTGCTCGCGCCCACCTTCTCTTTGCTGCCGGAAGGCCTCCCATAAGAAGTCTGAGTTTACTCGTGACAGCAGAAGTCTGAGTTTACGCGTGTGAGGCCTGCTGCTCTCAGTTCCTTGCTGGGAGCTTCAGCAGGAGCGCTCGGGAGCTCGCCGGCACAAGAACTGTGAGTCCCCTCGCCCCACCCCGGCCTCAAGCAAAAGTCCAGATTTCCCCCGTCAGTAACACCTCGGAGTGCCCTAGGAGCGAAGAAGCATGCCTTAACGGAGGGCTTCAACAGTGCTAGGGCTTTATTTCACGAGACACCGTGCACTCACGTTCGTTGTAACAACTGTCAAAGGGCACTGGATGCCTTCCAACTCCTCTCTTGCGTTTGAGCCACAGGAAGTAAATGCCTTCGTTTGATTAAGCTCCGTGAACGTGCAACGACGATGGCGAAGCGCTGCCCTGTTCGCTCGAAAGCTCTCGTTTGTACGGCCTTCACACGGCCTCAAGGTACGCCGTTCTAAACAGCCTTACATTCCACGCTGGCGTGCCCCCAGTTGGGAATGTGGGCTCTTCGGTGAGACACCAATGTGCGTCCCGAAGGAAACCGGGGTGGGGGGGGGCTCCCCCAGGACGCCTGCGTACGGCAGTCGGTTGCCAGATGTTTACTTCCAGCCGGAGAAAGAGAAAAAGGACAGCTTTCCCAGGGACAATTCTGGACCCTTGGGAACATCCAGAATCACCAAAGCCTAAACCTGGCACGGCCTGGGCAACGCTCTTCCGCACGTCCAGCAATCCCCACGTCAAAACCTTTCTCGGCAGAGGCAGGCACTCTCTCCCTTGTACTAGATAGCTCGGCAGAACCTTCCGAGAAACATGCTGCGTCATTCAGCTTGAAAGCGGGACGCGGATGGGAGAGTACGCTTTCTCCCCGTTTGGAGGCGCCGTGCGCTTGGCTTCAAAGCTGCCCGAACAGCACTAGCGGCCCGACGTCTCTGCACGGCAGGATTGTCGTTGTGGGCCGAGGCTGCGTGTTCTCTCAGAGCGGAAAACCGTGCTGGCAATACCTTGCTAGAAACTCCTCCCACGGCACTACATGTTCCGCTCCGGCCAAACGAAAGGTGACCTCAGGCCTCAAGGTAAGTTCCAGCGTTTCACGTCGGGGCAGTTGGGTGTGCAGTGGTTTCCATGAGGCCAGACTCCACCACGGAGTGCCTTAACTCTGCGACGCTCCTGGGGGCACACAGGATAGGAGCTCGTTCGCCAATTGCGCAGGATGACTCCTCTCCGTGGCGGAACGGCGGCTCCCGGCTTCTAGAGGAACCTTAGCCTAAACAGGCCCCTGGAGGAAGCTCTTCACATTCAGAGCAAGGGCAACGTACTGCTCTCCGGCTTGCCTGGGTTGAGTGCCCCAGTCGTCAAAGAGCCTCGCGAAAGCAGTGCTGCGCAGACTCCCTTTGCCAGTCGAACGGCCTCCTTGACTGAAAGAGAACTGCAGTGCCAAAAGGCACCGTGCTGACGACTGGCTCCAGGAAGAGACTCGGGACAGCACTCTCATAGAAGCGAAAGCTAGGCTGTGCGCCCAGCCTGAGGAGCAGTACGTGCGTTTGCCACACTTCTTTACACAGCTAGGCATGAGCCAGAGAGCCTTGGTCACTGAGGCCTACCTAAGGGACTGCCATACTTACCCAGTAGCTCCCACGCAGAGGTCCCTGTGCCCAAACGGGCCTCCACGGAAGGGCCCTGTTCCTCCCGTTGTGTTTCCTTGAGGTAAGCAGAAACCGCTGAGCATCCCTAGAGGAGCTCCGGTTTGAAGCTGGGCGACCCTGGCTAAACCTTATTCCCCTCCGTGGTAAACGAGACAGTGGCGGGTCCTAAGCTGCCTGAAGTACACTGCTCGCGCCCACCTTCTCTTTGCTGCCGGAAGGCCTCCCATAAGAAGTCTGAGTTTACTCGTGACAGCAGAAGTCTGAGTTTACGCGTGTGAGGCCTGCTGCTCTCAGTTCCTTGCTGGGAGCTTCAGCAGGAGCGCTCGGGAGCTCGCCGGCACAAGAACTGTGAGTCCCCTCGCCCCACCCCGGCCTCAAGCAAAAGTCCAGATTTCCCCCGTCAGTAACACCTCGGAGTGCCCTAGGAGCGAAGAAGCATGCCTTAACGGAGGGCTTCAACAGTGCTAGGGCTTTATTTCACGAGACACCGTGCACTCACGTTCGTTGTAACAACTGTCAAAGGGCACTGGATGCCTTCCAACTCCTCTCTTGCGTTTGAGCCACAGGAAGTAAATGCCTTCGTTTGATTAAGCTCCGTGAACGTGCAACGACGATGGCGAAGCGCTGCCCTGTTCGCTCGAAAGCTCTCGTTTGTACGGCCTTCACACGGCCTCAAGGTACGCCGTTCTAAACAGCCTTACATTCCACGCTGGCGTGCCCCCAGTTGGGAATGTGGGCTCTTCGGTGAGACACCAATGTGCGTCCCGAAGGAAACCGGGGTGGGGGGGGGCTCCCCCAGGACGCCTGCGTACGGCAGTCGGTTGCCAGATGTTTACTTCCAGCCGGAGAAAGAGAAAAAGGACAGCTTTCCCAGGGACAATTCTGGACCCTTGGGAACATCCAGAATCACCAAAGCCTAAACCTGGCACGGCCTGGGCAACGCTCTTCCGCACGTCCAGCAATCCCCACGTCAAAACCTTTCTCGGCAGAGGCAGGCACTCTCTCCCTTGTACTAGATAGCTCGGCAGAACCTTCCGAGAAACATGCTGCGTCATTCAGCTTGAAAGCGGGACGCGGATGGGAGAGTACGCTTTCTCCCCGTTTGGAGGCGCCGTGCGCTTGGCTTCAAAGCTGCCCGAACAGCACTAGCGGCCCGACGTCTCTGCACGGCAGGATTGTCGTTGTGGGCCGAGGCTGCGTGTTCTCTCAGAGCGGAAAACCGTGCTGGCAATACCTTGCTAGAAACTCCTCCCACGGCACTACATGTTCCGCTCCGGCCAAACGAAAGGTGACCTCAGGCCTCAAGGTAAGTTCCAGCGTTTCACGTCGGGGCAGTTGGGTGTGCAGTGGTTTCCATGAGGCCAGACTCCACCACGGAGTGCCTTAACTCTGCGACGCTCCTGGGGGCACACAGGATAGGAGCTCGTTCGCCAATTGCGCAGGATGACTCCTCTCCGTGGCGGAACGGCGGCTCCCGGCTTCTAGAGGAACCTTAGCCTAAACAGGCCCCTGGAGGAAGCTCTTCACATTCAGAGCAAGGGCAACGTACTGCTCTCCGGCTTGCCTGGGTTGAGTGCCCCAGTCGTCAAAGAGCCTCGCGAAAGCAGTGCTGCGCAGACTCCCTTTGCCAGTCGAACGGCCTCCTTGACTGAAAGAGAACTGCAGTGCCAAAAGGCACCGTGCTGACGACTGGCTCCAGGAAGAGACTCGGGACAGCACTCTCATAGAAGCGAAAGCTAGGCTGTGCGCCCAGCCTGAGGAGCAGTACGTGCGTTTGCCACACTTCTTTACACAGCTAGGCATGAGCCAGAGAGCCTTGGTCACTGAGGCCTACCTAAGGGACTGCCATACTTACCCAGTAGCTCCCACGCAGAGGTCCCTGTGCCCAAACGGGCCTCCACGGAAGGGCCCTGTTCCTCCCGTTGTGTTTCCTTGAGGTAAGCAGAAACCGCTGAGCATCCCTAGAGGAGCTCCGGTTTGAAGCTGGGCGACCCTGGCTAAACCTTATTCCCCTCCGTGGTAAACGAGACAGTGGCGGGTCCTAAGCTGCCTGAAGTACACTGCTCGCGCCCACCTTCTCTTTGCTGCCGGAAGGCCTCCCATAAGAAGTCTGAGTTTACTCGTGACAGCAGAAGTCTGAGTTTACGCGTGTGAGGCCTGCTGCTCTCAGTTCCTTGCTGGGAGCTTCAGCAGGAGCGCTCGGGAGCTCGCCGGCACAAGAACTGTGAGTCCCCTCGCCCCACCCCGGCCTCAAGCAAAAGTCCAGATTTCCCCCGTCAGTAACACCTCGGAGTGCCCTAGGAGCGAAGAAGCATGCCTTAACGGAGGGCTTCAACAGTGCTAGGGCTTTATTTCACGAGACACCGTGCACTCACGTTCGTTGTAACAACTGTCAAAGGGCACTGGATGCCTTCCAACTCCTCTCTTGCGTTTGAGCCACAGGAAGTAAATGCCTTCGTTTGATTAAGCTCCGTGAACGTGCAACGACGATGGCGAAGCGCTGCCCTGTTCGCTCGAAAGCTCTCGTTTGTACGGCCTTCACACGGCCTCAAGGTACGCCGTTCTAAACAGCCTTACATTCCACGCTGGCGTGCCCCCAGTTGGGAATGTGGGCTCTTCGGTGAGACACCAATGTGCGTCCCGAAGGAAACCGGGGTGGGGGGGGGCTCCCCCAGGACGCCTGCGTACGGCAGTCGGTTGCCACATGTTTACTTCCAGCCGGAGAAAGAGAAAAAGGACAGCTTTCCCAGGGACAATTCTGGACCCTTGGGAACATCCAGAATCACCAAAGCCTAAACCTGGCACGGCCTGGGCAACGCTCTTCCGCACGTCCAGCAATCCCCACGTCAAAACCTTTCTCGGCAGAGGCAGGCACTCTCTCCCTTGTACTAGATAGCTCGGCAGAACCTTCCGAGAAACATGCTGCGTCATTCAGCTTGAAAGCGGGACGCGGATGGGAGAGTACGCTTTCTCCCCGTTTGGAGGCGCCGTGCGCTTGGCTTCAAAGCTGCCCGAACAGCACTAGCGGCCCGACGTCTCTGCACGGCAGGATTGTCGTTGTGGGCCGAGGCTGCGTGTTCTCTCAGAGCGGAAAACCGTGCTGGCAATACCTTGCTAGAAACTCCTCCCACGGCACTACATGTTCCGCTCCGGCCAAACGAAAGGTGACCTCAGGCCTCAAGGTAAGTTCCAGCGTTTCACGTCGGGGCAGTTGGGTGTGCAGTGGTTTCCATGAGGCCAGACTCCACCACGGAGTGCCTTAACTCTGCGACGCTCCTGGGGGCACACAGGATAGGAGCTCGTTCGCCAATTGCGCAGGATGACTCCTCTCCGTGGCGGAACGGCGGCTCCCGGCTTCTAGAGGAACCTTAGCCTAAACAGGCCCCTGGAGGAAGCTCTTCACATTCAGAGCAAGGGCAACGTACTGCTCTCCGGCTTGCCTGGGTTGAGTGCCCCAGTCGTCAAAGAGCCTCGCGAAAGCAGTGCTGCGCAGACTCCCTTTGCCAGTCGAACGGCCTCCTTGACTGAAAGAGAACTGCAGTGCCAAAAGGCACCGTGCTGACGACTGGCTCCAGGAAGAGACTCGGGACAGCACTCTCATAGAAGCGAAAGCTAGGCTGTGCGCCCAGCCTGAGGAGCAGTACGTGCGTTTGCCACACTTCTTTACACAGCTAGGCATGAGCCAGAGAGCCTTGGTCACTGAGGCCTACCTAAGGGACTGCCATACTTACCCAGTAGCTCCCACGCAGAGGTCCCTGTGCCCAAACGGGCCTCCACGGAAGGGCCCTGTTCCTCCCGTTGTGTTTCCTTGAGGTAAGCAGAAACCGCTGAGCATCCCTAGAGGAGCTCCGGTTTGAAGCTGGGCGACCCTGGCTAAACCTTATTCCCCTCCGTGGTAAACGAGACAGTGGCGGGTCCTAAGCTGCCTGAAGTACACTGCTCGCGCCCACCTTCTCTTTGCTGCCGGAAGGCCTCCCATAAGAAGTCTGAGTTTACTCGTGACAGCAGAAGTCTGAGTTTACGCGTGTGAGGCCTGCTGCTCTCAGTTCCTTGCTGGGAGCTTCAGCAGGAGCGCTCGGGAGCTCGCCGGCACAAGAACTGTGAGTCCCCTCGCCCCACCCCGGCCTCAAGCAAAAGTCCAGATTTCCCCCGTCAGTAACACCTCGGAGTGCCCTAGGAGCGAAGAAGCATGCCTTAACGGAGGGCTTCAACAGTGCTAGGGCTTTATTTCACGAGACACCGTGCACTCACGTTCGTTGTAACAACTGTCAAAGGGCACTGGATGCCTTCCAACTCCTCTCTTGCGTTTGAGCCACAGGAAGTAAATGCCTTCGTTTGATTAAGCTCCGTGAACGTGCAACGACGATGGCGAAGCGCTGCCCTGTTCGCTCGAAAGCTCTCGTTTGTACGGCCTTCACACGGCCTCAAGGTACGCCGTTCTAAACAGCCTTACATTCCACGCTGGCGTGCCCCCAGTTGGGAATGTGGGCTCTTCGGTGAGACACCAATGTGCGTCCCGAAGGAAACCGGGGTGGGGGGGGGCTCCCCCAGGACGCCTGCGTACGGCAGTCGGTTGCCACATGTTTACTTCCAGCCGGAGAAAGAGAAAAAGGACAGCTTTCCCAGGGACAATTCTGGACCCTTGGGAACATCCAGAATCACCAAAGCCTAAACCTGGCACGGCCTGGGCAACGCTCTTCCGCACGTCCAGCAATCCCCACGTCAAAACCTTTCTCGGCAGAGGCAGGCACTCTCTCCCTTGTACTAGATAGCTCGGCAGAACCTTCCGAGAAACATGCTGCGTCATTCAGCTTGAAAGCGGGACGCGGATGGGAGAGTACGCTTTCTCCCCGTTTGGAGGCGCCGTGCGCTTGGCTTCAAAGCTGCCCGAACAGCACTAGCGGCCCGACGTCTCTGCACGGCAGGATTGTCGTTGTGGGCCGAGGCTGCGTGTTCTCTCAGAGCGGAAAACCGTGCTGGCAATACCTTGCTAGAAACTCCTCCCACGGCACTACATGTTCCGCTCCGGCCAAACGAAAGGTGACCTCAGGCCTCAAGGTAAGTTCCAGCGTTTCACGTCGGGGCAGTTGGGTGTGCAGTGGTTTCCATGAGGCCAGACTCCACCACGGAGTGCCTTAACTCTGCGACGCTCCTGGGGGCACACAGGATAGGAGCTCGTTCGCCAATTGCGCAGGATGACTCCTCTCCGTGGCGGAACGGCGGCTCCCGGCTTCTAGAGGAACCTTAGCCTAAACAGGCCCCTGGAGGAAGCTCTTCACATTCAGAGCAAGGGCAACGTACTGCTCTCCGGCTTGCCTGGGTTGAGTGCCCCAGTCGTCAAAGAGCCTCGCGAAAGCAGTGCTGCGCAGACTCCCTTTGCCAGTCGAACGGCCTCCTTGACTGAAAGAGAACTGCAGTGCCAAAAGGCACCGTGCTGACGACTGGCTCCAGGAAGAGACTCGGGACAGCACTCTCATAGAAGCGAAAGCTAGGCTGTGCGCCCAGCCTGAGGAGCAGTACGTGCGTTTGCCACACTTCTTTACACAGCTAGGCATGAGCCAGAGAGCCTTGGTCACTGAGGCCTACCTAAGGGACTGCCATACTTACCCAGTAGCTCCCACGCAGAGGTCCCTGTGCCCAAACGGGCCTCCACGGAAGGGCCCTGTTCCTCCCGTTGTGTTTCCTT